>NW_020897690.1:10337851-10760640 GCF_003984885.1 Neopelma chrysocephalum
CAAGCTAAGGAAATAATGTTGTGTGTGGGTTTTTTGTATGTTCTGTTTCTTTGCTCATACAAATAGTTGATAGTTACTATAACTACCTTTGAATTGTTTATCGAAGGTGATCACTTTGTTCCTGCCGACGAACATTGTTTCCGTGAAGAACTTTTGGCCAAATTCCTATACTGGCTGATGGATACGTATGTTGTTGAGTTGCTCAGATCGTTTTTCTATATCACCGAGACCATGTTCCAAAAAAACATGCTTTTCTACTACCGAAAGTTTATTTGGGGCAAGTTACAGAACATTGGAATTAGGTAACACAAGAAAACTAATTAAACATTAATATATAGAAATACTGTGTTTTGTCGTGTAAAGTTATATTTCTGCTTTAATTTGTTGCCCATTTATCCTCCTTTTATTTACTTAATTTCCCAAAAGAAAATACAACCTCTGTAGCATGCAGAGTTCGTAATTTCAGAAATATTTTGTGGGGGAAAACTGATGCAAATTCAGAATTAGGAGAAACCGTTGCAATAATAAAATCCATTATGAAGAGGTTTTTGTTTTTTGATAAGTAAATTTTTTACACCTTTTAGCAGTGCGTGAAGCATAGTGATAGAATCTCCAGAGTATCCTTGTGAAAGTTCATTAAAAATACTCAATTTGCTTCAAGTGCCTTAATTTAAAAACAACAAAACCAAACATCTGCTGAAATCCTGTAATACTCTACTAATAAAATTCAGACAGTAGCCTTGTGGTTTTAGAAGTGGGTTTTTTGAGGGGATTTAGAAGGGACAGCTGCTTTTTTAGTGCAGGTGTGGAATTCTATGCTGGTTTTTGGTATTAAAAATGCATGCATGAATTTAAGTTAGGGCATTATTTAAGGTAAATTTTTAAGCAATTAAGTGAGAAAACAGGAAATACCTGAAGGCAATTTTAATGAACAGTGTTGTGCACCCATCTACACTGTTCACATCTTTCAGGTTTTCATTATAAAATGTTGGTGTCTGAGAGAGCTTTGGAACTGAAAAATGAGCATACTCAATGTCTTGTGTTTTACTGTCTGTTCTTTATGGTGAACCTTTTGCTTTCGCAGTGATCTGTTGGTCTACAATGTTACATGTGTGATTTTTCCCCTTCTGCCCCACCACACCCTGATTTCAACACTGATATCTCCAATGCAGCTCTTTGCAAATATGTTTGCACATAATGGGGCCTCGATCTTGTTTGCAGTTGTAGCATAGATGATGCACTTTAAATAGTAGTAGTAGAATGTAATTTTCAGTCCCACACATTCTGTTTGTCTTGTCTTCAAACTAACAGCCTTAGTGTTGCAATTAGTGTTTTATGCAGTTGTAATGTACTCAAAGGCTACTTTTTGTCATGAAGTATGATTGAGTAATTTTTACATAATAGATATACTGCTGGTTTTACTGGGGTATGTGATTTAAAGAAAACAAGTAACTTGGGGTTTAGCTCTTTTGTCCCTCTTCCCTGTATCCCAGAAAAACCCAAGGTGCTTTGCACTCAAAAGACCCTAATCTAGGCTCGTCTTGTTTCTTCTGATTTCCTCCCCATATATTTCCCCACTATAAAGGAAGCCCCTTCTCACCTTTGGCTCGGGAGGTCCCCGAACTGCAGATTATTGGAAGCTGGAGAAACATTCCAAGGAAGTGCAGCTGTGTGCTTGCCAAAGGCGTGTTCTAAGAGCAGGGTGTTTGCTGTTGGCTACAGGATACATAGTTTATAGGGACTTCTAGTCTGATCCCAACAACTACACTTAAGCTTCTCTGACTAGGGCTTTCAGCGCTGCTTTTTCCAGTGTGTAGTGCAATGTGAAGTCTACCAGTGGTCCAGTTTACTGCATTCATACATGTGGTCAGCTGCCTACTTCACGTGGGAGGAGAGAAATTGGGGGTTACAGATATTGGGAAACAAGTGTTTATGGCTGCCTTGGCCATTTTGAGGCTGTCCAAGCACTGTCCTCTCTTAACCAGCCAGTGTTTTCAGGTGCTGTTGGTGAATCAGTGCCAAAGGCTGTTGAGCTGCTTCCATCTTCCCTGGAGGAGGAGTATCTGGTGGCCTCAGTTGTTCACTAATGGCTGTTCTGTTCTGGTTCTCCTCAGCTGGAGCTGCTCAGAGCAATTGTTCTGAGCTGGTTTGCAGGAAGGCATTTGTAGCTACTAATTCCTTTCCATTTCTTCTGCATCTTCCTTTGGAAAAAGAGAATGGATGGAACAAGCATGGACTGAGTGGACCTGGATCTTACTTGTGAGCTTACCCTTGCACTGCATTGTCACTAGGGAGTAAATCCTCCTCCTGAAGCACTGTCCATATGAGTAGATCATTCTGTGCAGAATCCCTCTCAAGGATACAGACCATGGTTCTGACAGGGGACCTGGATCTCTGTGTTTGCCTTGCTGCATTGGTGGTGTGAGTGTGCAGGTCATTGCACACAGACAACTTTGTGTTGATTTTTGAAGCTACACCAAACTTCATACCCCAAATTAAGAACAGTATTTACTAAGAAAAAACATTTCACGATACGTTGCTTTAAGTTCCATGGCCTGCAGAATGTAAAGTTATGTTTAAAAATAGTGAGCACGGTGCTGTGGTGACAGCACATGTTTTAAGGCTCATGCCCTCCCTGTCTTTGCCATATACAGTGGCTGCCGAGGATTAAAAATGCTGCAGAAATTCTGAATCTCACCCGTGAGACTGCAGTGAGATGTCAAAAGACAGCAGGACCATCCACTCAGCTTCTTCCAAGTTCCCGTGCTTAACAGCGTTGTGAGTGTGCCAGTGAGAGCAGCACAGTTCAGTGGCTGCTGGATTAGCACACAGTCAAAATCATTAGCAATGCTATAGATGCCATGAAATAAGCAATGAATGTTGCTGAAGGCAAAATTACATGAAATTCTACAGCTGGCCAGAGGTAGTAGTGAAGATCTGCCAATAACTGGTCTTTGTTTTCAGCTTCAAAGGATGTCTTTATTTTTTTATGTAGTGATTGAGGTTGATTGTGAATTTTTTCCCCTCCCATCTTGAATGTGAGCTAAAGAGGGATGGAGATTTGATCATTCAGTTTTTTTCTATTGAACTGGAGTCACTTGATTTATCTTGGTGATCTACCTAATACTGTAGTAGAGGATGAAGTTTTATGTGGTCAGGAAAGAATGTAATTCTACAAAAAATAGTGATCTCTATCGGTGAAAAAACAGATAGGTCCTTTCTGCTTTACTTTGGGCAGCATCTGTACCAGGAATTTAATTCCAAAGTTGGAATATAAATCCTCAAAACTCCTTCTCAGTAATAGCTCAGCTTGCCTGCCCTGGGTTGTATACCTCAGATCCCGACAATCCCAAGTAGCTGGATCGTTAGCTTGTATGTGAGTTGTGCTGGCATACGAAGGCATACAGACATACACAGAGTATTTGTGTGCCTCTCGTACCTGCATCCTTGCCTTCTTGGGAGTCTCCCAGTGCATGCTTACCAGGTTTCTGCCATCCACCAACTGCCTTTTTTGGTAGTGTGGCCTCCTTTTGCTAACTGTCCCAGTGAGGAATGCGAAAAGTCTTCATGCAAGTTCAGATTCACGTTCCTTCTTTTGCAGGGACTTGAATTGCCCAGGTTCACTTCACAGCAGAGTACCATAACCAGTAGACTGTAGGGCTTTTTAGCCTGGCACATTTTGCCATTCTGAACAATACAAGCAGTGCAGGAGATTGATCCAGGTCTTTTATGTTGCAAGTGGGGTACTTTAATGCTGCATCTAAAGTAAAAGCAAGGGCTTTTGCTCCACCTCCTTTTCCTGACTCATTGTATGGGAAAGTATTGATTTGGGCTAAGCTACACTGAACTGTAAATCCTGACGGGGTGTCTGAGGGGAAACACATTTCCCAGTAAGATGAACTTACAAAGCTCAGAACTGTGACTTTGGGAGCCTTTGGTTTTTCATTATTTTTTACTGTTCACTTCAGCTGACACCTGCTCATCAGGTCAGTCCTGGATACCTAAATGCCCTTATGTTGTGTATGTATCTTATCATCTCAGTAAATTATAACTTTTAATAAGTAGTAGGTCCCGTAAGTGTTGGGAGTGGAACAGCCCATTACAGTGTGTCTTTCCTTGGAGCTTTCCTAACATAGTTTTCAGAAGGTTCTGTTCAACTTTGTTAATGTCTTTCAAACTTCTGAAACTGTCAGAAATATATGGCATCCTGCTTCTTGCATAAAACATTTGTCATAATGTTCAAATGTATTCTGCTAATCTGTGCTTAAATTTTAATTTGTGTTAATTAAGAGAGTGTTTTATTTGCATCAAGCAGAAATGTATACTCCCTTCTTATTGTATTACATTGTCATTAAGATACTGTGAAATTTTTCTGAAACTTGAGTTTCCATGTCACTTTCTGCAGAGGTTAGTATTGGTATTATCTTAGAAAAATATTTGGCATCAGTTATCATAAAGATATTACATGCTTTAACTTACCGCCTTTCCCACTGCTTACACTAACGTTGTATTTGTATTTCAGAAACCATTTTGCCAGAGTACATCTACGGCCTTTATCTTCAAAGGAGATTGAAGCTGTCCGTCAAAAAAAATTTGTTCTTATGGCATCAAAGCTCCGGTTTATTCCCAAACTAAATGGGTTAAGACCCATAGTAAAAGTGAGCAGTGTTGTTGAAGCACAAGCATTCAGCAGGGAAAGCAGAGAAAAGAAGGTTTTTATTTTCTTTATTGTTTTATGTGTATTTGTTGTAGGCAGCTAATAAACTCAGTAAGGGTTTTTGTTACATAAAACTAGTTTTGATGTGGTGAACTGAAACATTCTAATCAGAATGACTGAATTGGTCCGTTACAACTTAACTTCTCCTTTCCCAATGCTTAAATTACCATTAGCCTTCAGTTCCAGAATCACATACTTCTGTTTGCAAGCCTGTCTTATGGAAATGAGCCTAACAGAATGGCATGATTTGTCAAGTAGTCCCATTTTGTTTGGGATGGATGAGTCTGGCCTGTTGGGATTTACCTGAATACTGATTGTGCATGTTGATTGGCTAGTTGTCTGTGGAGCCAGATCAGTCCAGGGAGCTGAACAGTGATGAACTGGTGTGTTACAGAAGAAGGTCTGAGAAGGGCAAGGAAGCTGGATCGAGAACAGAAGGGAGATAGGAAGGAAGCTGAGAATAACTCTAGTGTAGGAACAGAGGCAGAACATGCAGTGCACAGTATAATCTATTTAATCTTTGCATTTGTACCTGTATAAAGTATCTCTAGAGGCTCAGCTGATGGTGCAGCTGGAGTTAGCATAAAGTCTCAGAGCACATGTTCTTTTTGCTATTCTTGTTGCAGTTGTTACCTCCAGCAGAGAGAATGAATGATATTTAAGAAATTACCTTCAAATCAGTGGCAGTTTTATTTGGTGGTGTTCATCTGTTTATCTCTGCAAGTGTTGATTTCCAAGAGTCAAGTACAGAAACAAAAACATTTTCCATAGGATTTAGCTGCACCAAGAAAAAAAAAAATTCTCCAAGGCTGTTTTATGACTTCCAAGTAGTTGCTGCAGTGATATTCAGGCTTTCTGAAAGCTTCTGTTGAGCAAAATAATATAGTAAATACATAAATTTAATCTCAAACTTCATATAAACATGAAATCTCTGTATTTCACAGAATTTAATATGTTTCAACATTATTTAAGGTGATTCTCTTTGGTCTCTTTAGATGAATCATTACAACACTCAACTAAAAAATCTATTTAGTGTGTTAAATTATGAGCGGACTATAAACACCAGTTTTATAGGCTCTTCTGTGTTTGGGAAAGATGATATCTACAAGACATGGAAGCAGTTTGTTATGAAGGTTCTTGAATCTGGTGGTGAAATTCCTCATTTCTACTGTGTAAAGGTATGTATTTTTAATTATATATTCACACTAGCTTTTCAAAGCCATCTTTTGCAGATACTTTTATAACCGTAATAGCTGTGATCTGACTGCATAATTATTTCTTTTTCAAAATAAACTTTCGTGCACAGACTTGGGTTGTTTTTTTGGTGTGGGTGGTTGGTTGCTTTTTGTGAATGGGTGTCCCTGCAGTAGCACTTCCTGTCCTTGGATATTTTTGTGTTCATCTTTCTGTGATGTAGAAGCTGTTGCTTCTGTACATGCACTGGATTTTTGAAGTTACATTTATACATTGGATATTAAAATGGGACAAAGATAGAAGCTCGGATATGCTTTTTGAACCACCATCCCAAATGAAAACCAGAAAAAACTTACTATGTGCATTTGGATAAATTCAGTGTCTTTTAAAAAATTGGTCTCAGTATCTCAGTATCATTAGTTTCTGTTGAAAATGAACACTTCTAGTGTTTTTTTTCCAACACTTTCCTTCTTCCACTTTGGAAAAGTGAGTGCTTGTCGTATCCTACTATTTGAAGGAGTTTCTTCTTCACACTTTTCAGTTATGTCTGGCAGGCAATATTTTGTGTTTGAGCTCAATTCATAGCTTTGAATTGGGGCAATGTATACAGATGTATGTAAATTATACATTTATCTATATTATAGTGGGGTGACTCTGTTATGTCTCATATGTTAGTTGGCATACTACCCTTTCAGTGATTGTCTCATTATTTTTCAAGCCAAAGAATCATGTCACTGACATAATTATACTAAGATTGTTGCTTCTTTAGAAGAGTTTCAGTTTTGACTATGACAAATGCAAGCAGAGGTAGGATTGTGATATGAGGTTTAGGAAAGGTAAAATATGTAGGTTTGCAGCTTTCCAAAAGCCCAAGATGTCACCTCCATGATCATATGGCAAGGAAAGTTTCTTCAAATATTTAAACATATAAAAATATCAGAAATTAACTTAAATGATCGAGGGTTCAGTGTTGGCTTTAAGTTGCATATGGTATCATCTTCTGAATTGTGCTAAAACTGATGGTTTGGACATCCCTTTTGAGGAATGCTCATTGATGAGTGGGGAAGAATTTTTCAGATAAGCAATGAGTTTTTGTTTTGTCACAAATTTGGACTGAATAATGCAATAATTTCACTCCTATATGATTTATATTTCAGCCTTGCTTATATACTTTTTTTTATGCTACCACAATATTTGCAGCTATACTGATGAATACATAATGGAAGATATTTCTTGTATTTCAGGCTGATGTGTCCAGGGCTTACGATACCATTCCTCACAATAAACTTGTGGAAGTGATTTCGCGGATCTTAAAGCCTGAGAAAAGAACTGTCTACTGCATACGGCGCTATGCTGTGATTATGATTACCACAAGTGGAAAAGCCAGGAGGTTCTATAGGAGACATGTATGAGTTGCTGATTTCTTCTGTTTGCTGTAAATATATTTTGGTCCAAGGAAAGATTTTGTTTATAGCTGGTTTTAGCTTTTTATAGTTGCAATTTGAATACTTCATAAACCCTTTTTTTAATAGTGTTTGATATTTTCCAGAGGTAAAAAAACTTCTTTTTTCTCTCTGTACTTTTTAAAGTTTTTACTCACTTATAGTGAGAATAAAGATAAATGTGTTGTGGAAATAGGGGTTTGTGAGGGAGACATTTCATTTTAACAGTAGCAGAATCGTTGTTTTAAAATAACTGGCCCTTTGACCTTCACTGAATAAAAAAGTCTATGATTGAATTTTCTATTGCTTTTGTTGTTTATTTCTTCACAATTTATGCAAATATGCAGGTTTCTACTTTCAAGGATTTTATGCCAGACATGAAGCATTTTGTGTCCCAGCTTCAGGAGAGTGCCTCATTGCAAAATGCAATAGTAGTTGAGCAGGTAAGTATTGTGGGGCTTCTTTTAACTGGAAAAGAAAGCTGCAGAAGAATTAGAGAAGATTGGGATTTTTGATTGAATGTACATATTATGTAGTGACACCACTTCTAGTTACCCAGTACCTTCTGTAGAAAGACTTTTGTCATCTCTTCTGTGATGTTTATAACAGGCTCTCAGTGTTCAGTGGGAGGAGTGCACCAGGCAATAAATCTGACAAAATGTCCTTTTAGACTTTTCCCAGATTTTCTCACTGTTGTCTCAAACTTTCATTTTAACCAGTGTTTTCTTTTTCCCAGCTTCATTGTTTCTTGTAAGAGTTTTCAAGTGAGAAACTAACTATCTAATAAAGAAGGACTTCAACACTTGCTGTCTCCAAAACATGAGAGTGAGAAAAACGTATTATAAACCAAGTAGCTAAGAATGTGGCATCTTGAATAGCAAACTTCACAGAATAGAAAGATGGCTTTTTTTTAAGAGCTTATTTTATGCTCATTGGAGAGCTTATTTTAAAGATTATCTACCAAGGTTGATAAGAATGAATCTTGTTTTGTTTTGTCCCATTTCTAGAGCTTAACTTTTAACGAGACAAGTACCAGCCTGTTTAATTTTTTTCTTCAAATGATACATAACAACATCCTGGAGATTGGGAACAGGTAAAAAAGAAGTTAGTTTTTCTTTGTATAGCATGCTTGGTTTGTTTGTTTGTTTTCTGTTAAGGATACTTTTAATTGGCTCAGGAGACTTTTGATAGCTTTTTTTAAAAGATTTTTATTTCATGTTAATTTGAAATTAGGCTCCAAAAAAGTGTGAAGAGTTTAGAATCAAATTTATGCTGAATAAAATTTCTCTTTCCTACCTGGATGATGTTACCTGTACCTATGCATTTTTTCATAGATACGTTAACCTTCTTCATCTAAAACTTTAAGTGTAATTCCAAGGGAAAATACTTAAAAATGTTGGGATCCACAGTGGTGAAAAAAAGCAAGGTGCCATCCAAGCAAAAGCCTTGTTTAGTCATTTCCGTGTAGTGTAAAATTAAACCTTTTCTGCATGGTTTTCCTATTTGGCAAGTTACAGGAAAAATAAAAGGCAATAGCAATAGGAATTAAAATTTGGCAACTCCAGAATTAAGAATCAAATGTTATAGAGAGTAGCAATGCAGATTTCTTCTTGTGTTGGTGCTTACCTTTTACCTGTAGGTGGCGAATGTGTACCATGTCTAGAAAGCAAGTACTTACATGATCTTTATTTGTAAATTCAGAGTGAGGTGTGTTAGAATGAATACCTTCTTGCTCTTGAAAAAATACCTTTATTTTAGAATACTTAATCTCAAAGGACTGAGGGAGAGGGAGAAAAGCTTTCAAACAGGCAAACAGAAGAGCGTTTATAGGTTTTTCTGGCATTGATGCTTACACTCGCTTTGGGAGGATCATGAGGATGCTGATGTGGCATGACTTTAAGAATGACTAACCAACATCAGTGTGTTTCATGAAAGTTGACTGGTTTTACAGAAAGCACAGTGTGACAAAGCCAGCTTCGCACTTACTTGAGTTCAGTCAAGCTGTAACAAAAAATACTGTTTGTACTGGAATGAGTTTGCACCTTTTAAGTAGCTTATTCTCATTTGTTCAGAAAAAAAAAACAAAACTGCAAATAAGTTTAGTGAATGAATAGACTCTTTAACTGATGGTTCTCAAAAAGCTATCACAGTCAACAGTCACTTGATGTTTTGAGAAAAATACTGATTGTTGAGCTGGGCACCTAGAAGGAATCTTTGAATACCATTTGATACATTTATCAAATGTCTGTAAAAAAGTAAAATTCCTGCTAGGAAAATTTGAAGATGACTCAAAACATAGGTAAGATCAGTGCTCAAAAGTAGTATGTGGCTCTGATATCCAGTTGCATAATTTCATTTTGTTCAGCTTCACTAAGCCATTCATGTAGTAATGTTGAAATGGACATTATAACATCTCCCTATTTCAAAGAAGCGTTGTGAAAATAATTCCCGTGTGTTTTGTGAGGCATAACCTTTCTGTTGCTGCCAGCACAGAAAAAGGCACAAGTTCTTGGAGGACTTTGTCTTCCATGTCATATCTAGATTTGATACATTACTGTTACTCTGTGTGAACTTATGGGGTGTACACAAGCAACAAAGTAGAAGTATTAATTAACCTCCCTCTGCTATGTCTGTGTGAACTCCTTGAAGCCATGAGAAACAAATCAGGATTTACTTCTTTGCAAAATGACAACTGACAACTTCGGTGAACTTTTCAAGCAGGGCAGGGGGGAGGTTGACTATAATTACAAATAATAAAGGTTAGCATTTCACAGGATGTAGTGATTTTTCCTGACTAGAAGTAATATAGCTTCATTCCTGAGGAGCTAAATGAGGAAATAAATGTGATTTAGAGTGTAACTGGGATGTATAGAACCAGGTCGTGCTCTATTGGGCTAAGCCATCAAAAATTTCTCTAAAATTAAAATTATATTTATTTGTGGGGGAAAAAAAAACACCAAAAGAAACAAACCAAAACCAAAAACCCCCTGAAAATATTTTCCTTGTCCTGGTCATGCTGTGCAAGTATAAAGAAAGATAAATACCTCAGCAAAAATTAAAAATAAATACATTATAGTTTGAAAGATCTACCCAGTGCACTTGTTTTTTGTACAAGAACACTTCTTTTGAAACTGTGTGAAATGTAACATAAAGAATTAAAAAGCTCAAATGAAGGCTATCTCTGCAGCTGAAGGAGGCATTGTGGTTTGAGATCAACTATAAGATTTCTTTCATTTAATGACAGTTGTCTCCTAGAGTTTGTTAATATGAAAAGAATATGTGTATTAGTTGGGGTTTTTTCGCTCTTTAAATTTCTAGATCCATATGTAGATTCTTAGATGAAAGAACAAACAAATATAAGTGAGGCTAACTGGCAAACATGTAGTGTATTTCTTATTGAAACATATGTTATACTTGAAATAAAAAATATTTAATGGCTATTGTGATCTTGTTGCATGTCTTGATATTTTGTTTTCTTTTATTCTTTACTAGGTACTACTTACAGTGCTGTGGAATTCCACAGGGCTCCATTTTGTCAACCTTACTTTGCAGCTTATGCTATGGAGACATGGAAAACAAATTGCTCTGTGGAGTGCAGCAGGATGGGTAGGGATGCTTTGTTCTGTGCTCTGTTATAGTAATGCAGAATATGTAATATATGCATTAGTAATTTTGTCAGAAGTTTAACTTTCAATTTCAAGGATTTCCAACTCTTCATTAGGAGTGTGGTGCCCACAAACATCTTTGCAGCTTCAGTGAAACTGTGGTTATTTTGTGTGGCAATTTCCATTTTTGTCATAAGATTAGGAGGAAAAGTGCTGAAAAGAAGCTTTCCTATATCTTTGGTAGGAGAATTATTCCTACGAAGAGAACCATATTAGGGATGCTGTAGAGAGTCCGACAAGCTGCTTTTGTACCTCTAAGAAGTTTATGGTTCTGCCACGCTCATTCCCACATCATCTGTGGTCTTTTGACCTCAAACAAGATGCAATGTTTGTTACAGGCTTTCTGATACTCCAGAGTTCTGCCTGCGGGCTTTCCAATCCACTGTGTGTAAATCTTAACATTTTATCAAGGACGCAGCTCTATTGCAGACTTTTTATGAGGGATGTTGGTTCTTGTTTGAAGCCCTGTGTAAATCTTGGTAAATCTTCTCAGTCTTTGTGCCCTGCATGTGCTTGCTTCTTAGGAGCTTGATAGAAAGCTAACCTGATAAAAGCTTTACCTCTTTATTAGCTCTAAAAATATTGGGGTCCCTTTTCCCTCCATGTGAACTGGAGATAAAACTGAATCCCAGATCAGGGTATTTAGGCATGAACTAGACCCTGAAACCTATTTGTGTTCAGACATCTCCCTTCATTGCTGCAAATTCTATCCTAAGAAAGAAAAAAGAAACTGAGAATTGTGTAGGAATACTCCAGATAAGTGCATCTGTCTGGTATTTCTTCTTGGGAGGCTCACTGGGCAAATCTCAGAATTTTAAACATATCCCTACAAAACTAGTAGAGTTCTTACAGGCCCTGGGATTCTGTGATGAGTCTGAACAGTTGTCTATTGCTTTCAAAGGATATTGTTTATGAAACTGAAATTATGAAACTGATTTAGAGGAATGCACTCCTTAATGTAGCAGCTGGTTTTATGAAAAACAGATTTTAGAATGCTGCTTAGGTGCCTGTTGAATGATTTTGATAATTTCCTTTATCCTTTAAGTCAAAAGAATAATGTGGCTATTGACTTGGGTAGGCAAAGGTACAGCTGATCTGACCACAGTGATGACAATACTTTTGCTTTGAAGAGGAGACTTTACAAGATCATCTGCGGAGCTTCTGTGATCTGCTAGGCAGGATTTATCAGAAAAATATGGGCATGCTTGGGGTCTTAATTCTGTTGGAAAAAAAAAATTCCAGCCTTTATAGTGGTAGATGGCAGTATGTTTTACATTCAAGTTATAGCTTCATAAACAAGTTATTATATGGTAAACAAAGTTATTATATGGTAAACAAAGATAAAGAATTCCTTGTCTTATAGATTAAGATAATGCAAATTCTGCCTTGGAAAAGTGTGCAACTCTGCATCCAGGGGAGCTACTGTGGAATGGCTTGTGTGCTGTAAATTCCTTCATGTTTCATGTAGCCAGTCCCTTTACTTTCTTTTTTTTTTTTTTTTTAATTTATATGTAGGAAAGAAACAGAACTGATAATTTCTTTATGAGTCTGGATTTGGAGATCATATGGGCCTCTACCATCTTGTGAATTAAAATGGGCACATTGTTGCTCTAAAGAGTATGACAAAAATTTGAAAGGATTACATATGAAAAAATCTGATATCAGTTTCTTCTTGATTACAGAGTCCTAATACGTCTCATTGATGACTTTTTGCTGGTTACACCGCATTTATTGCAGGCAAGAACTTTTCTAAGGTATGCTATTAAAGACAGTCTTTAAAGTAATAAGCATTAACACCTTTTACATAATTCTTTTTAGTCTTTATACATGCTTACACATGTAGGTGTATTTGTTTTATGAGTTAACAGTCAAGGGCTATTTTGGAGTCCTTACTTTGTGTAAGCGTGGGCTTGGGAAGATCCTAATAGCTACATTCTTGATAGCCAGCTAACAATCTGTTGCAGCTCAGATGGTAGGGGATTCCTGTTGAAGTTTGAATTATGGACCTACCTACTGACACTGATGAAGCTTCCAGCAAAAATTAGTAGTGCACTAGTGACCAAAGCAGCTGACAGGTGTCTTTTAAGACCAGTTTCCCTCAAATTTTGAAGATATCTTATTTATATTCTTAAAATGTTTTTATTGAGCAGTTGTGCTGCTACTTTCTGTTCCCTGGGAAAGAGTGCAACTTTTGTCTGATCCAATATTGCTAAGAATTTTCTGGTCATTAACATTCCATGATGAGTATCTGAAGATACCAATAGCATGGCAGCATGCAGTTCACACAGAAGTTTTAAACCAGTAATTCTGTAGAGTGCTTCAGAACTACCTTTTCTTTTAAAATTCTTTTAAATTTCTTTAAAATTTCTTTTAAAACCCCAAAGAGGTTCCTGCTTACCGTAGGTAGGAGTGTACAGTCAGTCCAAGGAGAGTTCTGCTGATGCCAAAGCCAGTTTAATGGATCCAAAGGACAGGTCTTGAAGCTTAGGATCTGCAAAGCAGTCAGTTGCATCATGCTTTTCAATAGTGAGAAAGATGCAGCTCTCTTGTGAACCTGAAATGTGATGGAGGAATCAGTTAAGTACAGATTGAAGTATAAATTGTATGAAATAGTGGACAATGTACTTTTAAGACTTCATTTATCCTCATTTCCTTATCAGAACAGAAAGAAATTTCTAGGGATCTGTGGGTTTGCAGTTCTGGAAATGATAAACTGAACTAACAGGCGAGGGGTACCTCAAGCTAATAATCTTTATAGCATGTTTTCAGCACAATGTCATTTGCAGTAGCATTGCAGATGTTGTCCTACTTGCCCTTTGAAGTTACCTACATCTTTGTTCTATATCAACTTCTGCACCATCTGTGTTATTTTCTGTAGAGAAGCAGCCTCTTCTGTGAGAGTTTTCCAGAACTGCTTACAGATCCTCTGAACTCTATGCCACAAATGGAGTAGTAACAGTTTTGTCTAGTGTAGTATTGCAACATGGGGACTCAATAAATTAATTTTGAGGAGACAGCATTATAACTATGGCACCCCAAGAAGAAGAGCCTACCTCTTCCTCTCACTCTTTAAAAGGATGAAGCCTGCACATAAGTACATTGCCAAGTAAGACAAATTACTGCTTGTCTATGACACCACTAATCCAACAGCGGTAGATAATCAGCAGGCATTCTGCCAATGAAAACATCCTTAGGGGAAACTTTCTCCACTAAGTTCAAAACCTGTCATCAAATAAATGAGGTTACTGTTATATGGGTTCTCTTGTTTTGTTAACTTTCAAAAGCAATAACTCTTATCTGTCTTTTTCCAGCGATTATGATCTCAGTGGTTTCTGTGAGTGTGGTTTATGCAGTTTGTCTCAAATGTTTCATGGCTGAAGTGCTTAATTTGCATTAATCTGTGAAATTTGCATTAATCTGTGAAATTTCTTCTCCATTATCCTAAAGTTTATTTTATGTATGCATTTACCTCTAATATCCTCACTTTTGTTTATTTCTAGCTGTGTTCCTTAACCTAGAGTTAACCTAAAGATTCCCTTTATTCTTTGATTTCTGACCTTTTCTGCTAGATCTTGTTTGCTTTTGTGGGGGGAGTTAGGCTAACTGTTTGTGTCTGTTTTAGGACTCTAGCAACAGGTATTCCTGAGTATGGCTTTTTAATAAACCCAAATAAGACAGTCGTGAATTTTCCTGTTGATGATATCCCAGGATGTTCCAAATTTAAACAGCTGCCAAATTGTCGTTTGATCCCGTGGTGTGGTTTATTATTAGATATACAGACACTTGAGGTTTACTGCGATTACTCCAGGTAAATAGAGTTGTAAACTCCAGTGTCAGCTTTACAGTGTATTGTACATAGTGTGAGAGGCAAAAGGGTGTCTTGTGAATGGTGTAATTGAATTAACTGCAAAATATATTTTACAATTCTGATTCTTATACAGTAATCTAAACACTTTAGTCTGTTGTGCAGCTTGCTGTTTTCTTCATTCCACCCTGGTGGAATGTGCATATCATTAACACCATCAAATGTGGCTAACTCACTAGCAATCAGAAGGCATATACCACATGATGGCCTCATGGTTCTGAAAAAGTTTATTCAGTCACCTCAGTTCAGCTTCTGTCACCACTATGCACTGTGTTGCACTTGATGTCATATAACTACATTTATAGTTTTGAAATTATTATTTTTTGTACCTTCCTAAAAGAAACAGGAAGTATTATGCTTCAGATAGGGATTGGGATTGCTACAGATTGGGACTAATTTGGTATAGACTGGAGGGACTAGTAATCCTTTCAACATCAGAGGTGTTCCCTTCAGATGGTAGTGTAGGGGAGAGATAACTTCTTGACTATCTACACAAAACAGCTCAAAGTGGGATAGAACTCAAGACAGGACAATGTATCCTACTAAAAAGCTCTGTAGACCCTTCACTTGGACTACTAGAGGTGGCATTAGACATTTGCTAAAGATTGAAAAGAAAGAACTGTTTAAACTCAAGCATAATATTGCTGCCTTACTGACCATTTTTAGTATAAACAGCGCTTCATGCATTTAAGTGGGAAACTAGGAGGATGTTTTCCACCAACTGAATGGTAAAGTTCTTCAGTGGCCTTCCTAAACAGAAAAGCTTGGTCAGTTTAGGAAAGGAATTTGTATGACCTGATTTTCCATAGCAAAGGACTAAAACCAACAGCCAAAGAGATTTATTCACTAGCTGTATTTCTGAAAGAAACAGTTTATGTTGATAAATGGCATCGGTGCTACTGGTCTTGGAGACACTAATCAGAATCATAAAATCATAGAATTGTTTATGTTGGAAAAGACCTTTAAGATCATCAAATCCAACCATTAACCCAGGACTGCCAAGTCCACCATGGTGTTTGTTACAAGGACTACCTTGCTTCTGATAAGCTTGACTTAAGTAACTGGAACACTGGTATTGTTCCAGCAACTAAGATGGCGTCAAGCCTAAGATCCTGCATTGCATGGATCATAGATTATAACCTTATTGTCACTGGAGTAATTACTAATGCTCTGGCTAGACTATGTGTTTTAGAAATACATTTCATTTGTGTTTAAGGTTATTGGTTTGGCTTTTTTTTTATCAGGGTGAGTTATTCAGCACTGAAACTGTTCCTTAGGTAATACCCTTAAAGCCACAATGTCTAGTCTTTTTCAACATTGCATTTAGTTATGGCCATCTTTTAGCTACTGGCTCGTTGATTAGCAGGAATCTCTGTAACGTGAAAAGTTTAATGAGGCTTACTTTACGGAATTTAATATAGTCTATTAGCCCATGGAGTTTAACTACTTTTTTTTCTTTTTTTTTCCAGTTACACCTTTACTTCTATCAGATCAAGTCTTTCCTTCAATTCAAGTAGAACAGCTGGGAAAAACATGAAATACAAACTGATTGCAGTCCTCAAACTGAAATGTCATAGTTTATTTCTTGATTTACAGGTGAGAATATGAAAATGGATGTTTGGAAATATTGTGATTATGGATGAAGAGCATTAAAACTGCTTTGAGTTGTAACATAAAGAGTTTATTTTAAAAGGTAATTCGTATAATTTGGGACTGTTGACATCAACTATATTGTAGGGTCTTCCAGAACTGAGCCTGCTAACTTAGTTGCATAAAAGAAATTTTTGAAGTTTAGCATAAAACGTTTTTTATCTAGATCTTCAACAAATCCTATTATGACACTAAAATATTCTTAAGGCTCTGTTTCTGTTCTGTTCTAGATCAACAGCCTTAGAACAGTTCTCATTAACATCTACAAGATATTTTTACTTCAGGCTTACAGGTAAGTCACGGTCTTCTGTACTAACTGTCAATATTTCATTACTCTTTCTTAACACACGGAGGAGCTATGGATTAGAAAAAAGTGTGTCATATAAATTGCAGTGTATATATGTGTGTAATGTGTGCATTAGTAAATATCTGTAGCAAGTCAAGTTATTCTTGTTTCAACACTTCTTAAGTAAAAGGATTAGGATTAGGATACAGGATTATTTGATGTGTGTGTTTAAGTGATATTTCACTAAGTTGATTTTTGATGTCTCTTGGTATTGACAACTGAATTCAAGAAAACCAGTTTGTTTTGCTTCAGGAGTATGACAGGAAGCCTTATTAACCATTTTATATTTAGACCAGTTAAATATTAATCAGTTTATATTTAGAACTTTGTATCTATTAAATTCATATAGAACTTTGGCCAGTATAACTAGGTAAAGTGAGGTTTCATTCTACCAAGTTAACTGCAGTTTCTTACCTGCTGATAATGTCTTAACTGCTCCTTAGCTGGTAGTATCTTGGTCTCCGTGAGCTGGTCTTGATCAGCAGAGGAAATGAATGTTTTAAACAAAGATAAGGGAGAGAAATTAAAACTGATAAGCAGGTTGGGAGAAAATACTAAACTCTGTGCATTGAAAACTTTGAATGATTGGCAGCAGAAAGTAATTTTTTTTGTTGTTTTAACATCTTTTGCTAGGCTCATACTTGTTAGGAAGTGACATTTTAGTTTTGTTCTTAAAATCATCTTGGTCTATATTAAAACTGTATTCTTTGTCCAAGAAGTGTAATTGGGTTTGTCTAGTACAGCACTGATGTGTCAAACTTTTGTGTTGAGTGACTTATAGTTTTTCTCTGATGTTGGATATGATTACTTAGTTACTTCTATATGCTTTTAGGGTAATATTCTAACAATGGTCTTTATATCTTATTTTAAAAACTGTCTACAGCTGCATGTCAGGTTAATTCAGCCAGAGACCTCAATGCAGCTTTAACTATTTGAAAATGTCAGAATTTTTTAAAGTGATTGCAATACACTAATTTAATGAACAAGTATATACATTGTTGAATAATTAAAAGTCAGCATTGTAATTGGCTATATTCACATAAGCAGGATTATAATGCCAGAATCTGAAGGAAAAAAAGGGGGGAAAAAAAGTCAGCAGTTTTAAAGTATTTTCAAACAGGTGTAAAGAGGCATATGATACAAATAATTTCTGTAGAATTGGCTTCCAAATACACAAACTAGGGAGTATCCTGGTCTCTGGAACACCACATCATTTGGAACTCTGTTTTCCTGTATACCTGAACAGAATTTGTTGTGGAATTTTCCTTTGTTTTTATTTCCTCTCAAACTCTTTCATGTGGGTGTTGTCTGGTGGCATGGTCTGTGATATGGAATTGGTGACGATGTGTAGTTTATTTTTCCCTGTGCACAAGACAGTTGTTGTCCTCAGAAGAGAATTCTATTACCAAGGCAGATGGCTTCAAGATCTTCTTTCAGCATAAAACCTAGAAACAAATATCCTGTGTGTCTGACACTCCAGAAATGTGTATATCTGGGAGAGGTGTCATACGGTAACAGTGTTGATATAGCTAAAGACTGTTGGGTGCTTTTAAATGTTGTATAGTGCCTAAGGTATGTAATCATAGTTGCACTTGAAATTGCAAATGACTTTTGATTAAATAGGCTGGTTTTTGTGAACAGGTTCCATGCCTGTGTTCTCCAACTTCCATTCAACCAGCAAGTTAGAAAAAATCCTTATTTCTTCCTAAGGATCATCTCTGAGACTGCGTCATGCTGCTATGCTATCCTGAAAGCAAAAAATGCAGGTATAGGTTGTTAATGACAATGAAGTAGTTGGTTTTGGGGGTTTTTTTTGGACAAATGAAGCATCTTGAATATGCAGTCTGATATTGTAATTTTTAGATAAAGATCAGGAATGAAAAATATGGAGTGTATGATAAGAATCACAGTCCATTTTTCTTCTTAAACTCAGTTTTCTGAAGATTGAGATTCAGGCTTTAGTTTTTAGTTTTCTGCTGGCCTAAGAGCAGTATCATTGACTAAATAGATCTTTAGTAAAAAGTCTTGAAGTAGTTTTATAGAAAAAGAGGAGAGATCAGACATTCTTCCTGATGCTCATCATTTTCAGTGACATTATTTTCCTGTTCTGTCTCTAGGGATTGCTTTAGATAACAAAGGTGCATCTGACATGTTCCCTTCTGAGGCAGCAGAATGGCTCTGCTACCATGCCTTCATTGTCAAACTGTCAAATCACAAAGTTGTTTACAAATGCCTGCTAAAGCCCTTAAAAATCTGTAAGTATTCAACTATTTTTACAGTTTTATCTAAGGTTAATTTTAATAAATATTGGCAAGTAATGGATTTTTCAAGTTTTCTCATCATAAAATGTTGTTATAAAAGGTACATTAATATGTTTTCTGATTTTAATCAAATTTACTAAGGATAAGTTGGCAAATTAAAATGGTGTGTTTTTCAGCACTATATGTTCTAGAGCCTTGTCCTTACAGGACAATTCTTGATGTTTGGCACTTAGTAAGTTTGTACAGTTCAGAAGGCTTAATAAGATAGGGGTAATCATATAAGCATTCTCAGCAGGTGTAACTAAATGAAATATAAAAGCTCACGGTCCTATTTTTAAAAATATAGATTAACTGGCAACTAAATAAGCTCCTCCGACAATTTAAACTCTTACCAAAAAAAGTGTCACTGGGTCACTTTGAAACAGAAGCACTGGCTGCACTTCATGTGCTGTATTCTTACAGAGTCGTGGTGTTGGCATACCTCTGACACTTCTACTTGGTGAAAGAAGCTGCCTGTGTCCCTGGCTTCTGGGGAGCTCTCTCCTTAAGCAGCTGTGTGGTCTGTCCGTTGGCCAGCCACAGAAATAATAGAATTTTCAGTTCTAAGATGCTAAAGGTGAACAGCAGGAGGTTTTCCTGAAGCAGTTTGTACTGTTGATGAATCTAGCTGTGCTGAAGGCCAGACTCTCAATGCTGACTCTGTAGTTTGCACTCTGAATGAGTCATTGCTTGGGCAGTTTTATTATACAATACTGAGAAATTCTTCAGTCTCATTCCAGAATAACATCTATTTGATTTGAAATGTATCATAAGCTTACTTTGATACCTGTACTGAGGACCAGTGCCCCCAAAAGAGAGCAGTTCTCCTTTTGAAAGGAAGCATTTTCTTCCCAGATCAAAGGCTTGCAGCAATGCCTGAGTGCACAGTCTGATTTTTGGTGGTGCAGTGTGAATGTATCAAGATGTCACTTAGACAGGAACAGACTGATGATTGGGATTCTACCAGCCATGTTCTTGACAGCTATGGACTTTCTGTGTGGAGCAGAACTCCAGCAACCTCTCCCAGAGAAGCTCCTTCTCTGAGTTACTCAATGACGCCAAAACCAGAGGCCCCATGTCTGCTCACTGCTGTGGAGAAGTACCGGGAGTGGCTGCTTGCTTCACTTGGAGAGGGCGGGAACTGAAAAACTAAGCAGGGAATGCAATAGTCATACCCTGTAGGACAGTGGCTTCTATGGGACCTGCCTCACTTCTCTAGGATCCATATAGAGCACATTTGAGTTTTCATTTTTAATGATGAATGTTTTGCTCTTGGGATCTTTGGCTGGCAGACCACAATACAAGCCGAAGCTCCCTCATCATTCTCTGTGCATGCTTTGCTATTGAATCTGATAGTACCTTCAGGGTGAAGGCACAGCCCCAGGCAGCGTTATTGCTCAGCAGAACCTTGTCTTCCATGGCTGCGTGCATCTGCCATAAAAGTGGTTTCTGCCCTCCACAGAACCCCTCCATCACAAGTGGCAGGGAAAATGGACTGGGAAGTAAGGTGCAGTTTCCCTAGTGTGAATAGTGATTGTCACTAGGCTCCTTCTGCTGTACCCATACAGCTGCTTGCCTAAGTGCAGTACTGGCCTGAAACTTGCATGTGGTCCAAGCCTGTGTGCACAGTTTCTAACCCAAGAATGGAAAGAGCGAAGGCTGACCATCTATCGGTTGGCTTCTCTGGCAGTGAGAATTGCCCTTGAGAAATGGAATCATCTTTCTTCCTAAATGCCTGGAAAAGCCTATTAACATTCTATTGCTGAGTATTGTGGAGGTGGAGCAGGAGAAGTCCAAAGGTCAGTAGAAAGTTAGTGGTGATGTTTTCTTGAAAAGAGTAATTTCCAGCTATTCTTTCATAAATCTTACCTTATCTAAGGCAGAATCTGTTCTTCACATCCACAGTGTCAAGACAACCCAGTCTTTTTATCTACAGGGCCCGGTTTCTTTTGTAAATCTCTGAGACTTCAGGTAAACTGCTGAAAGGTCAAGGGTTTAGAGATCTTTGCTTCATAGCTACCTAAACAATTAGCAGGCATTGACTCATTCTACTATCAAAGTAAGACAAAAATTTTTGTCTTACTTCTGGAAATCAGGTAGCACATGTAGATGTTGGAATAGTCATGACAGGGAAGTCACTGACTCAGGTGTGATCCTGTAAAGTTAGCTCAGTATCTCTATACGGTAGAGTAATCTGTAGCACAGGATAACCAAGACTGGTAATAGCCCCTGTGTTGACTTAACAGCTACATTTTTTTGTTGTCATTTTTGAGTTTGTATTGACTGTATAAAACCTATTACCCTTGTAAGATCATGTTGTTGATAGTAATTTTTATAAACATGGAGGGTTTTGTGTCCCTACACATGCCTTTCCATTACTCTCCACAGGAAATCATACCAAGCTCATAGGTTTTGGAGAGGAGGTTCTTCCCCCAATTCCCAAACCTGTTAAATATCAGCTTCAGGGGCTTGTCAGTACGAGTTGTCATCATTCTTCAGAGTTAAGTATTTAAAACATAGTTACTGTTTAACATCTCTCCTATTATTACCAGCAGGGAAAGGAGCAAGAGTCTTTCTTTATCATGATAAGATATAAATACATCATCTGTGTCCTTTCCAAGTACAGGACAAATGTTTACTGAGCACTTCTACCTTTCTGCACAATTGACAATTTTGCTGACTCTGTTTAGGTGACAGACTTAAACTGTTGCTAGGATTTTACGTGTTCCTCCTAATCTTTAAAAAGTCCTTTTTACTGCCTGTAATTCTGTTGATGGGACATTCACTGACCTTCTGTGTTTCAAACTGTTATGTTCTCCTATAAAAAATTAATTCCTGATAATCTCATTTAGTCTTCAGTATTTTCCACCATAAGGGTGGCTTTCCAGTTAGCCTCTCTTCTCCTGCATGGAAACATAGCAGGGAGAATTGCTGTTTCCAGTCTTATAGCAAAAGGTACATTTTCCACGTGATTTTATTTTTTTTAATCTTTTTTTGCATATGTCAGTTCCAGGCATAGGCTACTTTGATGACATATCTGAAAGCAGAGGGAAAAAGAAACAGTTTGGGAATACTTTTCTGCGACAGATAAGGACCCGTCTCTTGTCCTTAGCATTGTTTAAGATAGGGTCTTTCAAAGTAACTGTGGCTTGACAGAAGGCCTTTTTTGGTGGAAAAAGTTATTGAATAAAGTGTCTTATACTTTTCAAAAATATTTAATGAAGTTCTCAAATCCAAACAAATAGTGTTACAAGAAATGAAAGTAGGAGGAATTTGCTCCTTGGTTTTCTTTGTTAATATTTTCATGTACAATTTTGAACCTTTTTATTTATTAGCCTTATTTAAAGGTAGAAGAGTGGTAACATTTTATTTCAGCTTTTTATATCCCCGTATTCCAGATGTTTCAACTTTTTAATTGGATTTAGCTATTATTGATTTCATTACTTCATTAGTATTTTCCCTAAACGACAATTGATAGTTACTTGCACTTATAATGAATTGTTTCTGATATTTGGTAGGTAAGATGCAACTATTCAGGAAGATCTCAAAGGATACTATGGCACTACTGAAGACAGTGACAGAACCGTCTCTTTGTCAAGATTTCAAAGCTATCCTGGACTAACTGATTGATATTTATTTTATAATTTTTTCAGGTTTGAAAATAAATGCTATGCCTTTAGGTGACTTTTCTCTCTAGTTTGTTTTGATAGAGTGGACCAAAATCAACTTTGTTCAGAAGTTCGGATACCATACAAGGACTTGAAAAGAATACACAATTTTGTTAATACCTTCTTGTTTGTGGTTTTTTTGTTGTTGGCATTTTTGTTTAAATTCACAGGCTATTTGAAGTTATTTACTTGGTTTCATTCAGTGATTCCCATCCTCTTGATGAAGGAATTATTAAACTATGTTCTGTACAAAATTATCTACTTTCATGTTTCAGTGGGTTGTTTTGAAGGACTGTTCTTTACTTCTCTGTGTTGCAGACTATTTTATAATAAAGTGCCTGGTTAATTGCAATAACACATACTTGTTTCCGGTGCCTTTATTTTATAGTAGTCTTTAATATTCTGCCCAGCTGGGTTATGTCATGAGAAACAGTTACCTTCACAGGGCAAGTACATTCCATGGCATTACCTAGCAAGATGCACAGGATGGAAATTTTATGCTTTGGAGGTCACAGCTATTATATGATAAAATTTCACTGTCCAGACTGGATTTTTTTAGTGCACGTTTTATATATTTTGAATCCTTGGTGATATTTTTAATACAGTGTTATATGGAACAATGCTGGTGCATTTATACCTACAAAACAGAAGATCTTGATTAGAAAATATACCACATATATTGCTCTTCTGTTTGCATTTACTGTTTTTTAGTTAGGTTTATCTTTGCCTCTATAAAAAAAAACTTTTTACAAGGACATATAGTGATAGGACAAGGGGGATGGCTTTAAACTGAAAGAGAGTAGGTTTACATTAGATATAAGGAGGAAATTCTTTACTGTGAGAGGGATGAGACACTGGAACAGGTTGCCCCAAGAAGTCATGGAAGTCTCATGCCTGGCAGACTACCACCACACAGGGACTGGTAACACAGCTCCTAGAAGCTGATTTACCGTATTGCAATCTCTCCATTAATATCACAACTCAGTTCAAAACATACAGTCCATACAGGTTTGTTTTTTTCCTTCTAAAAAGTGGCACTGTTAAAATAAAAATAAATTTTAAAAAAGGCATAGAATAGTTGTTCCTACTAGAGATGAAGAAAAACCCAGTTGCTTCTCAGCCAGCAGCTCAAACAGGTCTGCAGTGATACTGGTGTGAGGGAGCACTATCATGGACAACATCGTGTAAGAGAGGCCTGGCCTGGCAGGAAGCTTTATTTGATTGGATCATGGGGCAGGAAGAGACAGCAAGATGCTCCAACGTGAAGAACGGAGGGAATGTAAACTTCACTGATGGCTTGGATTAGAACATATTTTCTCTGTATCACAATGGATACTGTGAGTGCAAACTGCTGATGTGGTCTCAGTTGAAGGTGCAATTTTATAAAAATGAATAAAGTATAATGACTGCAATTCCCTGAGCTGATGTTTGCCTTTACCTGTAATTACTGGCTGAGTTGTTAGTTTTGAACAGTAACGGCTGTTTCTGAAGGCTGTTTGTAAACAGATACAAATACAATGCAGAAATCACAAGAGAAGACTATTTCATTTAAAATATCCTCCACTCAAGAAGGCAAGTGGAAGTAAAGCTGAAACTAGTATGTGTTTTAGCAAATGGAGAATTTGGATATTTGAAGAAAAGCTGGCAGTCTCTACTGGAAACTCAAACTTGCCGCGGTGGCTCATGATAATTGGAAAAACAGTACTATGAGCATACATGTAAGGAATAGATTAACCATAGCAAGGGAATGCATTTGTTGCTCTAAAATTAGATGTTTATACTGTTGGGAAGGTAGAAATATTGCATAAAGCTACTTCTGCACAGAACTGTTCTAAGAGAAGTAGTGCCGTATGTTATGGTGGTAAAATATGTTCTACTTAATTGGTAGCAAGACAGTGCGTTAAACAGCAACTGCTGACAGGAAGTGTTTGGGTGGATTGAATAACTTGAATCTGGAAATATTAAATGAATTAGCTTAGGAGGGTTCTGAATCTGTAATGTGGATTTTCAGCAATCATTGGACAGCTGGGAAAATTGCAAAAGATTTGAGGGTTGGAGTGAAGGTTAAGGTTGTCTCAGCATTTAAGAGAAGGTAAGTAGAGAGAAGTAAGCCACTCAATGTAAGTGAGCTTTCTGGAGAGTTTATGTGGGGAGGAAGAGGGGTAGGGCTGAACATTGTTTCCTAATGTGTGTGCAGGGCTGGAAGGGAGGAATTTGACAGAAGTCCCACTGGAAGATATTGTAGTATCTGGAGGCATTCATCAAACACATCCTTCTCCCCACTGCTTCCTTTTAGGAGGGAATTATGGACTGTGAATCTCAATTTGAGGTAGGTATCAAGTTTTCCAAGTTAGGAAACTGCCTGTGTTCCAGAAGGAATATGCTTTTCTCTTTGCATCTTTCCTCTATTTATTGTATTGTGATAATTTGGATGTATCCTTATTCATAGTGCTGTTGCAATGCTCCTTTTGATGCTTTTTCCTTTAAGAGGCAGTTGAGCTCCTTGTCTTAGGGATTTGGATTCTGCTTAAGGCTGAACATCACAATGCCTGAGCCTGTGTCCTTTATTAATTTACCCCCAAAGAATCCAGTCTGTCCTTACAGCCTAGACAATTCTAGAAAAGTCTTGTCTGTCAGAACGGTATGAGTTCACTACGGAGTATTATAGCAAAGATTTGTTGGGATATGGAGATAAAAAATTCGAAGAGGAGTGAGCAGAAGTAGAAAGCATGTAGTGTGTAAGACTTCCAAACATTCAGTTACATATTTGCATGCACATCCTTCCCCAAGTAACAGTCAGTCACGCAATTCAAGTGAAAATAGTACTTATAAGATGCTGTACTTCACATGAATAGGAAGGGGAAGGTTGTAGCACTGATTTTACTGGAGTAAGGCTACAGTTTTGGCATAGGAATTTGGGTAGAGGTCACATCAGAAGGGTGCTGACAACAGAAACACAGTGTTCATGTGAGAGTTGCTCAACACGTTTTCTACATGCCTCCTGCATCTAAACAGTAACTTCAGATAGTGTGTTTCCCTGCTATCATTTGTAGTTGCTGGGGCTGAAAATTGTCTTCCCCCTGAGTCCTGTCCTAGGCTGAACTGCATGTCCAGTGACCCACAAAGTCTCCCTTCTCCTGAATGGGAAGGGGCAGCTCAAAAGTCTACAAGTCTATGAGTGCATCACCAGTGATGCAAAATGGATTTGTAGACTTGAAAGTCTTGTGTATGTAGTTTAATTATTTTCTCATCTTGTGTCTGCATTGATTGAATGTGTTTTTGTGTAACAACAGAACTCTGACCAGATACTTAAACCTGCTGCATATACTTGCATATGTGATTTTAATGAACATCTACCCATCTGTAGTCAGAGACATGAATATAAAGTATATGCTTTAGTTAGTAAAAAAATCTAATTTATGTATTCACAGGTTTTATACAAATACATGCACAAAATTTAATTTATTTTTTGTTATTCATTCTTTTTGGAAGCATTTTTTACTCATAACATTTCAAATTTTATTTACGACAGGCAGAGTAGCGATTTAGATCTTCCATGTCATTGTCAAAAGCTTTACAGTGCATAGGTGCAGAACATCAAGAACCCTGCTTAGGCCTTTGTGACTTGTGAGGTTTCTGTTGACAGAAGCTGTGTTTCCGTGCTGGGATACCTGCCCCTCTATTGACTTGAAAGGCTGGGGCTGTTGTCAGGCTACCATGGGGAATTGCTGGACATTCTCATGCAGACCATTGGCCAAGTCCATGGCTCTCAGAAATAAAAACATGCATAGCCCAGGCACTTAACCATTTTGCAGGTGATACTGCTCATAGGGGAAGAGCCAGGAGGCTCTGGCCTGGCAACTGCTGTGCACACAGACTGTTTACCCTGTGCATTTCTTTCTAGCAGGCAGAGTCACGGTGTGCTTTTCATCATTTGGTGTAGACTGATTGGATGCCACTGTTTCTATTCCCATCACTGCTTCAGGAGAATCTTACTGTCCAGGCCAGTTCACAGAATCATAGAATCATTAAGGTTGGAAAAGACTTCCAAAATCATCAAGTCCAACCTTAAGTTGGAGGGAGAGGGCATGATTTCTATCTTGCAGCCTAATTTTTTTTAGTTTTTTTCTTTTTTTTAGATTTAATATCCCCTTCACACAGCTGCTGCAGCAGCAACCTCCTGTGCATAAAAAGGGTTAAAGCAATGGGGCTGGTACTAGGTCAGTGTGCAGGATTTAGGACTGGATGCAGGAGGGACAATTTTATTAATGTAACTGCAGTGCAATAGGTTGAAATTAAAGGAAACATAGCACTACTGTTTATAGAGTAATAGTGATTGGCTGTAAGTGTATGAACTGCATATACCAGGTTGGTTGATGATACCCGTATGACAGCTCATCATGCCTAACAAAGGCTTATTTTTGCTTGCAGAGAGATACAATGGGTATTTATTCTTTTGGATGAGAAAAGTTGCTATTAGCCCCCTGACATGAAAATACTTCTGGTGATACAAGGCTTGTGTCCTTGCTTCTGCACTTTTGTTTGATCAGGTGGAAGAATGCTACCAGAGGTACACACATGCAGGGAAGGGCAGCTAACATCACACAGATTGCCTGTACCCAAGGTGGATAAACTTTCTCCTCTTTCATGGGGAAGCTTTCCTATGGAGACAAAAAAAAACAAGAGAAAGAAATAATTGGTAGGTACACTTACATTTGCATTTTCTCACACTGTTTTAGTAAGGATAGCAACATTTTACTCTTGGTCAACAATAGCACTCAGTGGCCGTGTCCTCTGTAAACCCTTCTTTTGAGTCTAAAGATGGCTGTAAGTATTTTACGGTTTCAAAAATTTATAGCTGTAATTCTGACACATTACTAGGGATACAAGGATGGCCCAAAGAGTTATCAAACCTTCACCCTCTCTTGATTAAAGTCTGTTTATTCGTGTTAATATTCAAAGCTTATCTGGTGTCAGTAATGACTGAGCAAGTTCTTTGTCAAACAGGCAAGATTTCTGTCAGAGATTTTGAGGGAATGATGGTAAAGCAATTTCTGCAAGTCTGTGGCTGTGGGTTTTATTTGGAATTATACATACTTAATGGCATTTGGAGGAGATACTGATCCTGTGTAATCCTCATACAGTTCAGGACCAGAATCAATCTCCAAACCCCTACACAGGTAATATTTGAGAGGGATCCAAGAAACTGCAGGTGGCATGAGACAGTAACACCCAGATCAATTGTTCTGAGCATTGTCATGTCTTTGTTGCTGAATTAACCAACACTATTCTCAGACCACTGCTCCCTTCCTGTCTGCCTGTCAGAAGTACACGTTCATATATACTTCAGGACCCCAGTGATGTTGGTAGTTCTCACTGAGAAATGTTTTCATCCCTGACATCCTTTTCGCAGTTCTGCTCATGCATTTGTTCTACCTCTGAATCCTGTATAGGTATGGAAAGTCTGAGAGACATTTCACTTCAACACTTCTCAGCATTACACACACCTATAACAAATATGGAGCACATAGTATGTGGGACACCTCAAGAAGAGACACATTTTAGTATGTGTAACCTCTTTGCATACTGAAGCCTTCTCATTCTGAGCACTACATCACTTCAGGCTGCATTCCATAGGTAAGCAGTAGATAGCAATGATTTTAAAGGATCTGGTAAGGGAGAAAAATAGATAATTCTTGCTTTTATTAGAGGTTCTGAAAATATTTGGGAACATACATATTTAGGGTTCCAGGCTGTGTAGCTTGGCGGCCTCAGCATCTGAAGAGTAACAAAGGCCGTGAAGACAATTAGCAGGAGCAGAGGGCTGATAAACCTCCATGTGATTTGCCAATAGAGATTGAGTTTTCGACCAGTCATCCATTTCACATCTTTACTGAACCTTGTAAAAGAGGGCATGGTTATGATGATGTCAGATCTAGAGTGGTAACAGTTTCACGTTTTATAATTTTCTGTAAGTTTTAAACAGACGGTACAGCACCCTAAATCGTTTCTATTCCATACCATTCTTTAATAACTCACTATTGACTTGAGTAAATAATAACATCAATGAAGCGGGTCTTTATTGATCCCTACCAGAGATCAATGACCAGTTTGCACTGTCAGTTTACATTACTAGAGCACCTAGTCTAAGGTTTCTAAGTATAAATAAATTATAATATTTCAGCAGTTCTGTAGACTATTCAAATATTTAAAATAAAAAGGCAAAATGATCAAGGGAACAAACAGCATGTTAGGAAGAAGTCTGAATTAACCAGCACCAAATCAAATCAGGTCAGGGACAAAATTACTGCAACCTGAGTAGTATTTATGTCTTATGAAAAAAAAAATTCCGTCTGTTTCCAGCATACCTTTTAATTTTGTAGACATACACAACTCCAATTACTTCAAAGAAAGCAATGACTAGAAGAGGCACTGAGGCTGCATATCTGTCAAAAATGTCAATCCAGTAACTCCCTGAACCCAGTGTAAAACACAGAGCAATGAGGAAGCTAATTAGACATATTATACCTGAAGAAAAAAAGATATCTTTGTTACTGGATTATTGAACTTGGTAAGTATATTTTTGTTCTAAATTATTTTTGCTCTTGTTCTAGTAATTTTTATTCTCTCTCCTTCTATGGAGCTACAACAAGCTATTTTTACCTTACAGGAGTTAATATCACTTCCCAAATTCAGTTTTCCCTTGTATGTTCGCCAAGAGGCACGATTGTTGCAGGAGGAATGCACTTGTGTGACTCGGAACATCCTCCTGTTGTTAATCCTTTAGAAAGCCTGGGCTGTGCTATGCTGTTGCCCAGTGTTAATTTTTGGCTGATGCAGTGAGTTTCAAGTGCCCTCATTTCCATGCAGTCATAGGATCAAAGCACAGGCAGCTGTCACCTCAGAAGTGTAAAGACTCCCTGAATTTCTGTCCCCCATTTCCTCAAAGAGCCCAGAGCTACAAAGGTGTATGTCCCTTATGTTCCAGGGTGTATGGTTTGGGTTTCAGCACACTCTTCTGTACAGTCAGTTCTGCTTTAGCAAGATTTAGATTTGTGGTAATTGTGCAAAAAGTGGGAAGGAGGGAAAGTGTTGCTGGACGCAGACAGGGCTGCACATCAGTTTGTATGTCTTCCTAATGTGTTATTAATTTCTTCTGGCTCTGAGATGGCCTTTGGTTCAATTCTGTAAAAGGTTGGCTCCAGACATTTTTTTTAATTTTACTTAAGGGAGTTCACAATTGGAAAATCAATTTCAAACTAATATGGTTACCTCATCAGGTTGTGAATAAATTTGTTTCTGCATAAAAAGTTGTAAAATGAAGGATATAATTTAAATGCCACAGGAAAACTCTAAAAAAGGCATGACAGCAGTATTTCCCATGAGAATTTAAAAGGGCATATTGTGAAAGTATTAATCCATTATTTCAAACTTCCAGAAATTTTTCTGGACCAGTTTCACAGTAGAATCTCTCAGACTCTCATCAAGCCTTCTTAAGGAGTAGGTTGGGTTCAGTACCCGCCTCTGGTTGAAAAGATCCCAGTTGTGGTGCAAGAACAGGATCACACACACTAGTTCCTCATTTTCCAAGTGGTAATTTTCTACTCTGGCATGTTTACAGTAAATGTGAAACAATCTGTAGCATTATAAACCTGAATGAGGGGTGAATGACCTCTCCTACAATTGTGACAGAAGTTCACGTGCAGGTGGTTATTGCAGACCAGCTGATGGCACTGGATGCCTTAAAGTGATTTGTATTGGTGCCAAAGGCTTAAGGGAAGATAAGGCTCTTCCTGACGTCTACAGCAGTTCAGAGTGAACTTGACTCCAGGAATAACAATTTAGTGAGCTTTCTCAGACTGAAACGGCTACCTTGCAAACTCAAGAAAAAAAATGGCAAAGACAATATAATACTGTCAACCTGACAGCTTCTACCATAACTGCTACCTCATCTCTGTGCTTATCTTCTGCAAACACAGTCCACTGCCCTTACTTACACTGTGAGATTAAGCTAAATTAATATTACAAATTATTAATTCCTCTGTGGTATTTACTAAGCAGTTGGTAGTTTGTGCATCTATAAAGAAGCCACCCTCTTCGAACAAAGCAAATACCTTACCAGATAACAACTCTTTAGGTGTTGATTTAGATACAATTTGAAGTTCTAGAAGAGGAGTGAAGACACCCTCGATGTTTCCAAACATCGAAGAAAGGCCCAAGCTGAACAACATTATGAAAAACAGGATGGCCCAGGCCTGGGAGCCTGGCATGAGAATGATAGCTTGAGTGAAAACGATGAAAGCCAAGCCGGTTCCTGATACACTCTGCAGAATTCACAAACAGATAAAAATACACATTATAATGTCATTTCTCATGCATAAGTAATTAGGACACACTTTTGTCCTTCTCTGGAGTCAAGGGTGCTGGTCAGCCTGTGGGGCTCTGTGGCAGCCGTGGCTGAGAAAATGGGCAGTGGGGCGTGTTTGTGGGGAGTTTAAATTTTCTATCAGAGGTGTCTAGACAGTCATGGAGCAGAACTTTGTCTTGCACAGAGAGAGGGGTCCACAGTAAAGCAGATCTGAGAGTTGTAACTGAAATAGCAACTATTTTGCTAATACCATCTTAAGTGTGTTTTTCAAAAAATCTCTGATGGTGCTGGAAAGGAAGAGATGTAAATAAGGATATGACTGTCACTCTAGCAGCAAGACAAATGGTGAATTGTTGATTACAAAGCACCCAATAATTGCAAAGTCAGAAAAGACTAATAGGGGAGAAAGCCAATTTCAAACAAATTTCTTTTAATTTAGTCTCCCAAGGACAAGGGTATTTAAGTATAAGCATTGAAAGATGCTAATGTTGCCATAACTTGGAAGTAAAATACTTCAAACCGTAAATCAGAAATGGATACCATCAGAACAAGTGAGACAAAACAAACTGACTTGTGCCAGGGCTGCAATGTCCTCCTTGGACTTCTCCATCACGTGAGTAAAATATGGAATGAGGTAGGACAAGTAGACAGAGAAGAAACATCCATGTGTAGTGATAGGGGAAGTGTTTTAGGAGGATTAGAAAATAAGGAAAGGAAGAAGATCCTAACGTATTTTGGTGGCAAACAATGTACATTGTCATAGGTTTTTTGATGCTTTCCTAAATATAGATTTAGGAAATATAGATTTAAGAAGTATAGATTTAGAAAGATTTAGATTTAGGAAGATTCCAAAATATAGATTTGGGAAATTCCCATTCAGCATCCTTTTTCTGTCATCTTTTATCTAGATGTGTTTCCTCTGTTGTGCTTATTCCTATAAACCAAAATACAACTGAATGTAGTGTCCATGGTTGGCTCCAGGTGGGAGCACCCTTGAAGATTAGTTTTGTGGTTATTGTGTGTAATTTTGCATGCTGTAACAGACAGCTTTAAGTTCAAACTACCCTACAGTGGTATTGTTATTTCAAATGTTGAAAAATTGATTTGTTCAGTGATTGTATATAATATATTCATTACAAGTAGAGCAAAATACAAGCACTTAAAAGAAAAAGGAAGATACCAATTCTTCTACATTATTTTGTTTAAGGATTACCTGTTGGAAGCAGTTATGGTACCTGATCAAGAAATTCTTGAAGGTCACAGCTCTTCAGTTTGAGTCCAGCAATTTTTTCTGGATGTGATGAATTCAGGAAACTAATCCAGGAGGTATAGTTTTGTCGCATGATGCTCTCTTCCGGAAGATCAAATTCATTAATGATACTGATAATGTTCCTGCCAGAGAAGCCAACATAGCATGAGTTTAAATGTCTGCAGATGATGTGACTGGAAATGCTATACCGTGTATCCAGATGTTACTCAAAAGTTGTGCTTACTTCCTGTGCTGCTTTTTACAATATAAAGGAAAATATTAATTGACAGCTTTTTTATAAAACAGGAAAAAATAGGCTATTTAAAGTCTTCTCTTTCAGATACAAACTATGAGTACTTTATGCAGATGCAGTCTCTAAAACATTTTTATTTTGTCAGGTCTCCAGATCATTTCCACCACTTGTGTTTAATAACTTAGTGAATCTGGTGGAATAGAAAAATGTGTTGGTTTCTTACTACTTCTAGTGCTAGCCTGAGATTGAGATGTGAACTTTGATGCACGACTTAAAATGGGTATATTTATGTGGTTATGGTTATATATTTATATGGTTATAATTTGTCTTGCTTCTTATGAATGCTACCCTTGATCATTCTTGCCTCAGTGCCATAATACTTTCTGTTTTTACATTAGACTTCTCCATACATGCTTGTCATCCATAGATGCTTTTCCTTTTTATTGAAAATAAATTCTCTAAATGCATGTTTTTCAAATAAAGCATTATCTATTTAGGCATTGAAACCACAGTATAACATTGGGAACACAACTTTCTCACCTGTCCAAGCAGTCCCAGTAGGCTGTGGTTGCTTTAAACCCCAAAACAGAAAAGACTGGGATGGAAGCGTAGAGGGATGTCATGCTATTCACAATTGCTACTGTCACAGCATCCTTTTCACAGTCATTTCTAGGGATAGCATTCAAACAAGTGAAGCAACTTAAAAAAGGCAGTATTTTATCCGTGATTCAGTTATTTCTGCAAGCATTTTAATTTTTTATATTCCCCCCCCTTCCTTCTGTTAGAAGATCTATTTGGCCTTTTAGAAAGACAGCATCTGTTAAGATCCTTTAGAAAAATTAAGATAATTTATAAATATTCTAAAGAAAGAGTTTTGAAAATTAAAAAAAAAAAAAAAGCACAGAATGCAGCAAGAATTTAGCCAGCTAATAAAGGCTGTAGTTCTACTTACTTTGGCAGATTGTAGCTTGAGAATGCAATAAGCCCTCCAAAAGCCAAAGAGAGAGAAAAGAAAATCTGGGTAGCTGCATCAAGCCATACACGGGGATTTTTCAAAGTGTTCAGCTGAAATAATTGGAAGAAATGCATGTATTAGGCTTAAATTAAAATTGCTTTTTCTCTTCCAGGTCTCATAGCTCATCTCTTATTTTAGTTCTGAAATTTTGAGGAAAAAGAAGAAACTGACAGAGTGAAATTTGAATTTTGATGTGAGGGCAACCAACGTCATACAGGAAGCTAAATGAAAAAGCAAGTGGATTACAGAGAATGTTAAGCAGTTTTAAATAGTGGCACTAAGGAATCTTGCCATTGAAATCTGTCTAAAAGAAAGATAAAACATAAGTAGTGGGCAAAATGTAAATATGATCAATAAATATTAGTTTCCTGCAGAAAGTGGCATGATATATTCATACCCTACTAGGTGAATTACTTTCCAATCTGTTATCAAAGAGGGGAATAGAAACCAGTATTAGTTAAGAATGTTTTAGAAACCAGATGGTTTAAAAGTAATACTGGGACTGCAGTGCATTTCACTTTGTTTTACATCAGTCTGAGTCAAGTCTGCATCCCAGTCCTGCAGGACAACTTGTGTGTCTTCTGTATTTATCTGATCCTGGTATATGACTGGGAACATTTGCAGGAGTGAGAGGTTAGTACATCAAAAGACCCTTAATAGCATTTTGTCTTTCTCTGTGGCTGGCCCAGGCTTGAAGAGCAAGAATAATAGATTCACCTCAGTGTGGATGGATGCAGGTAATGGCATTACTGCAGATGCCCCCCCCCACAGGGATGTCAGTGCTTTGACCACAGCAAAAGCAGCGTAACCCTTTGTACAACATAGCATAACAAGCAGATATGTGTAACCACTGCTGACTGAAATGCTTCAGCTTAGGCAAACCTTTCTAGAGGATTAATTTGAAAGATCATAACCAAATCCTCAGAGGCCAGAGTGCTCACTGGCAGGGCCTTGTGCAGATACAGATCTAGATCGCTATTGCAGTGCAGAAACTTGGCACTCACATTAGTGTACGACCTTCACAATTTGATTAAGTGCTGCCAAGTCAGTGCTGACAGATGCGACTCCTACGAAGTCTGGATTTTTGACTGGGGACTTTGGCCGATGAGTCTGGAGATAATTATGACTGGTGCTAGGTGCAATGCAATTATTGACTCTAAAAGATACCAATCATCCCCCAAACTTGAAGAAATAGCAGGTGGGCAAGCATGCCATGGCAATGTCATTATCTGGTCTTAAGCAAATTATTAAAAAGATTATTTATATCTTCAGTAATAGGGCATACAGATTTTACAAGTATCTTCAGAAAAAAAAATGTGCTGATGCCAGAAACATGCAGATGAAGATATACAACCAGAATGTCAATGAATGAACATGGGAGTAATGAGGAAAGGAAGTATAATTGCTACCCCATGGGTGGTAAGATTTTTGGATACTGGAACACATAAAACACAGACAGAAATTTTCTTAAAACAGAATTAAAAATTACTGGGGTCCCTGTGATGTGTAAAAACTGATGCTTTTCTCAGAAGGCCAACAAGTAACACTGTGCTTAAAGGCAGCATTTCATTAGGGCAGTGCTTTTGCTCTCCTTAATACCAGAAACAGTATGGACAGTCTAGGTACCTTGAAAGAAGCTTTAAGTGTCCATGCATAGTAATACATCATAACTGCAAAACAGAGGAAAAAGTTACAAATTGCCTCTGTGGATAGAGGATTTGGTGCCTCTGCTGCCTTTTTCTTTTTCTTGGCTATTCTCACTGCTTGTTAAATAGCTGCAGAGCTCTGGGCACAGGCATCAGTTGCCCAACCAAGTTCTTGGAATTGTTCATTGCCAAACCTCCAAATATTTACAGTCTCTGAAGCTCTTTTAAATGTGAAAGAGACTGGACAAGGAGACATTTGTTTTCCTGATCTTGCACAGATGTCCACTGAAGGTGTGCCGTGCAGACTGTTGCTGATGCTTGATGGGATCTCTTTTCTGCTGCCTCTCATTATTTATGTTTTCAAAAACCTTTCCAAAAGTCTGTTCCAGCTCCTGTGTTTCTTCAACTTTGACAACTTCTGCTTTCCCTTCAAGTGTCTGTGAACATCATTTCAGTCTTTTTTATTTTCTTGGCAGTTTCATTTTCCAGGTAGCCAAGAGTTTAGAAAGAGTGAGTGAATTGTCAGACTTTTCCACGTCTGAAAGTCAATGAAAAGAAGTATTCATTATTTGTTCTAAAATTTAGGGTGTGGAAGTAAGTCAGATGGCAAAAAGCCTATGTATTTCTGCATAGCCTGCCACATTTAAAATCCATATGCATGCAGTTGTTATTTGTGATATTTTTTAATGAGAAGTGAAATACAAACTTAGAAAGTGAATAAACTTAAACAGTGGTAGTTTGGAAAAAAAAATTCATTTGGGTGATTATGATCCTGAAACTGAGTAAGATACAACTTTTAGCACTAGATGTTACTTCTTTCACAGATTTTCAAGAACAGTGAGGTGTCACAGTTACCAGAAGGTGGATGTGGCAGCTGTCAGAAACTACAATTTGTGCTGCACTGCAAAGTAGGGAAAAAGTTGGAAAATATTGCCTCCAATGAGTGGAAAATGTCAAGAAGGTTGATTTTCTTCATTTATATATTTATTTTAAAAGCAAACTGAAAAAAGCAGTAGGTGAGCTAATTCTTACTTTATTTTCTAAAACTTTACCAACTTCCTGCAAAAAGACTGGAAAAGAAGAAGGAAACAGCACACACTTAGGAAACACGCTTTACAATTTTGTAAGCAAGTGTGGTCTGGATGGACCAGGTAAATCTCTACCAAAAAAAAACCAAACAAAAAAACCCAACCCACAAACCAATAGCCCCCCTGTACAACTCACTTTGGGACATTCCTTGTGGGGAAGCATAACAAGAAATATGACTGTGTTTATTGATGGCAGGGGTGGGAATAGTTCCTCATTAAACAGGCTAACAGGAAAGAAAATATTGGTACTGCAGTTATGGGCTAAGGGGAAGAAGAGAGAAGGGCAACGTTGCAACTACATGCTTACTGTCTTTTGAAGTCCTTGAAGTGCCACAATCCTCCACAGCAGTTGGTAGGTTGGTTTAACAAAGCCATCTCTCTCTCTCTTACACTATGAGTTTGGCAACACCCATAGCAGGTATCAATTTACCAGGCTGTTGCATCAGCTTTCCCATGTTTGTAGATAAGAACATAGTTTCATCACTAGAACCATCTTCACATGACTTTTCAAGGACATCCCCAGGATCTGCTTCCTCAAACCAGCTAACCATTAACTGCAGGTTGACTGCAGATGGATTTCCACTCTGACTTCTGGCACCAGTCTACAAATCCATCTGGCTCTTTTTATGACGATCCGCTCCTCCTGAGCACTGCAATACCTCCAAGCTTTTGGGAATATACACAAATCTACTTTCTGCATTAAGTTCAGTGTGTAGTGATCCCAAGTCTCAGAGATGACTGAGCTCTTCCAGAGAAACCCAACAGCCAGGCTGAGACCAAATGACAATAGGCTAAGCCCTGTTCCTGGTTGTGTTGTCTAACCTGCTTTCTTCCTTAAGACGTTGCACCAAGCTTTTATTGTCATGTCTGGGCCCTAAAAAAATGCAAGTGTATGTCCTGATCTCCTGTAATAACCAAGGTTGTCCTTCTTGAGCTCTGGAAGCATTTAGATGGCTGTCCGTGCCACTGGGCTTGCAGAGGGAGGGATAAAGAGATGTCTCATCTGAGCTTTCTCCTGTTGTTGTCCCTTTCCAGCCTGGCATGTAATATATCTCTGGGCTACTTGACTTATGTTTTCCTTAATGTCTGTTTTCTTGCTGTAGAAAAGGAAAGGGAAAAACTCAGTGCTCCTGTGGCTGGAAGTGCTGCTGTGGCTGCAGAACCAGTGGATGCTCTGAGACCACTTATCGGTGGGTGCTGCTTTTCGTCCTCTGCACTCACCACTTCATGGAGCTTTTTAGCACAAAGGCAGAGCTGTGAAGAGCTTACACTTTATAGCAACCACTCAGCGGGACAGTCTGACTTTTCATTTGGGAATGCCACTAAGGAGAGTGTGAAAAGGGCCTTCTGAAACGAGGGATCTGGAACTCCCATCCCTTTGAGAAGATGAGAAAAAATGGGAGAGGCGTTCTTCTCTAGCCATTGTGTCTTTTAGGAACAGCTACGATGGAGGGGAGGAAACTGCAGTTAAGGAGAAACATGGGTAGGAGAAAATTACTTTCAACCTTAAAATAACCCACTTTGTAGTATGTAATTCCTCATTAGTTTTCCTTGTGAATTCTTAAAATATTAAAGTTGTGTAAATTCTATAACCTTGGCACAAAAATCCCATCTTTATCATGTGCTTGTGAAGTTTACTTACACATTCAAAACTGAGGCACCCATAACATACTTAATTTTCCAGTATTTTCTGATATGCTTACTACTGAACTGTTAAATACTTTGATGATTTTTTTTCTGCCAAAGTATATTAAAATACTAAATCACTTCATCTCAGAAAAAAGAGCTTAGCTGAGCTCTTGGATAGAGAGCTAGACCAGGAGTTGCTGGAAAATGAGTATACAGTGTGAAATCTGAGGGGGAGAAAAAGGAAAAATATTTCTGACTATAGCAGCAATACTTACATTAGGGGTGAAGAGGTAAGCCAGACCATCTGTGGCTCCTGGTAGAGTGAGTCCTTGAATAAGGAATATAGTCAGGACCAGGTAAGGAAATATTGCTGTTATGTAAATTGCCTAAAGTAAGAAAGTCAGAAGACAAACAGTTACTGGCAATAACTTCAATAAAACCTATTTAAGTTATTGCAACATATAATCCTAATAATATTTGATAAGACAGCTATGGATGAATACTGCCATCTTTAAAAGAAGTAGGGTGTATTTTTGCATAATATATTTAAAAGAAAATTGCCCTTAAAACTGTGTGAGAGAAGGCTGGTAGAGCAAAAGCATTTGCAATGGAGAAAGAGAGAAGTATCATTTTAAGCCAGCTGTACTGTTGTTCTGGCTTTGTTGGACAAGGAGCACAGTGAAATGGTGCTAGTGTGGTAAATAGGGAAGGCTTTCCTTGGTGGTAAAAACTCAGTATCTGGAGAGCAAGATGGAAAGGTTGGGGTAATGCACTTCTCTGTCCTGTGTACCTTTCCTGTGGTTTCAATTCCTCGGATGGTGCAGAGATAGACAATTGCCCAGCAAGTTGCTAAGCACAAAATGAGCCACCACTGTAAGGTGCCACTCTCAGCGATATCAGGTGTTATGTTCAAAGTCTTCCTATACCAAAAATAATTTACTGCGGTGCTTTCATAACATTCTTTATTGAACCCTGAAAAAAAAATGTGGCAAGTATTAGAATAAATTGTGGACTGCCAAATCAAATTCAGAGGTGGACTTTCTGCACTGTGTGTACAGTGCAGCAATACAAACTCTGTCACATCAGTCTGAGACTCTGAGAGTTACCTGAGACCTTCACCAGATCGCCAGCATTTCTACAGGGGATAACTTTCTAAATAGAAACAGTGTCGTATGCAGTGCAAGGTAAAATCTAAACTAATGGCACTGGAGACTATGGAATTTTTAGCTGTATGTCTGCAAGTTGGTGGAGCCATAACAGGCTTCAGGCACCTGAGGATACTTCTAAGGCCAGGCTCCCCTGACAATGTCATGGCCCTGTAGTGGGGAAAGACCCAGGCATCGGCCTCTTTGGCTTGTGTTTCCAGGAGTTCTGTTAGTGGGAACCTCAGGCACCTGCACCCAGGAGAACGGACATTCCCTAGCCAGGTTCTGTGCCTGAAGAAAAAGGAAAGGGGAACATGACACACATCACAACCCGTGCTTACACCTTTGCCTATGAGCAACCTAAATCCCTGAAGGGGGGGTTGACAGAGAATCCTCAGGAAACCCACTGACCTGCTGTCTTTAGCTGGAAACCAAGTTCCCTGGTTGCTGCAGCCCCTGCCATTGCTCCCATCCAGAAATGGATATGTCCTGAGAGCTCTCAGTGCATTTCCAAAAGCTGAGGTTACACAGTGTGGCAGCACTGATAGCTGTCCCATAACCAGGAGGTCCAGCACACATCAAGACTGAGGGAGTCTGCGTTCACCTAAGCTTGGTAGATGGGAACAGCTGCTACTTGTATCAGGAAGCACCTCCTTGGAGAGAGCATTGCCTTTGTGATGGAGAAGTGCAGGTTCTTCCCATCTTGGCACTGGTATTGAAAAATCTGTCCTTATGGGATTTCTTCACTATTTTCAAAAGATGTTAAACTAAAAATGCAAGATTTTGTATACCAAATATTGAATAAATAGTTGATCTCCAAAGCAGGTTTGAAAAACATCTGTTTAACTCCCTGACTGGGACATCTGAACCTGAGAAATGAAAGAATCCTATTTCTTAAGGCCCAAATAATTTTATCTACTTCTGTAAGAAATATGGGTTATGTCTTATTGTCTTCCTACTCTAGAACAGTCCTATGGCCTCCGAAAGAAGGTTGACTTCTTTTATGTTTTGTCTCTTCACTTAGCCTCTTACTCAGGTTATGGTTCTTGCTCTGCCCTGGACCTTGTTTCCTCTCAAACTCTGAGCAAAAAAGAAAGTTGAAAAATAATTTTAAAGACCTGAGAGGAGTCCTCCTTGTCCTACTTAGCTATACTGTCTCTCTTTGGTCTTACTAAAGTCTCATAACAGGTAGCATGACTTTGGTCTGAGCACCAAGGAATCCCACTTTAAATAGTAATTCTGCTTATTTAGTTGTCTTTTTTTTTTGACACTGTTATTTTGCTTTCCATTTTGAAATCAAGCAAAATGGCTCATGGATTTTCTGGATCTTGTTGTTTCTGTGAGGATGATGAATTTGAGTAGGCTATTGTGACTTTTGGACCTTTTTAATGTGAAATCAAACCAGGACTTGTGCACAACTCAGGGCCAAATCAAATGTGGCTTTTCAGGATTTCTTGGTGAGCCCGGACTGATGTTTCTGATCCTACTTTTGCTAGCAGTGATCATGGTATTGTAGTTACCTGTTCTGTTTGCATTTAGAGGACAAATACTCCAAGGAAGAGGTTCTTGGAAGGAGTTTATGAGATACCACATCACCCAGGTTAAAACAGTGTTGTAGTATAAGCTCACCAGAATGGACACCACCCACGAACCAACACCTGCAGAAAGCACAAGATCTCAGCTTAGAAAAGCTTTGGAAAAAATTATCAGTCAGTCACAACACTAGCTCTTGGAAGTTCACATTTCCTATTGTTTCAAGATTTTCTTGTCCATCCTCCCCTGCCCTCCAAGAGATTTTCCCCTGAAAGATGGGCATTTGTGTCCTCGGTAGCCAAACATTAGTACACAGTCCCCCAGCTCATCAACCCTGCTCCAAGAATGCTGACACTCTCTACTTACATAGAAGATTAGGATTGAAACCTTTGCTGTAGTACATAATACATTGTTTTCTATAACACGGGACAACTTTAATAGTAGAGACCAAAAGAGACTGAAGTCTCATGCTGTAGCTGCATGAGGCCACTCTTTTGTCCCAAATCATGCACGTATGCCCTAAACTGGTCACTGTTTTGCTCCTATGATAAGGAGGGAAGAATATCACCACATTTTCAGCTTACTTGTATTTTTACAAAGGACATGCCTAATTGAAGGAGGTGGGCTTAGCTGGAAGCACCACCTCACTGCTTGGTATTTCTTCCTTATTACCCTCAGCCCTTAGATAACTTGTCTCACCCATCCCTTCTTCTCCCACGTGCCCACAGGCATGGCTATCAGTGCCAAGCCCATTTCAAGCACCTGCTTAGTGTAGGGCATGATCCAGCAGGGCTGGCTGGAGCATCCAGGGGCTTCTCCTTGCCCTACAGGCACAAGGGTGCTGTCTCAAATACCTAGTAGAGTTGATACTTCAGTCCTCATGGTGGCTGCTCCCAATCACTTCTACAGCCTAACAATTCATGCAGGACACAAGATGTGTTTTTTCAGTGTATATGCAATAAATAGAAAAGAATTGCCAGTACAGTCCTACACACCAGTCTGATGCACACTGCCATGTGGATTGTACCATGTGCCAAGCCATGTTAATAATGTCCTTTCAGTAGTCCCACTGTGGCCCCCTCTTGTGGAGCACAGCTTTCCCAGGTGCTTTAGACTCATTAGGAGGTGGCAGGATCCTGTTCCTGATTTCATGTCTTTCTGTCCTCCCTTCAGTCTGACTATTCATGGACAGAGAAGACTGGCTTCTGGAGGGACTGTCCCGGAGGAGCAAGAAGCATTGTGTTCAGGCAGCATTTGTGTGAGCACTAAGATATGGTAGGAACAGGACAGTGCTGGCTAGCAGAGCTCATGTTCATTGTGCTTCCAACAGCAAAGGTTATGAGGTTTGCATTTTAGGCTCCTGTTTGCCTAGAGTAATACCTGATGAGAGCAATATAGAATTATAGAATCATAGATTTGTTTGGGTTGGAGCAGACATTTAAAAACCATCTAGTCCAACTCCCCTGCCATGGGCAGGGACATCTTCAACTAGACCAGGTTGCTCAGAGCCCTGTCCAACCTGACCATGACAATTTCTGGGAAAACCACTTCACTCTGGGCCACCTGTTCCAGTATCTCACCACCGTCATTGAAAAGAAATTCTTTCTAATCCTAACACTCATTAATTTTTGTATCTTAAAAAGCATCAGGCATAGGTGTGTAGGAAGTGTGTGCTGGATGGGAGCTCATCTGCAATTCCTTGAGCTGGGACCCAAAGAGACGTACCAACACCTCCAAGGTAAGGTGAAATAGTGTTCCAGGCACCGATGCTGCCTTTCCTCAGGTACTGTCCTAGGGCCAATTCAAGATGCAACAGTGGGATTCCTTCGAAGAAAAGAGCAATGAAGTATGGGATCAGGAAAGCCCCTGAAAAGACAATTAAGTGCAATTAAGTCACATGATTATCTCCATCTCACTAAAATTACCGTTTGGTAATTAATCTGCTTTATGAACCTAACAAGTCCATGTTGGATGAGCGAGGGGTCATTTCTAGGGACACCTGCCAAGTTTGTTACTGGTAATTTTGTTGGTGAAGATAAGGAGGAAGGACTGGGATGCTTAGTGTTGCAGGATGCTTCCCCTCAGGCATTTCTACAGCCCATTATAAGTTTTTCACTCACTATTTCATCCCTTTCCCTTTCTTTTAAGCATCTTTTGTCCCCATTCTCATAAAGAACAAGGATTTGCCTGTCCCCTACACTATCTGTTTTCCCTTCAGTGCATTGGCTCATTCCCCTTCTTAAAGCTCTCAGGCATGTGCTCCTCCATCTTCCACTGCTAAAGCATGATTTTGTGCTGGATACCCCCAAGAGACCAGGTTGCTTTATTACATGAAGTTCTACTCAGAGCACAGAGCGTCTGGCTAATGAAGAACTGAAAGCAAGGCTAAAGTTTTTCTGTGAGACATGGGGGCAATGAAAACCAATTTCTTCCCAGTTTGTATGCTTTACATCTTTCCTGTTTTTCTCACAGCATCTCCCTTGGGCCATAAGCAGCACATGCTGTTGGTTACCTGTGGGAAGGGACCAGTCCTGCCAGCTGCCTGGCTATTTCCTGCTAAACCATGTGCAATTCCTTGTTTCCCACACCTTCCCTCAGAAAGGACATGGGTTTGGGTCTCCCTTCTTTTGCACAGATACTGAATTTTATGAGACCAGGAGAAGTTCCATCAGTCTGTTTATACTGCCTGCCCAAATGTCCAATTAAATTGAAATGGTGTAATAGATTGAAGTTTATTGCCATGATCAACAACCGCTGTGACCATGAAGACTCTTTTCTCCAGGGACATAAAGACAGAAGTCCTGCCTCAGCCACCTCCCAGTCCTCCTACCAATGTGTACTGATTCTGTGCTCCTCACTGCTTTGTCAATAAACCTGTGCCTTGTTCTACCATTTCTACTTTGCCTCCAAATCTCATATCTGAGTCTGCTCAGCTCTGCTCTACCAGCTCTGGAAGCTTTCTCCTCTTCCTCCAGGTTGGCAGGGATCAGCCTCACCATCCCCATCTGAGAAAGTAGAACAGAGTAGCTCTGCTCTGTGCTCAGTCTTCAGCCCTGAGAGGGAGGTTGGGGAATGCAGAAGGATTTGTCGTCTCCACCTGGAGTGGCACCGGGATTCTGCAATCACTGGTTATTTAGAAAGGCTGGGCAGATAAATCTAATCACTTGGGCTAGTGTTATATTGCAATAACTAACTTTGCTACCTATTGCTAGGAGCTGCAATAAATACATACAACATCCTGAGAAGGTGTGGTGTTGAATGGTTGAGCCTTCTATCAATAATACATAGGAAAAAAAATCAGCAAAGCTCTTCACAATGGAGGACTGTTCTTAAATTGCCAAAGGTGGAAATAAATGTCTTGCCTTATGACCTGAACTCTTAAGATGTTTTTAACTACTAAGAAGCAGATATGAAAAAGGAGTCTCACAGTTAATTCCCAGTATGTTAAATCCTTGATTTGGATCCTTGGTACCACTGCTCAGTAGTCCTTGTCCTTGGAGGAAGCTCTAAAGTGGCTGTTACAAACTCCCCCCTCCTAGAGAGATTTACAGAGGGACTTAAGGACCACAGTAATTTGTTTATTTTTAAGTGTTTTGCCACCTGATGAAATCTCACCTGGAGCTACTTACCAAAGCTCCCGTGTAAATATGAAGGAATTTGGAGGTCCCTTCCACAAGAACTCAGTAACCTCCTGCTATGCTCAGTTCTGTGCTCTGCTTCAAACCTGCTGCAGTATCCCTCTCCACAGCACACCTGACAGCCCAATGCCTTGGACTGCCCCCTGGGAAGAGCAAAATATTCAGGCAAGTGACCAGAGCACCACAGTACGGAGCACTCTACTTCTTTGTCCAGCTGCCTGGCCATACACCAGCTCTGGGCAGTAGCCGTCTCACTGCAATCCACGTGATGCTGAGGCCTTGCTAGCAGAGCACTCCATAAGAGACCAACCTATCTCCCATATCATATCTCCTGGGAAATAACTGTGTAATAATTAGTGCAAACTGCCCTCTGTTATCTCTCTCCCCTTTTCTGTTTGCTAGTTGAGCCATTGACAGCAGAGCGTTTAGACATTCTGCTGATAAAAACCTGTTTACTTTGTGTGGGCTTGTGTGTACCTCCAGGCATATTTACAGCATGGCAAAACATAATGTCACACTTGGAAAGAAGATACTGGTTTCTCATGAGAACAATATAAAAAATCTGCTATCTGCAAATATGAAAATATGGCAGAAGATTTGGTAAAGAAGAAATAGTTTATGAAGCCAATCTTTCTCGAACCTAATTGAAGTAAACGGCTTGTAGTGTAAAATTAAGTTTTCAGTTATTCATTCCTTTGCATTACCCTATTTTCAGGCAAAAAGAAAATAGTCAGGAGAAGGACAGTCAGCCTGCTGAAGCACTTGAAGCTTACTCTTTTCCACAATAAAATCCTCCATCTATAGCAAAACCAGAAATGCATTAACACGAAAGTATCATTTATGGAATAGTGAGTAGGAACCCTTTAGTATTGTATAGTCAAGGGCTCTGTTCAATAGATAGAAGAGGATGTGCAAGAAGGCAAAATTTAAGCACCTTCTTTAAAAAATGCACTGAGAAATCTAACTACAGAAAAGGCAAGCAGAAAATCCAAGGAGCAGAATGAATCAGCAAGCTGGTACCTAACACACAGCAGATATCACAAACGAGAGCATTCAAACACAGGCACAGCAAAACCCCATCAGAACCCATATGGTGCGTAGCACAGACACAGCAGAAACTCTGTAGATTTGGCTTCCATGAGGCATGGGGAGAAGGAAATCTTAGCGGAAACAATCATAAAACACTAGTAACAAATTATCCGGTATCTGGACATTCTAGGTATATTTATATCTAGGTATTCTAGATCTATATGCTCTACAATGAAAGGAAAATAAACTACATAAGAAGCAAGCCAAGGATGGGGGGGAACCTCTTTAAAAAAAGGTTTATTTTCAGTAATTTTTTCCTCTCAAAAAATGAATAAGGAAATGATAGTGATGAAGTATTTTTAAGTACTTTTAAAGTCTGGAGAAATGCCCATAAAAACTGAAAGTATTCCCAGAGCATGATTTAGTTGCATCCCTGAAGCACGACCTAGGAAAATTTTGGTCTACATCATTCCTTCTGTCAGAAAGACACTGAAGATTCATAAAGCAAGTAGATACATGAAGTACTAAAAAAAGGTCAAGGGGAGGGGGGGAAACCCAGTTCAAAATCTATGAGAGTTAATAGTTATTTTGGAAGGAGATCCTGCACAAGGATGCCACAAAGCTGTGGAACAATCCCTGTGCACATGAGAAGGCACAGAAAGCCTTCAAGAACTTTTTCGAATCAGGCTATCAACAACTGCAAATACTGCACACACTGGTGAGCTGGTTCCATTAAGAATAGAGTCCCAAGTGACAAGGAGCACCAGTGTGTGACACGACTGGTGAAGAATCACTGGAGTGAGGTAGCTCCACAGTCACAGCAGTAGAAAAGAAAGGACCTGGTGCACTCAAGATACACTGAGGGTTTTTAAACCTGACCCCTTGATCGCAATGCACAGGCAACTGCTCAACCATATTTAGCAAAACAACACTCAAAGGGCACGATCTTTATTATATCACCTGCACATGACAATCTGGATGAGAAGTGCTAGGGAGAGCTGCTAATGCACCACAGAGCAGAATGACAAGGAGGCTCAGGAAGGAGCACAGTGTAAAGTTGGTTCACATCAACCAGCAAAACAGAGTGAAAAAACCTAACTGAGTTTGCAACTTCTTAGAAAGAGAGACCAACAGACCTGACTAGTAGAAATGTAAGGCAGTTTGAAGAATCAGCCAGGTGACCTCCTGATCTACATATACCAAGATCAGCAGAAATCGATGAGTCTCAGTGAGATGCAAAGAAGGAAACCTAGTAGCTTTGCTTGATGATGGGATACTAAGGAAGACTTCCTAAATGTTGGAGAAAAACTTTCAGGAACTGATCCATGTGTTCAATTTTGCATCTTAGCAGTGCTTGTGGATCAGCTTGCAGAAGAAAGGCAAGTGATTTGAAATTATGATCTAAAGACACAATAACATTTGAGAGGGCAGAACTTGAATAATAACTTTCCTTCAGATAGAGATTTAGCAATAAAAAAATAATTTTGATAAAGACTGAAATGACCTGGAAAGTGTTGAAATAGTAACTTCAAATGCATCTGTAGTCTGAAAAATTCAGAAAGCACATCTCAGTGTGATACAATGCAACAAGAATTCAGAGATCCACTTTACTGGTTCTGTTGGTACGTAGGAGGAAGGGCAATGGGTGCACTTTTCCAAAAGACTGAGGACTTAATGGCAAGATACCTATGACAACTTGTGTTTTACCTACAAGAAACTGCAATAGGTGGTAATTACTTGTTCAGATACAGAGAGAAAGCTATTAGCTATTGAAAGGGGATTATCAGACCTGTCACACTTTCTCTATAGGAGTTCAGCTAAGCAGTGTAGTAGTCAACACAGCAAGGAATCACATCAAGACATCTGGTAGGAAAAAAGGAGCAACTTAATTACACTCACTCCTCTCTCTAGAAAATGTACTTCATGACCTTTATTATGTCTCCTGCACATGCCTCAATTCAGATGAAAAGTATGAACTGGTATAAACATCATATTTGTGCAGCATATTTATGATGGCACTGATTTTGACTTTGCAACCGGACGTGTCTATCTCGTATTGGCCTTTTTAGCCACCAGTGCGCTTGTAACAAACGTGGGTAGAGCCCTTCCCAAATCTTCGGTCACGAAGCCTAGCCATGATGATGATCATGATTTTGACTTGCAAGTCACATTGTACATCTTACAGACTCTGAGACTCGGCAGGGTTGAATTTCCCCTGTAAATGACTATATCTCCTTGAGCAACACTGACAGAGCTAAAGGTGAGTCCGGAAATCCAAGAGGGCAATAGCCATTTCAAACAAAGACATGTAACACCCATAGATTAACTTATAAAATAATCTTGGTGAACTTCCTTTGAAATACTCATGACTAAAGGATGCATGCAAGCAGCACTCACATGCACCAGCCTGAGCTGTAAAGGGCAAATAAATATAACAAACTGTGAAAGGATCAACTCCAAATGTCACAGCTTTACACCTAGGACTTGAGCAGAACATGACAACAATCCAGAAAATTGAGTGTGTTGCTTGCTGTAACACAATTTTTCTGTCAGAGAGTGAACTGTTCTGCACTTCCCAACGTACTATGTTTGGGTTTGTGTGTCTTTACAGTATCTTCCAGGTATACATGTTGTTCCTCTTGGGTTTTGTCTTCTTTCTGAGGACATAATGAGCCAGGCGTTTAGCAGCAAGTCATAGTTCAAGTTTGAGCAAAAGGTCAGGTAGGGTTATGAAAGTCTGTAAATGGTTGCCCCAGAAGTAAACAGTTCTTCCTTTTTACCATGACTGTAGTGTTTATGCGTATTTCTTTTCCTAGAAAGAAACTATATTTTATATTAAAGGTATTTTTCAGTCATCTTACAGGCTCAGACACTTTTTTAATGCCCGTGAGCCAGGCAAGCGTATACTAGCAAAAACTAAAGGTACACCATTGCAGTCAGTTCAGCTAGAACTGTGATGATTTTTCTAAAGTATACTCAGATGACTCTATGTGTACACATATAGTATATATGTGACTTGTTAGTGTCTCAATATATACTAAGTCAATATACACTTGTTAATGCCTCAACAATATACTGGGCTGTTTAGAGATTTCTTTTCAATCCCAGTTGCCTGGGAACATTTGTGTTTGTCTGCACTGACTGTGGCAAACAACCTTCATACCCATTAGTCATGAAAAGTAAATAACTAACTTAACTCAGGCAATAAATCCAAATAATCAGTAACGACAGCAGGTGATAAATGTCAGCAAAACTGATATTATATTAGATACGAGTTACTGAGTAACACTAATGTGCAATGAATCAGGTCCAGAGGTCTGATGGGAACAGCTGACCTGAGGCAAAAACACAAGCACTTGTTTTCATCTCTTGTTTTTTAAAACATGCAGAAATAAGAAAAGTACATTGCCTAACACTTAAATACTTGGATATCGCCCGAACCAGCCGCGAAATTGTACCACAGAAACTATTCAGCCTTCGAGCATGTCTATGCCATATCCATACCAGGTTTAACTGCACTTATGACTGTGGCTGCAGGCACAATCCACTGCAGCTCTCAGGGCTCCCAGTTAACTGTTCTCTCCCACTGCTGCTGTTCTTTCCCGCGTTTACATCTTTGGATGCACACAAACAGGATTTATGCTCCAGTACTCCTGAAAATCTATTGGGCTTTTGCATCTGAGTTGTTTACTTTCAAAAACGCAACCCCTAATCACATCACTGCCTTAAACTAACAGAAGAAAAATGCAACTACCTTATGCACTGGTGTAAACACAACAGCTCTGTTGTCTCAGTGATCTTCATAACTCACTCAGCTTTTCCAATGTCATCTCTTTGGGATCAATTATTCACAAACCCTACCGCACTTTATTACAGAGTTCATCCTGCTGTTGAGCTCTTTGAGCCCTTTATTGAGGCTGAGTGACCAAACACTGGCTGCACATCCATACATTGACCTTAAATCACCACTGTCTTGTGCCACTGTTTGTGATGATGGAAAGTAGCTGTTTGCCATTGCTGAGTCTGATAGCTATTTTAAACTGGTTTTTCACTGGCAACATTACTATTCACAGAGCAAAAGAGCAACTCAACCTTTATCCCTGCAGCATTTTCCTATTTTTATTATCTTTAAACCTTCTCTAACCCCTGTATTTTTGTCCCAGCAGTTCCTGTGGGAAATATCAGAGATCTGGAGCCAGATAACACGAGCAAACAGACTTTCTGAACACTGTTCAATCCATTAGACAGGTCACCATGGGTCTCCTTGCAGTGGTCTCACACCTCCTGGAATGGTGAGATCTGTAGGGCAGGGATGCAGAAGGGAGGATGGATGAGAGAGATCAAACCGCAGTAACAGGTGAGCATTGCTGTCTTCTGAAGTGAGGCTGGGATCTGAAGATACTGAAAAACAGTTGACCAAAGCTGCTCCCCCACCTCCAGCATGGAGAAACAACGATTGGTGCTTCATGGAAAGGTTTGAGAGCCTTTTTAGGGTCAGTAGCACAATATTTCATCTTAATCCAGATTTGCACAGGACTGAAGCATAAATTTCATGTAGCCTCATGCAGCTGGTGGCCCCAGAAGCAGCTCTGTGCAATGAGATGTGCAGAGGAGCTGCATCTTGCTATGTCCATGCCTGTGAGTTTCAAACCTTCCACTGCACGCTTTGTGTTAATCATTTGTTACATTACAAAAATATCATATTGTGTTAGTTTTATTATGTTATTTGTTAATACTGTATGCATCTTCCTTAGCTTTCCAAGATCGAAAGGCCACCTGAGATGCTGTAGAGTATTTGACCTGCAGTTCCTGCTCCAGAACATTTTCCTTGCAGGTCTCATGCCATATCTGCTATGGGGATGTCTCTCTAAAGGTCTTTAACATGTCTTATTAATGCAAGCATCATTAACTGAAATGACGGTTTTCTTCCAGTCATTCCCATGGACAAATGCAGAGAAATAGTGTGAACCTATGGCTTTCTAGCCACCCAGTTATGGCACTTCTCTGAGGGAATTTCACTGGGTTTCTCATCTTGAAAATAAATAATGGAAACCACCAAGTCTCCTGGGAGGAATCTAACCTACTGCATCTTGTCTTTTATTATTTGTATTTGTGTAATTGTAACTTTCAGCTGTTACATATTCAATGTTAAAAAGCTCCCTGCCACCAAAATAATTTCCATTTTCTTGTTTAAAGACTATGATAGACATATTTTTTCATTTTCAATTTCATTACCTAAATAGATTGAATTCTTGTCCCACAAGTTTTCCAGCCCTTGAATAATTGTTGGGGCTTGTCTGCATTTTGTCTAATTTTTCAAGTTGACTTTGAAAAGTAGACTTTCAGAAAAAGTTAGAGGTTCAGAAGTTGATTTAGTATTGGTAGCAATATCTCTACCTACTTCCTAGTGCTCTGCTTATATATGCCAAGATTCCTTCTGTTGATACAACCTGATGTATCTCATTCATTGAGCTGCTTACCAGAGTCCGTAAATAGCTACTCCTTTCTGAAACACCTTCCATTAAAGGCAACATCCATTCTTGGTTCCTTGGTTGATTGAAATATATGTAGTTCATCAAGAAATACAGATACCTTAATAAAACAAGCTTGGATTTAATAATGTTTTCTGTCATTTGACAGTTTCTCCAGGTTTGAATTTTCTGTTTCTCCAATTAGTTGAAAGATAACAAATATTATTGGGCTGAAACAGTTTGCTGTCTCACTCTGCTTTAGACAGTGGCAGATTTCAAAAGCTACTATGGATGGTGAGTTACCAAGGACTCTTTTCTGATCCATTTATATATACCAAATTGTCTGATTCTAAAGCAATTCTTGTTGGAACTGGTGCCTAGGGACCGGCTTGGGCACCTGTCCACACCACCTGACAGGCTCCTGTTGCTGTTCTATCAGCTGAGCATTTTAAACAGCCTCTCAGACATCAAAAAGCACAATTTAGTTTTCTGCAGGGACAGCTCCCGATTATGAGGTAGCTCCCAAGAGCACCAGAGAAGGAATGACTTGCTCACCTTCCCAAAGGAAAACTCAGTGGCCATTTGGCTGGGGGCCGGTTCACTCAATCCTTCCTAGGACTTCTCGCTTCTCCTTAAGGTAGCCAGTTGCGGGTTCAGTTTCCTGGTCCCATTGGGACTGCAGCAGCAATGTAAAAACTTTAAAATAGCCTTTTCTGAGAGTGAGTCAGTCAGGTCTTCCTAAACAAATGCATCCTTTTAAAATGAAATATACTTCTATAGAAAAAACTAATCTAACTAGAGCAAAACATTTATGAGAATTAGATAGTTTTTTAAAAAAAAGTGATGTCACTGATATAAATTATATAACTTCTATACCTCTCAGAAGTTAGTACAATTATATTAGAATTGCAGTGTAATATTTTGGCAAAGTCTCATTTCAATCTTACCGCCTCCATGTATCTGACACAAGTATGGAAATCGCCACACGTTCCCCAGACCAACAGCAAATCCGATACAGCTTAAGATATACTGGAACTTATTGTCCCACTTGGGTCTGCCATCTTCTTTAGGGATTTCAGGTGTTGCTGATAAATCTTTTGACATTTTAATGAAATATCCTTGTCTCCTTAACCCCTTTCCCTATAAATGGGAAGATGCTTCAAAACCTGTCTCTCCTACAGGTTTTATGTAGGGTGACAGGAGGATCCTGGAAGAGAGGTGGAGCTCTCTTTTTATCTGATACAAAGGAATGTGTCATTGCCAAGGCTGCAGTTTAAAGACAAAACCAGGAATTGTTATTATATAGTTACCACTCTTGCCTTTTTTGCAGCTCCTTCTATAGTTAGAGAGCTTGGGAATATGTTGTTAATGGGTAACTTGGGATCAAACAGGTTTTTATTTTCTGTTCTCCTTCTGTTCTCAGAATCTGTCAGAGAAGTGTGACACTGAATATAATTAAAAAGAAACCTTTACAGCAGACTAATTAAAATTGTAAAATACTGGTAAAAATCTGTGAATAAAATGTTGCCATTTCCTTTACTAGTTTGTCAATAGAAGTAAATGAATGAAGGCACCTTTGCAAATTCAAAAAGTCAATTAGGAAGAAAAGCAAGAAAAATTAGACCTTGTATGTTCAGTCAAAAGAATTTGGTCCATTTTTACAGTAGCTGCTAGAAGTTTCACTTCCCACTTGCCAATGAATCCCCAGTGACTATTTTTATTGTTCATTAAATAGTTACTGATGAATGCAAGAGCTGAATACTTTTCTTCAGTTGAAAGTATGCGAGAATATTTTTCTGTTTTCTTTCAGTTATACCAAGATTTTGCTAGTTTGCAAGCTGAATTAGTTCATTCCACACTAAACAGAGCAGCCAGTCTGCTTGCTTTGTTCAGTAAATCAACACTTTGTGGCTGGATTACCCTCTTGAAATGGGAAGAGTATCTAAGTGAAGGTGAATTGTTTTCTCCAAAATAAAAGCCCTGCTCTGGAGCTAAGCACACAAATATGGTCAGGTTGCAGATCATGCAACCAGAAGCCAGTTTCAGATCTAGGCTACACGAATCTTCCCAGGCTGGTACAGCTCATTCTGCTTGCAGCTCTGCAAATATCCAGATCCATAGATGGAGCAACTCAACTTGCCAGTCTCTTATCATGATTGTCTCACAGGCCACACGAGTCCGTGCATGCAGTGAGGCTTGGCAGCACTTACACAGCATCAGTGCTGCCATGGCACCCACCACCATTGCCCCGGCCGCTGCTGTGCTTCCAGTCAGGAATGTGCCTCATGCTGTACTTGGGCCCTTTTAGCAAAATGCTGAATTCCACACCTGCCACCTGCAGCCAGACACTTCAAAGTCAGTTTTATCCGTTTGTGGTGGCTGATCTTTTTATCAGCAGAAAAATTTGACAAAAAATGTTTTTCCCATTAAAGAATAACATCTTTAAATAGTTTAAATAATTACTCACATTCGAGTAACTAAAAAAATGGAAATTGGAGTGGAAATTATTTTGATCATTCAAATTCTCTGGAACAGGTTGTCCAGAGAAGTTGTGGATGCCCCATTCCTTTAACTGTTCAAGGCCAGGCTGGAGAGGGTTTGGAGCAACCTGGTCTAGTGGAAGGTGTACCTGCCTGTGGCAGAGGAGTGATGATCTTTAAGGTCTCTTCCAAACCAAACCATTGATTGTATGATTCCATGAAGTACACATGCAATGCCTCTTACTTTACTCTCTATTTAGAACAGATATACTACTCTAAAGATACATTCTATAGTAAATATACCTGAAGTATACCTATTTCTTGTAAGAGAGTGTTTCAATTATAATCAGTGTCAGGGTGTAAATTGGATCAATTCTTGTTTTAAAAGGTGGGTATAGGGATTGCTGCAAGGTAATACAGATGTGTTGCCCATGTACATGGACAGTTGGATGAAAAGGACCACCTGTGCAGTGGGGACATGTACACTGTCTGCTTCTGGCACTCAGCCCAGGTGCTCAACAGTGCCCTTTTCTCTCTCAGGTGGCCATATGAGGAATGGGACTTCTCACTGAGCTCCTCTGAGTCATATGGAAGTTAGAAGCTTGAAATAGTTGTAAGATAAGTGTGCCTCTGTGTGTGTGTTTTTGTGTGTACATGAACCAGAACCACCCACCTTGATTGTGATAGATGAGGGCAAGAACCTTTGCACCATTTGGGTGCCTTGGCTCTCCCATCAGCCTGGACCTCCCAGGCAAGTGGTGCACCCCTTGCTCAGGGATGCCAGAAAAGGTAGATTTTGCTGTTTCCTGAACTGCTGCTGCCCCATTGCAAGTTTACCTCTGTTGTCATCAGCAGAAGCATCACTATCTGCCGGGAACTTGACAGTAATTTATAAAATACATAGAATTCTAAATAAATCAAGCTGTCATTCTCATACTTAGAAATGTTTTTATTAAATATTTTAAACTTCTGTATGAGACAAATAATATTGGTGGCTTTGTGCAACACAGTGACGTAAAATAAAAACAATTTAATGTGCAAGAGAATACAGTATTAAGTTACCCCTCATATTAGCCACTGACCAGAATGACTGCACATGGAAGAGTCACTTAGAGCATTTCAAGCACAGTGCTTCCCCAAGCAGAGGGTATGAAAGCCCGTTTCAAACAATCTGGCTTCAAAACCAGAAGGAGGACAAATTATTTGGCCTGGTGACCCAATCACTTGCAAATGTCACCATTTGCTTCCAGGACATCAACTCTTCACAGTGCATTGCATTGCTAAGTAAATGTTTACCTGGAAACAACGCAGTTACCCTTTTATGAAAACTTCCGATTCTTAAAATTTTTTTTTTTTACTTTCCTCACTGTCAGAGCTTCTTTCCACATTTTAAAAAGTGGATTTATGATGAATACTTCAAGTTTCCATTAATGGAAGTCTCAGATGTAGCAATAAGGCCTGTACGGTCATTTTTTTTGTCACAGTGATTTCTGATGGCTTTGTAGATGGCAAAAGTAGGGATGGCCAAACTAGGCACTCCGGCAAGGGTCACAATAACAGCATACACCCAAGGGGGGTATTCAAGCTTCTTCATTTTGGGGAACTCCTCCTGAAAGAGCAAACAATCAAGTTGTAGAAAGTTGTGAGGAGTAAATACCTGGGACACATTCAGTAATTCACATTCAATAATTCAATGGAACAACAACGTAATTGGAACAGTAGCTGGCCACAATGGCGCAACAATTTGCCAATTCCACAGCAGCTTTCAGGTCAAGGGTTTCCAGTCTCAGCTGTTTTGGAATTATTTCTACCTAAAATTGATGAAAAGAAGATGGCATGAAGGAAGCAAGTTTGATGGTCAAACAGCCTTTGGGTGGGAAGGCTGAAATCAAAGGGTGAGGGAGAGCTGAAACATTATTAAGAAGGAAGTGAGGTTGTCAAGGAGGAGAGACAAAAGCATTCCCATTTCCCCATCTTCCTTTCTCTCCCTTTCTGTGTCTGCCCTAAGAAAATTAAAATTATCTTTACAAATTAAGTGTGCGGCATGACTGTTTCTGTTTTGAAGATGGTGACTGGTATAAGGTCATAGAACAGAAAGCAGAGCTAGACAGGTAGAGAAGAGATGGGTTGACAGAGAAAATGATGAGACTCACATTTTTTTCTGATACTCCTTTCTCTGTACCACATACAGCTCTTGGTTTTGCAAGGGGAGGAAAGGAAAAGTAGGTAACTTATTGCTGCAATCGTAAGTTAAATCAAACCAAAACATTTGGAAGAGGAAAGGAGATATCTGGATATTAATATTAATATTAATTTCTTCTGTCAGTGATGAGTAACCAGCACTACTGCTGTTCTGTAGTAAATGCAAGCAGAAAGAAGTGCAATATCAAAATGGTTTCAAAGATTTGGTCCTTTGTCAACATTGAAAGGCTGTGACATTTCCAGATCTTCTATAATCCCTACTGGGGAACTGATATCTGTTTCAGACCTGCATGAAAACTGGACTAGTGTTTTGGTTTTATCCACTTCAGAAAAGCTATTCAGGTATCACTATATAACAGTTGTAGGCATTACAGCTGAATTTAGGACTTATTTTTCTGAGTGTTATTTTTTAATATTACTTTTTCTCATAGTATGTTTCAATTCGAAAACTGTTTCAGGTGGGAGATGAATATATCTGACCATGACTTTTACATTAAAGAAGGATACATAATTATTAAAAACTATTTTGGTTTGTATACTTACATAATTAGGGTCCCAAATGCTGTAAAACAGTTCTTTGCTGACATTCACCACAAGATAAAAGATGAAGATAACTAACATAATGAGAGGACTAATTAGTCTCCAGGTAATCTGCCAGAAAATATTGGGCTTGTGTCCAATCATGAACTCAATATCCCTGTTAAACCTAGAAACAAAACCAGGAAGTTCAGGACTGTAAAAACTGGTGAGGATCAAAGAGTGCCATAAACAGAAAAGTCCAAACTACCCCTAAATGTGCTTCCCAGGACTTTGCTAATGTCAATGTGAAACTGGAATTGTCAACAACATCAGGAGTTAAATCTGAGTAGTTCAATCTAAGCACATATAATTACAAGTCAGGAAAATTATTTTTGGAAATGTACTATCTTCTAGACTTTTCCTAAAACATATTGTTGCATTGCTTCATGACTTCTTGGTAAGAGTCTCGTTGCTGTATAAATTAAAGGAATGACACAATACTAAAAAAGAACAAAAGCAAATTGCAGTAATTTTACTAATTAGATTTTGTGCATAATATTAGTTTAATCTTGATTTCTACCAGTTTTCTCAGGTTGACTACTGAAACAATATTTAACTTCCCACATTATTAAGAACACCTAAAAATGTATTATTTGGACTATTCATAGAATGTGCAGCGGACAATGGGGAAAAAATATTTCTACAAGAAGAAACAATCCCAGCATTGAGAGTGATACTGTCTGCATCAATCCTGCACCAACTTATGACTTCTCCATATGATGCAACACCTTGTGCACACACTTCGGAAGTTTGGGGTTCTATTCTTAGTCCTCTTGTCTGGCTTTCCTGTGTATCTTGTGGGGATAAGCCTGAGGGGACTATTCAGTTGGTCCTTCAGCCATGAACAACACACTGAATTCAGCAAAGCCTCAAACAAATTTGTTTCATCTTTTCATTCCTAACTTCTTAGATCTAGGTGTCCTAAAATGATATGGAGCCCTACATCCCAACTTCAGGGCATGTCCATGTGTAGTTCCTGTGAGTGTCATGGATAACACACATGTTATCCTTCAAGCAAGAGATCTATCTTTTTACCAATGACCCTTTCTCGGAAAAAGGTCACAGAAACTCATCTGGAGCACTTCTGGGCAGCTCCAATAAGCTCTGTTCTCAAAGAGGGCTACAGTGATGTGTACTGGCCAGGAACATTAAAGCTTGGTGCAAAGCTTTGTTCTGAATGAACCCCCACCCCTTTTTAAATTCAGCCCACGTTTGTGTCCTGGGAATAGTTTTAATTTTACTTTGTAAAGTGTTCTGAGATCTTAAAGGTAAGGAAAAGTGGTCAACACAGACTCTTCTGTCCTTAACAAATTAAAATAAGCCTTCTTTCTCAAGGATACTCTGTCTAATTTATCTAAGCTGATTCATGCCAACTCGGGTAATATAAATCTTTAAGTATGGGAAGATTGGCCACAAGGGCATTCACCCCATTGCCAGGAGCAGCAGAGGAGGTACCTAGCACAGGTTCAAGCAAATCCTAAGGGTGATTGAATTCCCTGTGCTCTTTTTCATATTTCTTACATATTAATTATAAACATAAAGATGCTGAAATTTGATTTATTACATCTCTAGAAAGTTGAGAGGATAATTACTCACTGCTACAACTGATAAAGTCCTGAGTCTATCAGCTAAGAATGTATCTCAGTAGCCTTGGATTTGCATCCTGCTATAAAAGAGTATCTGCAGCCTGCCTGGAGATACCTGCGTTGGACAGTATCATTTAGCATTCACTGTAAATACTCCTAGGACATACCTCTGTTTTAAACTTTGAGCTGAGTGCACTTGTACTTTGTTTCTGCTAACTAAATATTTAATATAATTATCCTGAAGAAGAGTTATTGTAAATATCGCCATATTTAAAATGTAAGTAAGCTACAGTGGCTATTATGTAACTTGCAAATACCTACATTCTGATGCCTACTTTAAATATAAATTATTTGCACTCATATTATTACACTCTAGGGCACTTATTAATGCCTAATATTTTCTTACAATATCTTAGTCATGTGTTTATTTGAGCTGGTTGTTAAAGAGCATTATTTATTGTAACGTATTAATAAAGTGGAGAAGTTTCTGGTACAAATTCCTAATAAATATTTTTTCTTTTTGCTGAGAATTATTTAACAAAACTAAAACATATAAGAAAGTCTAAACTACAGTTGCATCATCTCAGTGATTTCTATAACAGAAATGCTATGCACGGAGATGTAGCAAGATTGTAGTTATGCAACTAATCCCTTTATACACTGCTATCTAATATTTCATACCTGTCAATTCCATAAATGTAGACGACTGCAAACATCTCACAAAATGCAATTATCAGCAAGGGAATAGAGCCAGCATAACCATCAAATAGAGTCAGCCAGTAATTACCAGAATTCAGCACAAAAATAAAAGCTATCAAATAACACACCAAACAAATGAGACCTGTGGGAAAAAAACAAAACAAACAACAACAACAGGACACTTAGGCAAAGAAAGCAAAAGCAAAAATAAAATAATAATAACAACAACAACAACAACAATAATAATGTATTTTCCCAGTAACTATAAAGCTTAATAAGTAATTCTTGCAGCCTGAAGGTCACCACTTTATTTTTTCATGGCACTCTGAGAAGGCCTGCTTCTATGCAGGTAAAACGGCAAAACTGTGCTGACATTGCACAGGTGGGAGATGCTGCAAACAGAAGGGGAGAAAGCTGAGGAGGGACAACAGGTCTTCTTCCTCCTACTTGGTGGGACACTGTTGCTCTGAGAGAAAACCTGCCTGGGTGAAGGACTTGGGTCCTCCAGCTTCCCAATGGAGGAGATGGACAGTCATCATGAGCAAGCTGATGGGCAAGCCAAAGGGTGAACAGCTGCCTGGAGGCTCAAAAAGAACCTCTCAGGAGCTGCCCCACTGGGGGACATGAGAAAGTCTTCAGTAGGTTATCTGGATGTCTTAGGACCATTCTAGATCAGAAAGTAGATGGGTGGTGGGTTGCTTTTTCAGCATAAAAGCTGTTCCCTGGGGAAGTCACTTGTCTCTAAAAGGCACTTACCAGTAACAACTTCCTTAGGCACTCTGGAGGGTATAATCTTAAGATCTTGTAAAGGTACAAGCACACCTTCCATATTTCCAAACATAGATGACAAACCCAAGCAGAAAAGCATGATGAAGAAGAGAATGGACCACAAAGGTGAGACGGGCATTTTGGTGATAGCTTCAGTGAAGACAATAAAGGCTAAGCCAGTTCCTTCAGCTCCCTGTGGAAGATTGAAGCTCCTTAATGTCATGCAGCACTTAAATTTTTATTGGCATTCACTAGACTTGGTGTATGCTACACATACCATAGTACTTATGCTTTTTGTTTCCACAAAGACCTCCTAATGCAGGGATATATTTACTGTAATATAATACAAAATCTATTTAATATTCTTTTTCATGGAATTTCATGGACATCTATTTTCATTTGTAACTCACCACCTTTTTAACCTCTCTCTGGGTGTCTCTTCCCCAGTCATCTTGTACCACCATGGCTGCAAACAGCTAGTTTCAGAAAAAGACCTGCTGCTATTTTGCTACCTGAGGCCAGCCTAAAACACTGTGACAGACCACCAATACTTTTCAGGGGAATTAAATAGTTTATCTCTTCACAAGAAAAATAGGCAAACAAAAGTAATTCTTCAGTCCAAGAGCATTCCAAGCCAACTGCAATTCATCAGTGGAAATATAAAAAAAACCAATAATCTCAGAGGAAAAAACATTTTGCAATTAAATAATTACTATGCATTCGTACCATAGCTAAGGTATCAATATGAGTTTGGTGTTAAACTTACATCATTCAGGAAAGTTTCCAGATCACAGGTTTCAAACTTCAGGCTTGCAAAAGTTGCCGGGTCAGTCATGTTACACAGCTGCTGTATTTGTTCAAAGTTATCTTGGGTTACATTACCTTCCGGCAAATCAAATGCATTCATCAGAGTAAGAATATTTCTGAAAAAGTGAAATGCAAGTAATTTGAAATTATTTATTTTTAAGCATCCTCAGGATTCATTTTCATCATCAAGCAAGTTACTAAGAGCACATTATCAAGGTCGGATTTTGAAATTCCAGTAGATGTGCATGTGTAAGTCTTTCTTTCTTCTTCCAAGGTAAGTCTGATGCTGTCTTTCATGGTAGAGATGATCACTAAATGGATGGACGCTCTAGGAACCTGTGCAGAAATTAGGTGTCTATCTTTACATTGCAGACTGGGCACCAGTTCCCAGACTGGGAAGCTTCTGGGAATGTCTAAGTTGTCCGCAGTTATGAATAATGCACTTTTGCAGTTGAATGTGGAGGAACTAGACTGGAACCCACATAGTCTTACAGTTCCGGTTAGAAAAGAGTCTGGTTGCCCTGGTAAAATGAGGTAATTCTGATGAGATCTACGCATTTAAGCTTTCCAGAGGAAACCTAAATACAGAGCTGACATAGGCCCCAGGGAATATTTCATTCATGCCATATGTCAGCATGGGGAATAATGTCAATTATGGTTCCTTATGCAACATTTAAGTAGAAGATCAGGTGGCTCAAACAATTATCACTTTCCAAGGGATTTATTCCATGATTCAATTTTTTTTAAGTAATGAGTAGTTCCAATACCATGTGGGTCAAGCCCTGCAATTATTCAGAAATGATAAATCCATTATCATCAGGCAAACAGAGCTGCCTCAGCCAAAAAAACACCTGCATATTCTGTAGGGGCTTTTTCTAGTAACTTACCTGTCAAAACAGTCATCATATCTTTCTGTGGCTCTGAATCCAATGATGGAGTATATGACAGTTGCTGCATAGATGGAAGTGAAACCGTTGATCACTGAGACAATCACAGCATCTTTCTCACAGTTATTGCTGCAATTCAAAGAAAAAAACCCAATGGATTTCAAACACATTCCCAAAACAAATACTAAAACTGGCTACTAAGACTAAGAAAAGAGTAGCCTACAGATGCATAGGTACATCAGTGTACCTTCTAAGAGCAGACAAGTACTGCCGTTAAAGATAGCTTAAGTAAATTAAAACTTGGTGTCTTAAACAATTTAATACCTATGGCTTTGATTTGTTTTGGCGGTTTTTTACTCTTCAAATAATCCTATTCATAAGGAATAACTGCCTGAGTTGTTTTCATATCTGAGTCACGGGAAGTAAAGTATTAGGGGCAAAAGAATATGCCTCCTCCTTTTCAAACTTGGCATGCATGTGTGCAGACACACATTGCCATGGGCTATATCTACATTGCTAGTGTATTCTGCTGCAAGGTGAAAGACTTGGATTTGAATTAGATAGCCAAAAATGAAAAGTGAATGAAAGTTTCCATAGCACTTAGGTATGGTGAAATTGCAGTAGACAAGAGCACTTGGGACAGTATTGTTTGACTGTTGAACAAAAGATGGTTCAAAATATCCTGAAGCTTTGGAAACACAGTGGAACTATATGCTGATAAGGTTGGACAGAAAAGCTGTTTGTAGAAACTTCTCTGCTGCAGGCACTTCTTGCCAGCATGTCTGTGCTAAGCCAGAAAAATTGCAGAGCCAGAAACAGACTTTCATCTGAGGGACAAGATAAAACATCAACATTAAGTTAGTTTACGGTTTTATGAGAAGACTGTAAAACTGCACATACTTTATTTCTTCTGGGCAGAAGAGGACTATTGAAATTAACTTGATGTTGTCTTATTTCATTTTCTGAACACCTGCAAGGGGAGAGGACAAGCCTGTCCAGCCAAGACCTGTCACACTGTGTCCTTTACCCATTTATAGCATTGTAAATAGGTTTTTATCGGGTGTAGGGCATTGAATGAAAATTTCCTGCTGTACTCTCATGTCTGTTTTTGAATTGTAACATGAGATTCTCAATGACAGGCTTGATAAAGCATTTCTTCCTTTTAGAGAAAATAAGACGCTCAAGCTCCTTCTCATTATGAATTAGTGAATCCTTGATGGCATCGAAACCTTTTAGTATTTTCTGAGACTTTTATACTCCCAAACCATCCACGGGCAGAGTCACTGACACCTGGTCCAGCTGGTGCTGGACTGCAAGGGGCCCAACACCATAGTGTAACACTGTGAAATTTGCATGCTTTGGGGTTTTTTCCCCTTACATTTCCTTGGGAGTTTAATGACTTTCTGCAGTCTCCTCCTTAAGTCATGAATGATTGAGCACTGAAGGAGGATGGCCAGGTGCCACAGCCCTGTGTGTTGGAAAAGCAGGAGGACACTTCCTTTGTGCCTTTTTGGAAAGATGAAGAACACTCTCAGTCCTGCTCCCCATGGTTGTGGGACACTGACTTGGACCTGAAGCAGGGCTTCATGCCTCGCACCGAGACTTGTAGGCAACAAAAATTCCAGATGATCTTTTAAAAAACATCTGAAATCAAGAGTGGATAGAGGGAACTACTTTGGTAGCTGAAGTTCTGGTGTGGTGTAATTGAACCCAGGCTGAAACTGAACCACAGATTTCTGAAAGCATGACCAAACCACATATCCAAAACATAATTCAGAGACATTTATCAAAAATATTAAGTTTAGCGAATGTCACACAGTTTGCCTTTCAAGAGGACAGACAGTGCTGAAGGAATGGCAGGCACCAAGAAGCATTGGTGGCTGCTGCAATATTTTGTGAGACAGAGTGTAAAATATAGCACTGCATCATACTTTGCAGGATGGGTCAGTCCCTGGATGATGGGAGTTCACACTACCTGGCCTCACTAATCGTATATAAAGGCACTGAATTTGAATTTCAAAACTAGATATATCTTCTCATCTCAAAGCTAAGGATTTAAACTGTGCTGTGTGAATTGCTTTGAAATGTGTGTACTATCATCCTACTCTGACAGCACTGAGACCAAGGTCGTCACCATGCACTGAGCACTCCCACAGAGGAAACTCCTGCTCATCAGCTGGGGGTGGATAGTCAGTCCCCTTCTTTCTATCCTGCACCACTACATCTTTCTATAGGAAGTCAGCCAGCACTGGGACCTGAACTCATCTCAGGAGAGTTAGGATCAGTCAGAGGAGATACATCTTGCACATCTGAGGGGATGTTGTCCCAGTTCCAAGTAGCATAACAATCGGGCAAAAGTAGAGATGTTTCACTTAGAAGAATGAAATATTCATATAAAATTTGGCTTTTGCCTGGCTACTTACTGAACAGAGTTGTAACTGGAGAATGAAATGAGGCCTCCAAATGCCAGGGAGAAAGAATAAAACACCTGAGCACCCGCATCCAGCCATGTCAGTGGGTTTGCCAGCTCAGTAACCTGAAGAATCAGACATACAGCTTTAAGCATATCCAACATTGCTATTTAAACTGAGTATGAGACATTCAAAACAATCACTAAAACAAGAATATTAACCATGCAAAACTCACTGGTTTTGAAGGATTTCAACAGAGAGGTCAATACTTTTGTCAAACTTACCTTTTTCTTCCAAAAGAAAAACCTATCTGTAGCTTTTATACAAGTATTTTGAAAATTGATTAAAAAATTACTTTGCATAGCTGACAGCTGCCATGCCTGTTTTCAGAAAAGGTGTTTAATATTTAGCACTAATAATGACCATTCAGAGGTCTGCTCATGGAAAATGAAACCCCTTTTAATTTCGTTCAAAAACTGTTGTATGGTTAAACCATTCTCTTTGGTCTTCTGTCCACGCAGCCATTAGATTAGTTCTACTCCCAAATACATGATTTAAGCTTTAATTTTAGACTTGTTCTTAATTAGAATACAGGAAAAGAAATCAAGTTACACAATGGTAACCCAGTTTCTCTGTAATGATCCTTCAATTTTTTATAACAGATTTTGATGGGGGATGGAGAGCGAGAAAGAGAGAGAGAAAATGTCTGTGTATATGTCCACTTGTTCCATCCAATCCAAAGGGTTCACGTCCCAGAATCAAGATTTTCAGGGTGTCTCAGTGATAGTTAAAAAAGCACCAGTGGAGAGAACTAATTTTCACTTGCTTGTTAATTACAGAGAGAACTATATCGTGTTTCACTGACGGGCGAATCACGCAGTGACTTACATTAGGGGTGAAGAGATACACAATTCCATTGGTTGATCCTTTCAACGTCAAGCCACGGATTAGGAAAATGGTAAGCACAACGTATGGAAGAGTTGAAGTTATATACACAGCCTGCACAAAAAGAATGTAAATAAAACACTCAAATAAAACAGAACACTGGAATAAAAAATTGCATTGTAGGGAAGAGAAGAGGGGAGTAAACAAGGTGTGGTGATTAGCAATAAGGGCAAGTTTCAAGTGAGTCACAATTAGCACACTACAGGAATTGTTCAAATGAAACAGTATGTGTGGTATATTTTGATAATAAACATTTTTGCAGCAATAGTGTTCTATTTAAGACAAATTGTCTTTGTTGAAATTCAACACAGATCATTCAAAAGCAGCATAAAAAATAATCGACACCCTGAGACCAGGCTTATGCAAGGATGCAAGGATGGACTCTTAGGGCTTTGCTGGGCAGCAGAACATTGGTCACTCTTTCAAGAAGATAACATTTAGGAGTAGCACAAACCCAAATAAATCTGTATATGTACATTTTGAAGAGAATGGCATAACAAAAAGAGAGCCCCTTGGTCCTGCATTAAAGATTAATATTAATGTTAAGGTGATAATACCTAAAGAATGTTTTACTAGGACCTGTAAGGACAAGGAAAACAAACTGCTTGCATAAATCAATCAGATTTCATTTCATTCATCTTCCTTCTTCAAAAAGCAGTCTCAGTGATGGCACATAAAGTTGTAGATATGCTTTTACTCAAGAAACAGTTTCTACAGTATTATTAGGTCTGTATAAATAAGGAATCACAACAGCATGATTAATATCATCTCATAAAAGACACACAAAATAACTTACCTTTCCTGTTGTTTCAATGCCTCTGATTACGCACACATATAGTACACCCCATGCACATGTCAAACACAGCAAAAGCCACCACTGTAAACTGCCAGAATCCTCAATGGAAGTGGAGATATTTAATGTTTCTCTGTACCAGAAGTAATCTACAGGAGAGCTCTTGGCACACTCTTCTACATAATCTGTAACAACAAAATGGTCATAATTCTGTATGTCTTTTATTTACTTGGAAAAAAGCAAGCTAAACAATAAATATCAGTGATCTAAATTGTACCACCTAATGCCAACTAATTTGTTATTGGCAGATTTCAGATTTTTAGAGGCTGGTTTCATGGTAAAATGAGAGATTCTAAAGAGAATTGTTTAACAGGGATTTTAATAAGGCAGCTTTTCGTCTCCTACACCTCCTTTCCCTCCCATACCTCCTTCAGATCATCAATATTTTGTCTTTCTGTTTTGTGGGACATCCTTTAAGGTCTTGTTAGCTCAAGTTGGATTCTCAGCTCCCTGCAATGTGCTGACCTGTGCAATATTCTGTCCTGGTCTTCCATTAAATGAGGCTTTTCATACTTATTCTGGGAGGAGAGGAGCAAAGTGCTCTGAACAGCTGTTCACTGACCCACCGGAAAAACCTGCTTCATACAGTTTCATGCAGGGCTGACTATGGAAAACCAAGCAGTCTCCATGGAGCATATTGAGAGGTACAGGTGTTTCATATGGATTATGCAACTCCTTTTTTTATTTCCTTTTCAGTATGCTAATGGAGAGCTGTTGGTGAAGAAATGAATGAAACACATTGCCTAAATCTGGAAAATCTGAATGTTTATGTTAGACTTCCACTTTGTGAATATTCTGTGCATGAATACATCTGTCACAATCAACCATGCAGCTTCATAAAAAAGTCAAAGTTTGTCTGAAAGATTAAGAGTTGATCTCATTTTATGCAATGTGAATTTTTACAAAACACAAGTATCAAAATACCACAATGTGCCTGACAGGACTGCCATGCCTTACTGCTGTTTTACAGAAAGAGGTTAAATTAGGGTAATTGTTAGAAACAGAAGTATGTGCTGTGCAACAAAATACAATATTTCATAAAATATACCTGTTCTGTTTTCGTTGAGAGGACAGGTATTCCAAGGCAGGGGCTCTTGGAAGGAGTTGAAGAAATACCACATCACACAGGCAATAATAGTATTATAATATAAACCCACCAGGAAGGATACAAACATTGATGCTATGCCTGAAAAAAATAAAATCAGAATACAATGTAAATTTCAACAGTCTTGTCTTCAACACATATCAAAATATATGGTATAAGCCTCGACCTTTCCCTTCTCCACTCCTCACCCTAATTCTATGGTTTATAGTCTTTCCCCTCTCCTCTTTTTATTTTGGATGTAGATTTAATCACTGTGAATTTGTTACCTAAAGTTTGGACAAATGAGTCCTATGCAAATGTACATCCTAAAACTGCTCTGAGACTGAAGCTGACTCCCACTTAGGACTCAACACTTTGAGCAGACTAACTATCTACAGACACCACGCAGTCCTGTTCACAGTCTTGCCAGCTGATATTGAAGGAGTTTGGGATGCTGAGTACATGTAAAGCTCAGCTGACTTGGCATTTTGCCTAAATGAGACCAGATAGTCTTCTTCTTCCACAATGTCACTGCAGAGTTCAGCAGAGGGGGTGTTGTATAGGATGGATGGCTACCAGGATGAACAGTCTGTGACAAGGTACAGGTATCTCTCCTTCTCCATTTGCTCCCAAGTAATCAGCCTCTGGTGACTTTTCTGGCAGACAGTAAATGCTAATGATTAGCTCCTGAGAACTCTTAGGTTCTAAAGAAACTTGAAAAATTCCAGATGCAATGAATAATTTTCTTTTGTAACTGATTTACAAATGCAGGGGGTGACGAAACAATCCTCACTGTCTGTGTTTCTTCCCTTTCAAGTGTGTGGTTGAGGTTGGCAGGGATCTCTGGTGGTCATATGGTCCAATCCTCTGCTCAAGCAGGGCCGCATAGAGCTGGTTGCCCAGGACCATGTCCAGGCAGATTTCTAATATCTCTGAGGTTGGAGACTCCCCAACATCCCTGGGCAACCTGTGCCAGTGTTTTTGCATTCTCACAATGTTTCCTGAAGGTGGCACCCTCTGTGTTTTCTGTGTAATGAGGTATCTGTAGATTTTCTTATGTTGTGTGCATAATGCTGCTTCTACTACAGTACCATACTCAGAAGTCTGGTACAGATGTGAAGAAGTATTTTCTGCAAAATCCTACTTCTGTGGATTCTGGTACCTCTCAGAATCAAGAAAGTAACATTAGATGGAGCTGAGGTCCACCAGATAAAGATTCAACTATTATTTATCCACAGAACAGTTACAGAATAGTTTTTGGCACGCTTAAAGAATCATCCTAATGGCAAAACCAGCCAATATCAATAACACAGAAAATATCTCTGAGGCCTGAAATTGGTCTGAAATTAAAGACATATTTTAACTGGGCCCATGGTACTTATGAATGTGGACACAAAATTGTCATAATACTTTATCATGATTCGTTTGACTTATCAATGAAGAGTTAGCAAGACAGGAAAAGTAATAGATCCTGGAATCTCTCATGGCATGCCAGAATAAAATCTTGAAGATTTGCTCCATAGATCATAATTTCAGAGATTTGTGCTTTCCTAGGTGGCTTTTTGTATCCTTGTCAGACTTACCAACTCCTTTCAGGGTAGGGTGGATAGAGCTCCATACGCCCACACTGCCTTGCCTCAGCCTTTGACCAATGGCAAACTCAAGATGAAGCAGGGGGATACCCTCCAAGACTAGCAAAATCAGGAAAGGGATCATGAAGGCTCCTGGAATGGATAAGAAAAGTAATGATTCTGATCAGTGAAGTGCTACAACAAAATAGAAACATCAGGTTTGTGAGATGTTGACATAGTAAGTGAGTTATAAGCATCATTGTGGAAACCCTTCTCTGTTTTCTGAGCAATGTTTTTGCCTGATTGCCCAAGCAGGGGACTTCATTACATATACGGTTTCAGGTAGGAAGTTTTATTCTTCCCAAAGGACAAACATAAACAGAAATTATATAGTCTCAAGGTTAAACTTTGAAAAAGCCAACTATGTATTGCAAGTGGAGGAAAGGTAATTACTTTCCTGGAATGACTTCCCTTTTTTTTTCCTGCAAAAGATGGTTTTATAGTTGTGAATCATGAAAAGTATATGAAATAGTTAAATGAACTAAACAATGTATCTCAAAATATTAGGCAGGAGCCCAGGGCTGTCTGCATAAAACAATAATTAAGTTCTTGGCATCTGTGTGCAATTGCCTTTATGTTTGATTAGAAGAGATCTAAGTACAGGGTTCAAACATTGTTGATTATGAGAAAGCTGGTTAGTATAGGACAAGTATTCTAAATAACTTTTTCCTGAGCAAGGAAAAAGCAGAGACAACCTACTGGACTACCAAAGTGCAGAATCAAATGCTTGAATATAGCTATTAATAGAACTATGTATTGCATATGTATTATATATAGCTAATAATAGAATTATGGTTACCTGTCATTGCAAAATGTCTTTAACTTGCCAATCTAAAAGGGAGTAAAAAATCTGAATGCATTAAAGAAATTGCAGACCAGTGTGTAAATGGTTCAGGTCTGGGAATTTGCTGAGTTCTTCCTCATGTATGCAATGAAAATCAGGGAGCAATTTAAAAGGAAATTTGGACTATGAAAACCATGCCAGAAGCTGAAATTTACTTCCTGATGATTCCAGTGTAGCAAGAAAGCTGGGAAGCTGTTAGCACACAGCACAACTTTTTCACTTTTTTCCATTCCTATTTTTATGTCTGTGCAAGGACCGTCATGGAGTCCCTTCATCTGACTGCTCTGTCATAGATATGTTATGCTTGAAGACTTATTCTATAAAGGTACCTTTGTAAGTATCTTGAGGCCTCAGGAAATGCCCTAAGGCTGACAGAGCACTCTTGGCACGTCCACTGCAGAGGGTAGTTCAATTCTGAGAGTCTTGCAGTGAGTTTTACCCACTGTGCTGTTGACAGGGAGAGTTGTGGTGTAGGGACTGTGCTGTTGCTGAACCTTGCTGTCTTGGAGAATAAGCCATGATGTCTACCCAGATTGCTAGAACTGTGTGAGTGGAGGTGTACTTTGCAGTTAAGGTTTGCAAGAAAGTCTCGAGCGTGGAAAAAATGAAGCCCAAATCACAGTATCAATCTGCCTGCTCTCTACGGAAAGCAAAAAGTTCAGACTACCTTTGAACTCTTTCTAATATTGCATTGGAGATGGCCTGATTTTCTCCCCCATCTGCTAACAGAGATAGCAGCTATCAAAACATATTTTCTTTGAAAGGTATGATAAGAAACAAGTGGTTGTAGCTTGAACAGAATACAAAGGCTGTGTATTTCCTTACTCAGCAAGATCTTTCACTAGGGAGATAATTTCTAATCAAGTCCTTAAGTGATCTTACTGTGACCTAATTAAAAAAAAAAGTGACATCTCTCCATGAAGAGCATGTTAGCAGAACTGACTGAAAATCCATTCTTAATTTTCAAGAGATTATCTGAAATTACTGGAAGTTGTTTCAAAGGGTGACGAGGACTTATCCTCAGTGCAAATAAGGAGTATTTGGATAAGGTAGCTGTACAGATCCATCTTCTGGACTTAACTCTTACTATTGCCAAAGAAGGGCTTCACCAGAGAGAAGTGAAATTGTAGTATGGCAGAGACCTATATGGCATCCAAAAGGGCAGGTAAAAGAAAAAGATCCAGATGAAGTAGTCATACAAACTCTTTAGGGAGTCTTTTAGAGAGAGAATGTTCTGGAACTTAAAAATGCTGGTATAAACACAATGATCATGTCCTTCTCTCATGTTACCCTCAGGAGAGCTCCTGGTCAGAGTGTGACAGGAAGGAAACTGTGTACCAGCCTGACATGGGGTTGGAGAACATGATGTATTTATGGCTGCTTGCAGCTGCTCCATTCTGTGTATGGAGGTTGTCCTACCAACCCTCCCATGTAGGAAAGAAGCCATCAGGATTTAAAGGGATGAAACACAACAGTGAGGGGGCACTCATTGCATACCCTGCAAAAATCCTGATTTCTATGAAAGCAAGAATAAAACAGTTAGGAGAAGTATTATTCACAGAAAGAGGGTACAGTATTAGTAGAGAACGAACTATTTGAAGCCAAACCTACATTCACTGCTTATCTAACCAGATGAAGAGGGGCCCTTAGGTGCATAGCGGAGCATGTTTCAGCACAGCTAAGCTAGTCCAGAGACACAAAACGGGACAAACCTTTAGAAACTGAAAGGACAGAGAGAATCAGTTCCTCACAGTGACTGAGTCTGACACAGTTTCAATGAGTCCCAGAACCTCTGCCAACACTGGGTAAGACCTTTGCATTGTCAACAATGGTGCCAGGGCACAGGCAGATGAAGAGTCTATCACCATTTCTGGCATAGCTGCCTTTCAGCCTCCAGTCAACAAAGCAAGGAGAGAGGGCTGCCCTGTTACATCTGACATTAGTAGCTCCTGCTGTCTATAATTTTGTAGAAGTCCCTGGAGTGGTGGGAAGAGAGAGGGAAGAATCTTATTTTGGAAGTGATCTTAGTCCCTCAAAAACTGGAATATGCCTTATATGTTTCACAGATTTGTGACATGAAAATACGTAAGTCAGAAAGACACGAGTCAGAAACTGATTGCTTTAGAACTGACACCATTTGTAACAATATCTGAGGTAAGACCACAGTGCTAAATTTGAATTTGAAACGAGGGCAGTTCAGTTTCCTCAAAACTAGGGTGGATCACCATAATTCATTCTTTCTGGCATTACAAAACAGTCACTTTTCTCCAAGGTGAAACAGTACCAGCCTGAGGCTCCTAGATATATCATGCAGCTGCTCCACATTAATGCAAGGCTTTTGTTCTTGCAAGGGCCATGAAAAGGGAATGTAGCTGAGATGTGAAAAGTGGGGAAGAAAACAAATAGAATACTGTTCTTCTTGGAGGTGACATCTACATAATCCTTTTCCTGAAGTGGCAGACTGACACAGAAGAAAGACAGGAATAGTCAGCAAAGTTTAACAAACATCTCTGCAAATAACAATTCATAATGAGTTCCTCAATCTGACTAACAAAAAGTATGTCCCAAGTCAGTTATTCTTCTGGCTTTCCTCTAAAACCTTTTCAGTTAGTCTATATTTTTACAGTAATAGCTAGTTTTTAATGCATGCAAGATGAACTACACTGATTTTAAAAACTGATAAACTTTTAGTAAGAAGGGGGGGGTTGTTGCTAAATGACATGCTTTATAGAAGGCTGAGCATATTATGTCTGTACAGCTACCTTTGGCAAGTGGCTTCAATAAAAAATGTCTTTTCTAGTTCATCAGTGATTGGTCATTCAACCTAATGTGTGGCATGTGCCACAAAGGGCTCAGCATTTTGAGTAGCATTTTATGTATTCAAAACTGCTGATTTTGACTAGCAAACATTGAAAATGTCAATGAAAGACAAGTAAGTAACTATCATTGCTTGAATTCCATAGGAGTAGAAAGCAAAAAGTGCAATTGGTTGATTTCATTATAATAGTGGCCACTTGATACCACATTATTGTTTTTATCAGACTTTATTGAAGTACCCCAAAAATTTAGACTTTTCAATAATGATTGTTTCAAAAAGTCCGGTGTAGACAACATCAAGAAGATACCTCGAGGAGCAGGTGGGTCTCTGTCCACCCCTTTTGTTATCACAGACATGAAGTACATGGTGTGCGTATAGACCTGCAGTGCAGAAACCATATCCATATGCAAACAGATACAACAAAAGCATTTCTGGCTTGAACCATGTATATTATGGTAGCTCTGACAAGGTAAAAATCCATAGTGTGCCATGTCAGAACTGGATGAATTACTAAAACTACTGGTATTTAGCTGTAGGAATATCATTATATTTTCAAGAGAAATAAAATGACAGTTCTCAATTATATATGACATTTTTTCCCTTTCGTGGCTTCTTCTCTTTCTAGGGTTCAATTCTAACAGCCAGCTAAGAAATCCATCTCTGCTGTGTTTTCCCTTTCTCTCAGTTTCTCCCCAATCTTTCCAAAGGAAGTTGTAATGGAAAAAAAATAATAATAATTTGACTCTGTAAAGCTGCTTTATCGCATCATAGAATCACTAAGGTTGGAAAAGACCTCTAAGATCATCAAATTTGGCAATAACCACAGTGTTCACCACTAAACCATGTCCCCAGGTGCCACATCCACATGACTTTAGAACACTTCCAGGTTCATATGAGACACAAAAAAATAAACCAATACTTTTGAAGCTGTCACAGTGTTATGAACCTAACAAATAAACAAATGATCTGAAAATAGATGCTGCATAGATGTATATAAATAATAATTAATATTTCAGTCTAAAAACCTTATAGTTGAGATATTAGATTTTCATCCTATTTCAGTACTGTATTTCAGAACACATAATATTTGGTTTGAACATCCATATAGCTATTACCCTCTCTTTAATCTAAGAGCTTCTAATGTGAAATTGAAAAAACTATTATTGCTTGCACATAATTCCTCATGAAGGGAAGGCAGGCAGACTTCAGACAGAGATGTTTTACTATATTATCATATTCTTAGACTTCAACTGTAGTGACGGTACCAGTGAGGGACTGCTAATGTCATTACTGTCACTTCATTCAGTGTGGCACACACAGAGATGAGAAAGCTCTCCATCATGCAGAAGCAAGGTTTCCATATGCAAGCTGTAGACTTAGAGACATTTTTTTTAAAAATCAATGATTTAAACATTAAATATGCATCTTCTTTTATATTATGGTCATAAGGGATGAAACAAAAACGCTCAACAGCTGATTAAATGACATGTTGCTCAATAAAGATTAAACAAAAGCTATGTGCAATGTCAGAGACAGCTATTAAATGAAAGGAAATTTCAATCTCATTAAGCTGGTAAAAGCACTGAGGCAAACACCATACATTTTACATTGTGTGCATATCGAACTCTAGTTCTCCTTAGGTAATGACATATTTGACAACTTTCAAGCCATTAAAGGATAAAATGTGCTTTGCTCTACTAAATTTCACTGGGGTAAATATTCCATTTAAAAAAAACAAACTCAAAATCTATGACAACAAAAGTAAGTAAATTATGTAAACACCATTTCTTTTTGTATATTTGGGTATCACAGTGTTAAAACACTATCACAGTATTGTGTTTAGGAAGAAGCAGCTCTTAAATGATTCCAGATTCAAGTTCAAACATCTGAAAATAAGAGTTACTTATAACCTCAGTGCTCCTAACTATCTTCACTACAGATAATTTTCAGGGAAAAAAAATCCACCTTCTTTGAAGTTCAAGTGCCACAAGGGTAAATTTTATACTTCACTGTGGTTCAATTATGTTTCATAAGGTATATAAAATTTGCAAACACCAGTTCACAAAGTGGACATCCAGCCTCATTTGGGAGTGTCCTTGGCTGAAATACTATCTACATCATTGCTACCAGACCTCACCCATGCTAAATGATCCAAGTGTTCATCCATATAACTCATATTCAAAAAGAAAGAAGATAGCAAAGCAAATCCTTAGAAATTAGAAACAATTTTCAGGAGATAGTCTTGCAAACTTGATTCAGCATGTACCTAGTATCTGACCATGTGATCACATAGGACTTTTTCTCATCCCCTGCAGATATTTACTGCATGGGAAATAGCTTTTTTTTATTAATCTCTTGATGTACAGCCATAATCCATGATCATGCCAGGAACATAATCCCCATTTCCAGTGACAGAGCAGCAGCAGGGATTCCTGCTGCTCTGCACCCAGGATTCAATGAAAACATATCTTGAAGACACAAAGTGTGAAGTCATACACCAGCCAGGATAAAGGCATTGGACCTGCTGGAGGAAAATGGAGCTTCCACAGTGAACTCATGAGTGTGGTGTATGCTTTCTAAAGGATAACTTGGAAGAAGGTGCGTAACGTTGCAGTTTCCCCCTACTCTGTTATAGAGGCATATCTGTGCTCCTGAGTGGGCCACACAAATGCAAAGATGAATAAATTATCTTGACCACCATGTTGAGGGGCAAAAACTAAGGTAAAACTTGTATAAAATATCTAGGAAACACGTGTTTCCAACTGGAGTTAGGTGAAGCCAGATAGAGGGAGCACAACAGAGGTAGGATGTCATACACAATGACTTCCACAAGCAGCCAATTCTGGAGTGGTTTTATGGTGTCACGTGTTCAAATTCAAAGCCATCCATCCAAACATCAGCAAGAGTCTTTTTTATTTTTTTCCTGATCAAAGGAAGAAGCTTGAGAACAGACACTGTAATGAGAGAATGACAGTGGTGGCAGGAGTTGGACTTAGACCTACCAGAAGAGTCTGAGATGCACTGTACAGCAGAGAAGGAGAAGGGATTGCACAATAGCTCTCCATCCTCACATATGATGAAATTAAGGAATCCTTTCTAAGAAGTCACAGGAAGGCATTCCTGATAACTCTTGTATATTGATATGAGTCACAGCATTTCGTGCTATGCAGAAGAATTGATAAATAAGGAAGCAATTCTGGCTAGAAGGATACACATACGTGTATTAGCTTTAAGTGCAGACCCAGCTACGTAATTTCTTTGCTATTGCTCCCTTTCAAATTCTGCCTAAAATTTGAGTGAGAGAGTCCCAGGGAAACAAAAAAAACAGGGATAACCGTTGTTAGTGTTCCTGAGAAAGGACAAGCAATAGGATGATGAGAAAGGAAAATTGCTGTCAAAGGACAAATTAAAACAGAGTACTGAAACACACACATAAGCAATTCATAAACCTTCACCGACATCAGTCAGAAAACCATGATCCATACCAAGTTCTTTGCATTTGTTGGATGTTTGCTTTTTAGCTGCATTTCACATGACTAGACCACAAGGGAAAGAAATATCAAAAAGCAGGAAAGTGCCTATAAGTCTACCATGGAAAACAGAGCATCTCCACTTTCTGGAAACTCTAAACTCCAGCCCATGTTAGAAAAATCTTAATGTTAAAAGCATCTCCTCTTGCAACGGAGTCACCTGTCGTTACATGTCCCTGACTTCGTAGGAGCAACTCCCCACAGAACTCTCATTTGTCCCTACTCTAATTAGGAAGAGCAATTTTTAAACAACTCACTTTGTACATTTAATGAAAATTACTTTGAAATACTGTTCCTTAAGCCATTTTTTTCTTTCAAGATCAAACATTACAAGGGAACAAAAGTTTTTTTTATGCACATCCCAAACTGAAATGCAGACAACAACTAGATAGCAGAGAGAAAAGACTAGGAAAATGAGAAATTTATGTTGTCATGTAATATTTAAGCAATGGTTCAGCTCAAAATCATCTTTTAAAACAAACAGCAAAACAGTGAAACAAAATTTTAATATGGTCCTAAGGAGTCCCAGTGAATAACATGTATTTGGATTTTAAATTACTTAGTTACAGCAACTTCTAAAAACATATTCTCAGTGTTAACTACTTTCATGCTGTTACTCCTAGCACAAATAACACCCACATTGACCCTACAGGTGATACACCGATCAGTCCAAACCCAATGAAAACCCTATAATGAAAACATCAGCGGGGATCATGATCAGAATCATAGTGCCAATTAGTTAATTAATATTTTAAAATACACATTCTATATATGTACATAAAGTAACACTGGGTTTAGACTGAGAAAATATACTATGTACATGACAGTGCAAGACTGATTTGTTCAATCCTGTGTCCTGAAGCAAAAAACAGACCCTTCCTTTTCTTCCATCATTAACATGACTTCTGTGGGTGTTCATTACCTGTGAAAGGACCTTTTCCATTGTACAGCCTTCTAGAGAGAACATCACTGTTCTCACAGGAACTGACCAGTTCTAAATATATTCTATTATTGGTTTCCCAAAAGAGAGATTAAACCTGGTTTATACCCGAAGTTACTTAAGATATATTAAAGACATACCTCCTCCGTGGCTCTGACAGAGATATGGGAACCTCCACACATTTCCTAAGCCCACACAAAACCCTATGCACGTCAGCATATACTGAGCCTTGTTATCCCATTTTGGTCTGGAGTCTGCCTCTTGTTTCTCGAGGACCTCAAGTTCAGCATGAGAAGGTATCCTGTCCTCCAGGCCAGGATTGGGCAACTTTAGCTTTACCATATTTTAAATTTCCTGACTGAGAACACTGCCACAGTGAGGAGCAATGAATCAGGCAGCTAATCAGAAACCTGCTCAAAAAGAGACCATCTATTTGCTGTCTTCAGCTATATATAGTGAACCTTTGGCACTAGACTTATAAGTGCAGGCTTGTGGTAAAAAGAAGCGTCAGCAAATCATTCGATTGACCAAGTCAGCTCTGACACTTATTAATGCTTTATCTGTCAAGGTTTTATGGAACAGTCTGTTCATCTAGTAGAAGACATGGATTTCAGCTAATGTAATTCAGGAGATAATTTGGCTATAAACTGTAATCGCCTATAAGGATATATAATACCCCTTGCCACTCCCCTGTTTAAACTCACTGAAATACATATATAGCCCTAGCAAATAAGAAGTAACAAGATGCCACTGGTCTAAGACTAAATATAGAAACTTTATATCATTTTTTATCAGGAAGATAAACTGCTTGTGACTCACCATCACGTTCAGTTTCTCATAGTGATCACTTACAAAATCGTATGTTACATGTTCCTCTGTAACAGACCTGAATGTTCTGACCAAAAGGATGGGAAATGAAAGGGATAATAAAATCTGACCTTTAAAATCACAAGCATAATCTGCTTACACTAACGCCTTTAATCGTTACAGAACAAGGTCTGCAGAACAGAGTGTCTTTTTTATAAATGGTCTCGAAATCAAAGGTCCCTTCACCTTTTAAATGATCGTAGATACACTGGTCCAAAATAAAAAAGAGAGACTGGTTAACAAATATCACAGATACTAGCCACATACTCATTATTTCAGCACAATGATAAAAGAATTGCCATTTGTACCTCAGTGTTATCAAAAGATAAGTACTTGCCACTGAAAACTATACATAAAATCTAACACTATATTTATCATAAGAGTTTTTTCAGCTAAGCCCTACAGGTTCTTTGCATACAATTACACAAGATCGTCAAAATAAAGAACTAGAAAAGATCTTGTAATTCCAGCCTGTGGCAAAGGAGGTGAACACATCACAGCATCCCTTTGCAGCCTTATCATGTGGATTCAAAGTTGATTCCAAAGGCTGTTCATTATCTTTTGAATAGAAAAGTTATTAAAAAAGTCTTCATCCTTCACGTGGATGACTGTATACAGTAGCCCAGATGAATTTTCCCTGTAATAGGTAATAATATTTCCCTAATTTAACCTGAAATATCTCTCAGTCTGCCTAGTGATAGCACTTGCCTTTTTCATGACCCTGTCAGATCTGTGGATGAACCGTTTCCTGATTAACCACTGGATCATCAGCTTTCTTCTCCTTTGGTGATTTCAACTACAGATTTCCTAGTTTGCAGCAGAACAACTTCTTTTAAGCTACCAAAAGCATATGTTCAATTTAATTCACTTTCTGCTACTCCAGTGCATTGAGCTGCTCAGTTCTTCCTGAATTGATACTTTTTCAGCATTCACAACACAATCACATTCTGAGATTGTGTCATGAGTATTTCATTAACATGCTACTATTTTTTGTCCTTAGTCATCAGTGGAAGAATGACAAAACACTGTTCCTAAAGTGATCTTAAGGAACTGCCACAGTAACCTCCCCTTAGACCACCATTTCTCCTTTCAGCCGAACTTATCATTATAATTAGATCTTTACCTAGTTCTTTGTTCATAGAGTCATCATAGAATCACAGAATGGTTTGGAAGGGACATGGTCATCCAGTTCCAACCCCCCAGCCATGGGCAGGGACACCTTCCACTAGACCAAGTTGCTCAAAGCCCCATCCAACCTGTGGATGGGGCATCTGCAGCTTCTCTGGGAAACTTGTTCCTGTGTCTTACCATCTTCATATTGAAGAATTTCTTCCTAATATCTTATCTAAACGTACTTCCTTTCATTTTGAAGCCATTACCACTTGTCCTAACGCTGCATGCCCTGTCAAACATACCTCTCTTGCTTCCTTGTAGGCTCCCTTTAGGTACTGGAAGGTGCTCTAAGGTCTCCCCGGAGCCTTCTTTTCTCCAGGCTGAACAGCCTCAACTTCTCAGCCTGTCTTCATAGGAGAGGTGTAATCATCTTTGTGGACTCCTCTGGACTCACTCCAACAATCTTTCTCATGCAGAGGGTCCCAGAGCTGGATGCAGCACTCCAGGTTGGGTCTCACATGGGCAGAATAGAGGGGAGAATCACCTCCCTTGACCTGCTGGTCACACTTTTTTGGATGTAGGAGTTGATTGGTTAATCTTCTGGGCTGCAAGAGTACACTGTTGGCTCATGTCCATCTTTATGTCCATCAACATCCCGAAGTCCTTCTCCCCAGGGCTGCTCTCAATCCATTCTCCACCCAGATCGTATTTGCGCTTGGGGTTGCCCTGACCCAGGTGCAGCACCTTGCACTTGGACTGGTTGAACCCCACCATGTTCTCATGTGCCCACTTCTCAAGCTTGTCCAGGTCCCCCCTGGATGGCTTCCCTTCCTTCTGTTGTATCAACTGCACTACTTTGTTCATGTTGTATCTCCTGTTCAGTTAAGTTCATACATCTAGTTGTGGTCACATGGCAACTGGTCTACTGAAAATGTCTCTTTTGCTAAGTTTCACATGCAAGCAGTTTCTATCCAGATCCAAAACCACATTTCAGATTGCCCTCTAACGAACAAATCCTCTTTCTGAAGAATTTTATCCTTTTTCGGTAATGCAAGGTTCCAGTGGTTGTTAGTTATCTATCAGTTGTTAAATATTTGCAGAAGCAAATGTGCTGGTATAACATCTAGCTCAAATTTCTTTATCAGTGTAATAGCTAATGACTTTGGAAGGCACAGTGCTTTTTTCTGAAGGACCTAGGGCAGCAATGACACCAGCTCCTACACGACTCACAGGTGCTCAAAGGGGTTGTCTATGTTGCCACCCTGTGGATTTGAACAAGCAAGTTGGAGCTGCTCTTCCATAATCACAGTCACATGTTTATTCAGCAGAACCCCTTCCTGTGCTCTGAGATAAACTTCTCGTTCAAGTAATGTCAAGCTTACATTTGGCAGGTCCCACAGGGTTAGTTATGGCTAATAAACCTCCACGAAATCCATCCTTTCATGATATAGGCTGCTAAATAAGACACGTATTGCAAACCGCTAATTATAAATGCAGGAGAAAACAGATCTTAGATTGGATTACTTGAGTTAAAAGGTTATGATCCTGTGAGGACCAGGGAGTTGAAACTGATGATCCTTCTGGGTCCCTTCCAACTTGAGATATTCTATGATTTTATGATTCTTCTACCCTCCATCATGGGCTGGAAGGAACTGCACTGGAGAAACTGCTTTTGGTTGGATCCTGTGAACGGGAGGACAAAGAGAAATCAGCACGACAGAGCAGGGACCTCTTCTTTAAAAAAACCAAATCCTTTCCTCTAAAGCCATTGAGAAAAGCAGAGAGCACCAGCAATACGTGTAGTTTGCATCCAGCCACAGTTTCAGGTATGAAATACAATACAGTTCTTTCCTTGTGATTCCATCCTCCCTGGTGTGACATAGGACAAAACTGTAACTCTCCAGATATTTTTATCTGGACTTACTATATAGCATGCTATTAGGATTAACTACATTATTCTATGACCCTTTTTAGTACTGTAGCAGATACTGATTTGAAATCCCTTACTCTAGTAATTCTATAGCACTGTCTTACCAGCATTAATCATATTTTCTTTCCAGTCAGTCTCTACTTTATAGTCAAAGCATCATATACAGTAATGCAATTACTCTTGCTTATGTGATAAGCCAAAACTAGGAAAAGATGGAAATGTAAAGATGGTGATAACTATACAGCCAAATGCCTAAAGCACAGGATTCTCATTTGGAAGTGTAAATTGGTAAAGATGTAATAAAAGTGAAAAAGAAGAAGAAAATTCAAAGCCCATCCCTGTTTGGACCATCCTTTAAAATACATGGAGAAAACACAAAATCTTTCTACAAGTTGCCCATGGGTCACATCCTTGAACACCTGTGCAAAGAGGGAGCACTGAACCTCAGGCTCGGGAGGAGACTCAAAATCACCAGCCTAAGGGACACTGATGATCATATTAGAAGTGGAGAGATGCAGGCAAAATATTTCAGAGTTGCTTAGTTTTAAGGGTAATAATCAATGGCAGGTGGTCATGCAGTTTACTTTGCCAATAAATTATCTGTAGATCTTTAACTTGATCTAAGTTTTATGCTCTGTTGTTCTCAAACTCTACCTGATAAGTAACCAAAAGACCCAGCTCTTCAGCTGGCATGATTTGATTTCCTATGTTTGTACTTCAAGGCTGCTGCCATCAACCCACAGAAATTCAAGCAGGGATACCTTGAAGGCTTTGGAGACATGCAATAAGCTGTGGAAGCTCTTCCCATGAAACTGCAGACTTCTCCAGTTGAGAGAGAAGTCTTTTGGTGCTATCAAGTATCACTGAAGAGGAGAAATAAGACAGCACTGAGCTGTCATTGAAAATCTGTCTCAGGCTATTGGGAACACAACAGGGGTGGGATTTCATACACAATGACTTCCACAAACATCCCATTCTGGAGTGGTTGTATGGTGTCAAGGAGTTTCCTTCAGCAATCTGATATACCTAGGAATTGCCAGTTCATGTTTATTGTGGAAGTAGCAGGGTTCTTAGCCACAGAAGAATTCAAGGAAACAAGCTATGAACAGCATGTCTAGTGTAGTTCATCCAGAACTGAGCTGACACTGATGTTCGTGTGGCCTTTTTCTCCTTTTTATCTCCTAGAAAGAGGCACAATCTTTATGTTTGTCTATACTAGTAGTTTCCATAATATTTACTTCAGCATTACATATAAATATTTCAGTAAAGTAATATCAGCTCATGCTGCTTTGTTTGGTTCTTCTTGTTGACAGCAGGGAGGGAGATGTGCTGTCCTTAATATTTCACTGCATACAGTCAGAAGATCACCAAAATATTCCTTTCATCTTTGAAGAATACATTTCATCTTTGGAATATCTTTGGGGGAAAATACAGGTAAGGGGCATAGGTGTAGAAATGCTTCAGTGGACAGCACCAAATTATCTGATCTCATGATCAGAGGGCTGGAGCACCTCTCCTACAAAGACAGAATGAGAGAGTTGGGGTTGTTCAGTCTGGAGAAGAAAATACTCAGGAGAGACCTTATTGTAGCCTTTCAGTACTTCAAGGGGGCTTATATGAACACTGGGACAAATTTTTAGCAGGACCTGTTGTGATAGGACAAGGGGTAATGGTTTTAAACTAAAAGAGGGTTGATTTAGACTAGATGTAAGGAAGAATTTTTTTACAGCAAGGGTGGTGAAACACTGGAACAGGTTGCCTAGAGAGGTGGTAGATGCCCCATCCCTGGAAACATTCAAGGTCAGGTTGGACAGGGCTCTGAGCAACCTCATCTAGTTGAAGATGTCCCTGCTCATCGCAGATGGGTTGGAATAGATGAGCTTTAAAAGTGCCTTCCAACCCAAACCATTCTACAATTTTATGGTGTCCAGCATCTCCCTAAATTTCTTAGTAAAGTGCTATTGCTTGGATCTGTCTCACCTACATCTTGCCTCACCAAACATCTCCTCTCTAGCAGGCAGCAGAACATGTTAACAGCTATAGGTTGTTGCTTGCTATGCGTATTAAGCAATGAACAGTGTTCTTGAATCAAGTTTGTTACTGTTTTCTTTTCCAATGCTTTAACATACGAGATGCTAATCAGGTGCTGAACTACATCCAAGTCTTGCATGTCACCTTTGCATAGAGGTCTACTGCAGTACCCACTTTAGCAGAGACAAGTTCATTCTGTCTTGGTCACCGAATACCGTGTTCTTGCTCATATTTCTTGGGTTTACGCTTCAGTGATATTCGGGCCAGAGTGGTCTGACTGTGTAGCATCAGAGATGTGCTCCAGTATAGCTCATGGGAGCAGAAGGTGCTGCTGAGGCTGCTGGCTGGAAGAGCCATTAGCCACAAGGGGGAGGCAGCAACCAGTGATATGAAGCACCAACCGCTGTACCTGAGGATTTCATTCTGATTGTGTAAGTCAAGTTTAGAGAAATGTAAATCACTCTCATAAAGAGAAGAGCGAAGCAGCTGGACAGCTTGGGCTGGTATCAGCACACAGGGCTGTTGGGGTGCATGACTGCAAACAGCCACCACTACAGGTCTCGCAACCCCTCAGCTCTCTTCAAACTCTTCTATCCACAGACTCCTTGTTTGCAGAGGCACAATTTACTTTCAGTTTTTTGGTGGTTGTCATGAGTACTGTACACAGCTACTAGCATTTTCAGGGCTATTTTACCAGTAGTGTTTCATCTTTTGACTTTCTCCAAGGGCTAACCATAATCGTTCTGTAATTAGTCTTTTTGCACAACTCCTTCCACAGTAATGTCTCAGATAGTGGTACCTTGTGAGTAGCATTATATGCTATTACTGTGCTTGTCCACTTGGAATAAAGCCTGCCACACAGGTGACTTGTCAGCCACCACCTTTAGTGCTGTTACACAGTAGTCTATCACATGTATAAGCTGGGAGATGTGATAATTTTTTAACAGCCCTTCTGATGTTAAGGTCCAGGTTGTCCCCTTAACATCTGCATGGTTCACCAAATTTGTGATTCTTGGTACTTAGTAGGTCTTCAAAGTTGTCAGCATTCTGTGAAGGTTTTGACAGAGCTTTTCTCATGTTAGAAAAGTTAGAATCAAGTTTCAATATTCAGGTTTAGATATCCCTATCCAGAGGTATATTTTCAACCCAGGGTATTTTTCAGAGTCTCCTGGAGCAATTGTGTTCAGTTTATACTGAACACTTGCCAGTGGCTGCAGTCATTGATCATGTAGGAGTCATAGGTGGGGTTGATGAAAAAGCCATGACATTTCTCTCTCATGGGGTTTTAGATCAGTGCAAATACAAAAAGGTTGCTATGAGGTGTTTTGCATCTTCTCCCATGTGTTGCTTGGCAAGACCAAGTCATCAGCAAAGGCCAAGGTGGTAATCTGGTTTTGCTCTGGAGGAATCCATAGCCATATTTTTCTAGGCTGCAGAATAATGGATTGATTTGGTGACATTGGATCCCATTGTTTGACAGTGGCCTTGATGGTAATTCGCTTAGCATGATCCTTTGTCGTGGTGGTGACACTTACAGATCGAGTTTCATCTGACCACATGTTCAGATAGTTCTCTTTACTTCAGGACCAAAAGGTATGCTCATGTGTCACCGAGTAGGAGGCCTTGACCATTTCCATGAATACTCCCCACAAGGCTTGTGTTTTTTTGGTAGCATATTGAATGATAACTTAGAGTGATTGTACACTCTCAGAGAAACCAGGTTCAGATATAAGGCCTCTTTGTTACCCGTTGACCATTAATAGGTCGAGCTTTTGTTACCCTGATTGTCAGAATCCACGTAAAAAGTATTAAGATGCTTGATCAGATTGTGATAGGACTCTCAGTTTTGTCATCCAAGTTGATTTCAGTATCAAAATTGTTCTGTGTTCCTTGATACTACCCAGTACACATGCAAAGTCAAAGTTCTACTAATACCAGTCCTTAGGGGGTCTGTCTGTACAAGGCCTTTTAAACTTACTTGGTCTAGGTCAGGTGCTGAGGTTTTACTTATTTCTTTTATCTCCTTCAAAATGTGTTTAAGTGTTATCAGCTTAAAAGGCCAATTTATCAACTTTCCAAGATTTTGAAACTTCTCCGCTTCTCCGTGTTGAGAAATGGTTTCTCGCTCTTACACTTGAACTTTACTGACTGAATATACTGCTGCACACATTCACACAGAGAACATTTACTGTTTTTATCGGGATGTTTTGCATAGGGTAATGCTCACAAGGGGAATTGGATCTTTTGACCAAGACAACTGCCTGGATGCTGATGTTGCAAATATCCCTCAATGGTGTCTTCAGCTAAATGGGCTGAGACTCCCCAAACTGCTCTGGTGATTCTATGTGATCATTACAGCATATCCATGATCAGTTCTTGTCGATTATCTTAAGCTATGTAAGAAACACATCTTAACTATGAATAAAAGACAGCCCAACATGCCTGTCTTTTCATAGGCAGGAACAATTTCCACCGGCTATATAAAATTATGGATGGTTTGGTCAGTTCCTGAATTGACAACAGGACCTGCTTGGGGAAATCCCTGGCTATGTGCTGGATCTTTCACCCCAAGTCATTAAGCAATATATCTCAACATACAGATAACGTCCATCAGCTTACAGAGCAGAGTTCCTGCCTATCAGCAGGAGCTCCCTGGGGAAAACCCTGCATACCCCCGGCTGCTGGGAAAGCTCCTGCAGCAATCAGTTGGTTGTTTTGTTGCGAAGTGGCCATTGATCTCACTGTCAAACTACTAAATTCCAATGAGTTACTTCTTCACAGATCCATCTGTTGTCTCAGCTATGCAGTGATTAGCTGGAAAGCTCCTGGACCAGGCAGGCAGTTAATGACCAAGTGCCCTTGGCATGCAGACCAGCAAAGCCTTCATATCCAGCTGCACCAAAACTGCAAACATAAACTTGACTTTCATCCTTGTATCACAGCAATAACTCAAATTCCTTTGATTTTACCACAATACCTGAACCACTGACCAGTTTCTGCCTTTTATCCCTCATTATTTTCTCATCCCCACACGAGTGCTCAAAAGCATGCTCTACAGAGCCGGGAGATGGCAAAGGATTGTGTCAAATACAAATAAACTGAAGATCTTATATGATGGGAACAAGGATTTCCGGAGTGTCTGAACACTATCCTAGAGCAGCTGGGTTGTAGTGCTTCACAGGGAGGAGGAAGAGGAGGGAAGTGAAAAGAGCTGACATGCAGAACGAGACCATCTGAGGGATTCTGCACAAAGGCAGAATATCCTACACAACATTCTATTGAAGGATGACCCCAGTCTTTCAGAGGGATCGTCATCTTTAATCCCACATCTTTAGTTAATGCTGGTGCATTTATCTGTTTGATGATGCTGTTCTTTTCTAAGAAACACATTCTCTTAGCCCTAAGACCAATACTTTTTACATGTCAATATAAAAAATGTACCATTTGTTAAACGTAAAATGGTGCAATTAGCTGGGAAAGTTGCAATAAACTAGCAAATTCCATTCCTCCCACCCACCTTATCCAAGCTACAAACAGTGCAGAAATATGTAAGAGTTTTTATTAATTGTTATTGTTTAATGAGTGACAATTTTCATAACAAAAAAAAGTTCATTACGTATTTTGAAATTTTTCTTGCATTTTAAATATATGTGGGCAGTTCCAAACAATTAACCAATCCAGAATAACAGTGCTGAGCAAGATAAAACTTAAATTAGCATTTTCAACATAAAAACCTACAAAGGGGGAATGTTTCAAAAATACATCACACAAACATGGGTTTGGGTAGAAACTAACAGGACCAGTGCTTCTAAACCAGTTACACACTTTTAAAAAGCCTCCTGAAGTAACTCTTCAGTCTTTATATAGTGATCTTCAAAGTCCATGAACAATAGTTCAGTGATTAGTTGAACAAATAACCGACACTTCTAAAAAAGAGAAAGTGAATAACAAACATCTATTCTATTGCATCCAACCCTGTACAACTGAGCGTATGATGCTTCAACATACATATTTGTACTGAAAAAATAGTATTTTACCCTCTTGATTACAATTTCTTTAAATATTTTGAGTGATGTCAGTGACAAACCACAAAAAAATGAAAAAGCGTAAAATCTTTGCTCTTTTAATACTAAGATGTACAAATTCAAGGCATGAATCTCAAATACATTGGCATTGATTTCTCATCTGACATTTGTCTGCTGAGTGGCTGAACTGCCTGCACCAACTTGTGAAAGGCGCCATAGCTGGATGGTCACTTTCCACATTCAGAAGGAATTACACATGGGGTAAGTTTTTCAAACTGATTTGTTCTACTCGGCAGTTAGGGTGTGTGCATATGGCCAGGGGCAGCAGCTTGGCTCAGGCAGTCACACGTGAATAGTAACTCAACTGTGTTCTCATCTCCCAACCCACATACGCTTCGCATCCAGACAAACTGTGGCCCTTCTGATGTTTGTGATGAGCTCTTTTCTTTCCTCCAAGTTTGTCTACTACAACTTTATTAAAAAAAATAGTACATAAAATACTAATAGATCAACATAACAGTATAATTAGTACCAATAAGCAAAATCACAACTGCAAAACTGAGTAGTTGGGAAGCATCTATTTTGTTCAGGAATCTCATTTCATGTTAGGTATTTTTGCTGAGTAACTGGATTAGGTTGCACACACTATTTCAAAAGATTTATCTGCTTTCTTCTGTGCCCAGACTGAAACGAAACCAGGAGAAAACAGTAAGAGAAAAACCCCCACATCTGTAAGAGTTCTCTGTTAAACTTGGATGGGCATTCACATAGCTGGATTGCTTCCAAGACATGATTCTAGATGATTGCCTAGAGCAAACCTGTTTACCAAGTCTAGCCCTCAGGAAATAACAAACTGCTAATTAAGGAGCTGACAACCTACCAACACTAATCAAAGTCAAGTAACGGAGAAGACCAGATATTAAAAACAGAAGGTTAAACATTGCCCCTTTGAGGTCTAAGGCTGGATTACAAAGGAGGAAGAAAAAAGTTATCCAAAATACATGGCACTGTTGAAAAAGAATGTGGTTTCTACTGCTAAAAGAAGTCAAAGTATACTCAAAGTTTTAAGAGATTTCAGGCAATGGCTTTTTTTGTTGATGTTGGTGTTTTTTAATCTAGAGCTGCTTATTTTCCTGTATTATTTTATTTTATCTATAATTTTATTTTTACCGTATCTATTTTGTTTTTACTAACTAAATTAAAAAGTCCCCTCTCTCAGAAGTTTGCAAAGCTTGTATATCTGTAGGCTTTCCTGGTCAGGTGTACACGAAGTGGTGAACCGTAAGGTCAAAATTTAAGAGCTGTGGCAAAGTGTACTTCAGTTCTGGGAGAATGGAGACAGTCGGAGAGGGAGATTGTGGCTACCAGTGCAGACTGCTTTTAAGTTTCTATCTGCAAATTACAAACAGGACCTGTCCAAGGAGCAAAGACAGGTGCAACAGCTGTAACCCAAGGAGGTTCCTTCAAGCTAACCAGGTAGCAGCCAGTGTCCTGAGAGGCAGAGGCAGCAGCATGGTGACATCATCCCTCATGGAGGCACATTGCTAGGTTACAACTAAAACTCTAGCTGAGAAAAAAATACAAGTATTCTTAACATATTTCCAATACGATAAGAATGTAACTTCAAGTTTATACACTCTAGTACTCGAGAACGGATCCCGAGCCCCAATGAGACTTACATCAGTCTGTTTCGTGTTATTTTAATTAGCATCTTCTGTATGTTTCATTAGTAAAATACTATTTGCATATCAAGCTGGAAGACAATGAAAGACTGATGAATTTGAAACAGGATCATGCTATTCCCCCCTCAGAATACTAATACATACATTTATACACACACACATTCACGCGCACACATACTCATATGAATGTATGTACAGATACGTAGGATTCGTGTCAAGCAGTTGCCCAAACATTGTCCCTTCCAAACATCTGCCTCAAAATCAGTCTTGCTTAAACAAACTTTGAAAAATGGTAATAATGATAATAATAATAAAAAAAGATAGTCTTAAGATACCATGTAAAAAGTCAGGGATAAGGAGCACAATGTGCTACTGCACTTGGGGGAGACAAATCACACTTCTCTGTTGATGGAGCATGACCACCAACTAGGTAAATCCATCTAAACCCAGTTCTATTTTGCTGCTTCTGATACCTGTGGAAGCTGGCCTATCTCTACACTACACTGCAGTCTGCAATACAAACACACAGAGTTTAAGAGCATGCACAGCTCGCCGGAGCGTCCACTTTTAGTGAAAGGAAAGGCACCAGCACCGCACGTCCCATGCAAATACAAGTGCAGTGAGGAGGGGAGATGGCAACACAGTAGAAGAGTTTAACAGCTTCGGACTACAACTGTGACTGTCCCTACCATGCACGGTGGATCACGCAGAATCCCAATACTTCCCCTACTTAGCGTTTTCCTAACATGGCCTTTTCTACCCTCTTGAACTTCTGCAGTTCAACAGCTAGTTCCCAGTTTCTCAGATACAGCCACATAAGCTTTCCATTTTGACTTTTGTTTCTGTTCAGCATATTACCACAGTAGTTATCGTATTTGAAAATATCTTTTAAGCCACTTTCCACATGTAAAGCCATAGCAACAGGATCAGTTGCTGCTTTAACTAGCAGATTTTTCTCCATTTCTAGTCTCTGACTTCTGGGTACAACAAGACTGCAGTAGATGTCCTGTCTTTCTTTAAGTCCCTCTTCAAATTCTTTCAGTAAAATATTGGCTCTCTTTTGCCACTCTTCTTCCTTCGCCAGGCAACTCTGGTACAAGCTACCTTCTGCTCCTGAGTGCAAGAGGACTTGTTTATCTCGCTCCAACTTCTCCTGCTCCTGTTCTAGGAGCCTCCTTTCTTCTACTAGTTTTCGGCTCTGGGACACGAGGGCTTCGCGGTAACTCAGGGTTCTGTTGCGTTCCTTTTCCAGCTCCACCTCCAAGTGAGCAAGAGCACGACGGTTCTCCGTGATTATATCCCGGTATTTGCCTTCCAGGTCTTTTTGTAAAGATGACTGCTTTTTATGGTACTCTTCTTTTTCTCTTTCTATTTCTTTTTGACATTCTCTGGTCCAGATCCAACCTACCATATATAAATGAGACTTCAGACACGAGTATAACATAAAACGATGGGTGTGATTAATTAACTATGCCTCAAAGAAAGCTACTAAGTGGTAAATAACTCTCTCTCCTGCCCTCCCCAGTGATACTCACTTCTATTTATATGTCCCCACAAAATGTATTTCTGTGGTCCCTCTTTCACAGTAAGTCACTTTAAATGATCATGTTTTCCCCGAAGTAAAATATTCCCTATTCTTTTATTACCAATACTTGCACTACTTGGATTAAAGAAAAAAAATAAAGTCATGCAGAAACAAACTGGAGGTTTCCAATGCAGGTACTGCACAGAGAACCTTTCAGGTCCAGTAAATAAATATACATCAGCAACTTCTTGGGTTGCTACCTTAGGGCTCTCTAGTACATGCTGTGTCCGCTCCTCCAAGAGAACTTTATAAACTGGATCTTATTAAACACAGATTCCATTCCCTGTAGGAGAAATGGCCACTGCCTTAGCGTTACGTGCAGTGCTGGTTGTTTACAAACAAGACGATCTGAGGAAATCCCCAGACACGGCACAGCTTTATCCCTGGGCTGCTACAGAGACCCGCCCTGGGCTGGGGGCGAGGCCAGGGCACAGCCCCGCGCCGCGGCTCCGGCGCTACTTACGGAAGGCGGCCAAGCCCAGCATGGGGACCAGCAGAGCGTAGTTCCATCTACTCCCGTCATCACCGGGATCGCGCCGATTGGGCTGGATGTTCCAGTGGGGAGGGTCGTTTAAGTTATTCATGAAGGCACCTGAGGCGTACAGAGAGGAGACACGGCCTCAGCAGCGAAGCGCGCAGAGGGGCAGGGGCCACTCCCTCTGCTACCCTTTCCTCCCGCTGCGGGGCTGGGAATTCTGCCCGAGCCCCTCGGACGGCGGCCCCGACACTTGGGAGCTTGGCCGTGCTCCGAACGGCCAACCCGGACCACCCCGCGGCGGCATCCCAGGCCCGTCCCCGTCCCCATATCCCTATCCCCATTCCCATCTCTGGCCCCATCCCCCTCCAGCGCGACCCCCACGCACGAGTCCGGAAGCGCGCGGGGCCCTGGCGTTGCCACTCACCTGCCGGCCCCGCCCCCTCCCGGGCCGGCCCATCAGCAGAGACAAAGCGGGGGGAGCCGAGGGGGTGGGACAACAAACGGACGCTCCCGGCCGGCCGTCCCCACCGGGCCCTTTTTATTCCATTAACACCGGCTACGGAACACAGATATTAGTGGCATCTAAACCCTCTGAACTGGCTGAATCTGCTTTTGATTTGTTTTGGTTTTTGTCTCATAAATAAAATGCTGCATAGTCTTTTCCTCACCCTTTTGCCCAAACCTCATGTTTACAAAGCGATCTTTCCCACAGCTTTAAAAAGATAACTGTAGCCTGTTCGTTAAGCAACAATATTTCAGGCACTGTCAAAGAGAGGAGAGACTGAATCCTACGATGCCGGAGAACTACGTTTTTCACTATTTCACCAAGGAAAAAATAATGGCAGTAACAGAATTCTAGGTTCGTGTGTGTTTTCTGTGTGGTTTTTTTTTGTTTTGTTTGTTTTTCTATGTACTCTGAAAACAGAAGCTGTTTAGGAACCTTTCCTCACGGAAGAGACACACCCGCAGGTTTTATCAAAGCAAACACGCAGCTGCCGGGTCGTATCCCTCAGGCGGCATCGAGCCCGTGACTTCATCCCCCCGCCCCCCGGCACAGTTGGTCTGTCCCGCCGAGCCTCGCGCTTGCGTTCTGCTCGCCCCCCTCCCCCCGTGCCCGCGGTGCGAGATGGCGGCGGCGGCGGCGGCTGCGCGGGGGCTGGCGAGGCGGTGGCTGCGCCCGGCGGCGGCTTCGCGGACGGTGAGTGCTTGTCCTTGTCTGTGCCCCCTGCCCGTGCCGCTGCCCGACCCTGGCCCTGCCCTTCTTCCGCCACCGGCGGCCCGACCCCGCCGGCTCCCCCGTGACCTTGACCCGCCTGGTGCCCCCGGCTTCCCCCCCTCGGCAGGCTCGGTCTCTGGTGCCTTTTTTGGAGCCGCGCCGACCTTGCTGCTCGTGTCCTGGAGGCAGGTTACTCCTGGAGGGAAGACCAGGGAGTATGTGGCTGTGGGCATGGCCGGGCCGCGCCTCCCGAGCGCCGTAGCCTGAGGCCGTGAGCGGAGTCCTGAGGGAATGAGGGAGGCAGCGGGAAAGGGATGTGCCGGGGAAAGGCCCTGGAGGGGCTTGGCAGGTGCAGCCTCAGCACCGGGGTAAAAAGGTCGCCGCAGGCTCCTTCTGTATCAGGAACAGTGTGGCCGGCAGGACCAGAGAAGTGATTCTTCCCCTCTACTTAGCGCTGGTGCGACCACACCTCGAATACTGTGTCCGGTTCTGGGCCCCTCAATTCAGGAAGGATATTGAGGCGCTGGAGCAGGTCCAGAGAAGGGCAGCGAAGCTGGTGAAGGGTCTGGAGCACAAGTCTGATGAGGATTGGCTGAGGGAGCTGGGATTGTTTAGCCTGGAAAAGAGGAAACTCAGGGGTGACCTTATCGCTCTCTACAACCACCTGAAAAGAAGTTGTGACCAGGTAGGGGTTGGTCTCTTCTCCCAGGTATCAAGCGATAGGATGAGATAATGTACTGTACCAGAGGAGGTTTAGGTTGGGCATTAGGAAAAATTTCTTCCCAGAAAAGGTGGTCAAACTTTGGAATGGGCCACCCAGGGAGGTGGTGGAGTCACCGCCCCGGAGGTGTTTGAGAAAAGACTGGATGGGGCACTTGGTGTTATGGTCTTGTTCACAGTGATGATATTTGGTTGCAGGTTGGTCTTGATGGTCTTAGAAGTCTTTTCCAACCTAACAGATTCTGTGATTCTGGACCTGCATAGGAAACCAGTGTATATCTGCATGTTGCTTGAAACTGGTTGGTGATTATGCCAGAAAGGGCTGCTGAGGCATCTGGTAGGTTTGTGTTAGCTGGGCTGTAAGCTGTAGGTCCTGAAGGAAGGTTTTTTCTTCTCCGTGGTGAGGTGGGAGTTTTCAGTTTCTTTCCCCTGTTCTCACCCTGTGTGTGTCCATAATGAGCTTAGGGTTACAAAAGAAAAACGTGTGGGAGAAAGACCTTGTAAATACAACTGTGCTTGTACCTGTCTTACAAAGCAAGTGCAGAAAATACAACCTGAGACAAGGAAAGGTTTAAAGAGTGTCTCTATGTTTTAGATGGCAGTGAGATAGCCCTGCTGGGACCTTTAATTTCATAAGGGCCACAATCTTCCCTGTAACATTACAGTTCAGGATTACTGTGATCAGTGTTTCCTTCAGATTTATTACAACATCTATTTCTGCTTTGTGGACTTTTGTTCAGGCTCATCCTAACAAAATTCAGTGGCAAGAGAAATTCTTATGTAAAGCTCTAACAAAACAATTGTATGTGGATGGGAATAGCAGTTCTGAAGACTTGTTTTGCAGAAGATTAGATGTGAAAAGAAAAGCAATCTGCTAAACAGTTATATATTTTTTGTTTTTTTTTTTTAATAATATACTTCCAGAGTTCTCTGATGCAAAATGTATTAGATAACTGTTGATAGTGACTTCAGAAAATAATAAGTGTTTAGAAAGTAAATCAGTTGCAAGGTATTGTGTCAGCATTCTGACTGGAGATTGCAGTAGACTGTATAGTCTGAGGGGAGGAAAAAAATGGTTCAATTTCTTTTGAGGCTTTAGAGCATAACCAGTTATGGTTTATTCCCTTCAGTCATTTGCACTTTCTTTAAGCAATACCAAGTATGTACAGATCTCTCTTTGTGTGCTGTCTTCACATACAGTTAAGATTTGGTTTGAATCACTTAATCCAATAACCGAATGTGTTGTGCACGTGCAAGAAATAATTTATTGCAGTGAAAGGAGCTGTACTTTTGCTGGAACAATGTTTTGGGAACAAGCAGGTAGTGACTGCTACAGAATGCATGGCTGCTGCATTTCGAGTGTGCGGTGTAGAGTTCTGTGGATCTCACTCCACGTGCACTCAGGCCTGTGAAAGCAGTTTTGCTGCAAAGAGGAGACGCCATTTCTGCTTGAACTGTGACTCGGGAAAGATGGTTTGCAGGTAAATTGTGTCTGATGCTTAGGTTTCATCTGGCTGTCAGTGGACTAGTTGATCTGATCTGTTTTTGCATGTGAATGAAAAATGTTAATAAAGAAGATTGATACAGAGGTTAAGATGGTCATGGAATTGCCCCAAGGCATGATAACAGAGCAGTGTTAAGATTGATCTTATTCTAAGATGACTGTAAAAACCAGAGATGTGTTAGCAAGTCTGAGTACACAGACTTGTGTAACCTGCTGTTATGCAAGAAGATAATTTGATGAAACTGGTATGAGAAATGACAAAACTAATTTGAGGAAAGTGTTCTGTAGTTCATGTAAGAGATGAACAAAGAGGTGGACATTTGGAAGTGATGAGGACGGAAGAGCTGCTTGGTAGCGTATTGTAGGGTGATGGAACTATGAATGTAACAGTTGCTGGAAAAGACAGATATCACTCCAGTGCATTTTAGGATATATTTCAAATAGGGAAGTGCTGATGTCGCTGGGCGGGTGACTAGTATGGCTTTGTGGTGCTCTTCTCAGCAATCATACATGCTGTTTTAGGTGTGTTTTTTGGGCTGGGTAAAGAAGGAATACCAGGTTCCAATGTGTTGGAAAGGAGGAGACTGAAATTCTAGTTGTTTTAATCTGTCGAAGCAAAGACTGAGTACTGAGTAGGTGTGGGTGCTTTTGGTTTGGTTTGCTTTTGAATATGTCAGGGGAGAGGGAATGACATTGCAGAAGGGTAAAACTCATACCCCTGTGCTTCATTTAAGTATTAATAAATGTTTTTAAGTGGGTCACTAATTTAATAAGAGCTTGAGAAAAGAGAAATATCTCTGACTTTTGAAGAAATGCTTAGCTGGAACAGCATTCCCTACAACCTATTTTTTTCAGTCTTCATTATTCTGACTACCTGAAATAATTCAAATTATGATGATTGCTCAATGTGAGAGGTATTTTCCGTTACTTCCTGTGGTTCCTGTAATACTGTCTTCATCTTTGCTTAATTATGAAAAAAGATGGAAGAAATCTGCAGCATTATTTACAAACATATTCTTCTGTTGGTGCTACCTTGGATAGGTCTGAGAGACTGGTCACTGTTAGTGAAGTACATAACGGAAAGTCTGTGACATCCTGTTAATTGCAGGGTGTTCTCTCATCCAGTCAAAACTTAATACTTTCCTGCTTTTTATTCTCAGTGTGATCATAGAAAGCTAGAACTTCATTGCATGTAGCTCTAAAATGTATTCATACAATTCATACAATAGTCTTATGTGCATGGTATCAGTGGTAAGTGAAAATTTGTTATGAACGTAGGGTACCTGAGAATGCCCAAAGTCATCCTTGTGGAAACATTTGTTCTATAACAGTTGTCTTGGGTTCTTTCCGCAGTGGCCAGCAGCATGCCAGATTCCTGCACGCAACTTACACTTCACAGTCTATGGAAAGAAAAACGCTTCTACGAAGGTTTCTGATTCGGTAGGTTTGTAGTTTTTATATCATGTGTAACAGATTAAGTAATATACCTAATGCTTGAGAGCATGTAACAGCCAGGTACTTGGCTTCTAGTGGAGTGTTGTGTTCAAGTACATAGTGAGACTGAGTTGCTGAAATGCCTGCCTTTTTTTAATGATTTTCACCCAAGAGTGTATAACAGATGTAGCAATTGCTGCAAGAGTCTATGAAGAACATTAAACTTATACTGCTTGTGTTTCTATGAAACTTGTTTGATCTAGCTTGAACTATTTGTGATCATAACAAATTGATTTATTTTTCTAGATTTCTACACAATACCCCGTAGTGGACCATGAATTTGATGCAGTTGTTGTGGGTGCGGGAGGAGCAGGTCTGCGGGCTGCGTTTGGTTTGTCAGAAGCTGGATTTAATACAGCCTGTGTTACCAAGCTGTTTCCCACCCGATCTCATACAGTTGCTGCACAGGTGAGAAATGATGTAGAACAAATGTTTAAAAAATGCTTGCTGTCAGAAAGCTGATTTGGATATAGAATCATAGAATGGTTGGGGTAGGAAGGGACCTTAAAGATTATCCAGTTCCAACACCTGTGCCATGGGCAGCAGTGCCACCCACTAGATGAGGTTGCTCGGAACCCCACCCAAACATCATGTTTCAAGGCCACATTTCTATTTATAAATATTGCATATTTAGTTGAAACTTTCGTGGAGGGCAGTATATCGTAGAATCACAGAATCATTAAGGTTGGAAAAGACCTCCAAGATCACAGAGTCCAACCATTATCTGAACACTGCCAAAGTTTAGGTAACAGGTACTTTTCAGTGTCTTTCCAACCTAATGACATTGCAAGACACATTTTTTTATCTCCCTTTCAGTTGTTCTTATAATTTTTATTTCCTCACTTATGTATTAATTTCACCATACTGCCTCTTTTTTCTTCCCCTTTCTAAAGATTTTCAAAATGCAGTGTTGCTTTTGTGTAAGTTTGTGATTTGCTGTGTTTCACAAAACAGCAAGATGAGCCACTGTGAAACTTGAGAAATTTCAGGTTTTTCAGAGCCACAGGAAATCTGACTTTACTGTATTTCATGTACACAGATGCGTAAGTGGTGTGTGATTTTTTTTTTTAATAGAAATGAGATAAACCTACTAAAGCTGTATTTTAGTAATGTAATTCTAGGCAAATGGATTTTCATTTTCAGGGAGGGATCAATGCTGCTCTGGGAAACATGGAGGATGACAACTGGAGGTGGCATTTCTATGACACAGTGAAAGGGTCCGATTGGCTGGGTGATCAGGATGCCATACACTACATGACTGAGCAAGCCCCAGCTGCGGTGATAGAGGTGAGACCCACTGGAATTGATGTCGGTTGTAGTTATTTATAACATAGGCCAACTCCCAAGGAAATCTCCTTAAAATAACTGGTTGGATTGTTATGCACAAGAGCTTCTGATGCTTCTATTTGGGTTCAACAGCTGGAAAATTATGGCATGCCGTTCAGCAGAACTGAAGAAGGAAAAATCTATCAGCGTGCATTTGGTGGACAGAGTCTTCAGTTTGGAAAAGGAGGACAGGCTCACAGATGCTGTTGTGTTGCAGACAGGACAGGACACTCTCTCTTACATACTCTGTATGGCAGGGTAAGCAGTGGTGAAGTAAAGTTGGTTTGGGTTTCTGCATTTACAGTTAATGATTTTTTTTCCCTTTTTTCCCCTAGAATTTGAAAAAAAAATCAAACCCAAAACCAAACAAAACCTGTAGCTGTTCACATATGAATGAGGAATCCAGAGGAATGGCTTATAACAGTTCTGGGTTTCCTTCCTTTGTGAGGCAGTGTGGAAGGATATAGCCTAGGCGATGCTTGCTTTTTGTCAGGAGTAAGCAGAAACAGAATAAATGGAAAGATTGTAAATATAATGGCTTTCATGAAGACAATGGATGTTAATTAATGTACACTGTTAGCTTTGTGTTCTGGAGTAGTTCTGCACTCTTAGTGCTTTCGTGTCTCTTGATAGACCCAAAGAGAATTTATGTAAATTTTCCCCCAAAAAACTGTTTTTTCAAAACATTTGAGACAGCAGCATTGAGGAGCTCTGAAAAGAAGTACAAGACAGCATTGTCTTTCTCTGTTACTCAAATGGGGAGGAGGGGAAGTTGAGGTGTAGCTGGATTAAGGCCCACTGTGCAGTTCTGAGCTTGCTCTATGGCAAGTAAGTGACTAGTGTTCCAGCATTTCTGCCTATTAATTCTACAGACCATAATTGAAGAAAGTTCTGGTTGTTTGAAAATCGTAGTGAGCTGCTTGAAACCTGAAATTACCTAGTACCTACTGTCTTTTATTTACTTGGCAGCTAATTGCACTCCTTCAGGTTTGCACTGTGTGTGTGGCTGCAATTCAAATGCTCAGTGCTGCCAAACATTGCTCTGATCCTCGAGGGCACGAAAAAATGTTTGACTTGGTGCCTGCTGCTTCTGCTGCTGTAATAGGCTCCCAGAGATATATTCCATTCCTCCTGGAGAGCTTAAGTACAACGTGCTTGTACGTGTATCCAGCACTGCAGCTGGGTAGCCTGTTGCCAAATGTAGAGGTGAAATAACAAATCTGCTGGCTAGCTATGGCTTCTCAGAATTAAGTGACTTGGTAGTTACCTGTGTTTTTCTAAGCTAGAATAGATTAATTAGCAATTTTTTTATAAATATTTGAGTGCAAACAGTCTTCCCTGAGAGTTGGTGGGTGGTGTTTGCTATACTGGAACAGCCCACACACATTGACAGTTTTGAAGAGAGGTTACTTAACTGTCTCAGTTTTTCTTAAAGTTCCCTTCTTAATTTTCCCCCAGTCCCTACGATATGATACAAGCTACTTTGTTGAATATTTTGCCTTGGACCTACTTATGGAGAATGGAGAATGTCGTGGTGTTATTGCCCTGTGCATAGAAGATGGCACCATACATCGTTTTAGGGCAAAGAACACGGTCATTGCCACTGGGTAATGTAACATTTGTGGTGAGGGACAGAAATTTGGGAGTGTTGGAAGTCTGTGTGTTTGTGCATGTATTTGAATCCACAGTGTGGAGGGGACACGTTGTAGGTTCATTCCCTCCACCCCAAAAGCAATATAACTGAATTCAGTCATTCCCTCTGAAAGAAGGCATGTACTAATTTTGTGACCAAGTATAAATTTGGTATGAGATCTAACTTTGAGTTCTAGAACACTGACATAAACTAGGAAGAGTGGTATGTGTGATTAAACTGGTCTTTGATTTTTAAAACTTGCTGTTTAAAGCAGATATTGTTGCAATGCTACAAACGTGTGTATATCTGTAGAGTCTCAAATTTCCTTTAGAAAACAGCTTTTGTCAAAATTCTGAAGAATCTATGACTTTAAGATGTTACCACTGTAGTTCTAGCTGTTCTAGGATGAAATTAGCAGAATATGAGTGTAACTTAAGATTACTTGGTTGCAAAGTTTGTTTATGTTTATTATAGTGCTATATGCATTAGTCTTTTGCTGCTTACGGCTCATACTTGTGTACTTTGAGGTACATACAATATGTACATTGATATTTCTTTTGAGAGTTTGTCCTGAACTTTGGCTTATTGGCAGTTCTCAATACCATTGGAGGCTAACCTAGTTTTCAGCGTAAGAATTCATGTTTAATACCTAGAAAACTATGTTTTTAAATATAGGAATATAAAGTTAGGAGCCATATTGAGAATATAAACCATTGTTATATGCAATTTTTTATGAAACTGCTAGTAATAGTTTGAATTAAGTTGAGTGGTACTGGATTGATAGAATTTCCTGAAATAACTTGGGTTTTTTTGCTGGCAGAAAGGCTTCTGATATTACCCTAACTAGCCTGCTTTGGAATTGGTATTCTTTTTTTCTGACCTTCTGTCACCAGCCATTTTCAAATATGGTTGAGCATAACAGGGCAATACCAGTTTTGTTTTCTTTTGGTTGAACTTAGTGCAGGAGATGGCAAACCTTATGCATTTTGCTTATTAACCCTTTACTCTATTTCCACTGTTATACAAATAGCATAATTGAGGATATGTTCTGGTGATGTTTTAATTTTTCCTTCGCTGATTCTGTTACCTTTTGTATTCCGTAGTGGATACGGCCGCACTTACTTCAGTTGTACATCTGCTCATACTAGTACGGGTGATGGCACTGCAATGGTCACACGAGCTGGGCTTCCTTGCCAGGACTTAGAATTCGTTCAGTTTCACCCTACAGGTACAGAATATGAAATAATACTCACAAACACTATTTTTAATGAGTTGAAGAAAACAACAGGCTTTTCTTTGCTTTAAAATGTGCTCAAGTCAGTTTGCACTCTTCTGCAGCACTTCATTAGTTGTTTGAGAGGTGTTTAGATTTGTCTAGACTCCTGTTGAATATAAATCTGAGAGTCAGACTTATAGTGTGAGAAAGGTCTCAGCTGTTCCAATTTAAAGACCAGTGTTAAATATCTTGAGGTACTGTCTTTACTAACAGGTTTTATGAATTCAAAACTGAAACCACTTAACCTCTTAAACTTATGTCTCCTTTGTCTTTAATATTTTAACAGTTAAGGTACATATTTAGAACTGTAGTTTTATAGCACAGAATCAGTATCTAAACTGTGAACAATGATTGCAAACTAGATTTCTTTTGTAGCTGATTAAATGCTTTGTTTTAACTTGTGGGGCTTTTTTAACTGTTTGCTTAATTTTACAGTCATAGAGATCCAATGTTCATTTGACTGACTTAAGGTTTTTCCAGTTAAAGAAGCTTCATTGGTTGTGTGATAATTCTGTAGCTTTTAAGATAATTATCAAGTGCATGAGTTGGTTTGTGTTTTTATTTTCTGTGATGACCAGTGCTGAAGGCTAACAGATGGGTCTTCCTTCTCTAGAGGAAAAGAAAACCGAGTAAGCTTTGATATTCCACGCAATTTGAAGTCAGCCTTTACTGCTTTAGCACAGGAGAAGAGGAAACGAAAATAAGCAAATAATTGTAAAATTCTCCTTGCACATTGATGGGTGCAGATCACTTCCAGTTTTAATATTTTAAATACTGTGGGTGTTCCAAATCAACTTACTTACCTTTCAGGAAGAGTGTTTGAAAGGAATAACAACACTTGTTTCTATGTAGTCCTGGGGGGGACAGCTCCTAGTGGTATATTTAGGGTGGAATGAAATCTGCCCCTCTGACTTACTTGCATTATTATTAGGTAGATCTTGTTTATTCAGTATTTGTCATCCTGATTGTGAAGCTGTGTAGGAAATATCTGATTTGATGGTATTTTCTTTGTTGAACAGGTATCTATGGGGCTGGCTGCCTTATAACGGAAGGGTGTCGTGGAGAGGGAGGTATTCTAATTAACAGTCAAGGTGAAAGATTCATGGAGAGATATGCACCTGTTGCTAAGGATCTGGCTTCCAGGGATGTAGTGTCTCGTTCTATGACCATAGAAATCCGTGAAGGAAGGTTAGTTACATACTCTTAACAAAGCTGCAGAATAAATACTCAATCGTGCTAGACTGTATGCGGTGCAATAGTTCATTTGATAAGCACATGATAATTTGTGAGAGTGAGCTTTAATAAGTGTTAGCTGATCTTGTGTAAGGCTGAAATTTTTCTTGTTAATTCCTAATGATACTGAAAGAAAACAGAAGATGTTAGGAGTCTCCTGTTTGAATTTGATGTGTCTAGAGACAATTGCTCTTAATGTATTTGCTCTTTGGTGCTCTATTCTCTTCACTAATTATCTTCAATTTGTACATATTTCTGCAGAGATATAGTGGTTTAAAGTCTTAAAGAGTGTGAATTATTATGAAGAGAAAGCTGAGAGTTGGGAAATGGTCTTAATTCTGCCAAGTGCAAGAGTCTTATTAATAACCTAGATATTAATTTTTGTCAGATAACATTTCAAAAAAAAATTATTTATTTTCATAAGCAAAACAAACTGGATTAGAAATGTTACTAGTGTTTGTAAATTCCTGTTATGTATTCCAATGTTGCCCTTTTTTTGGTAGGGGTTGTGGTCCTGAAAAAGACCATGTATACTTGCAGTTGCACCACTTGCCACCGCAGCAGCTAGCAACCCGTCTCCCAGGGATTTCGGAAACAGCTATGATATTTGCTGGAGTTGATGTCACTAAAGAGCCTATCCCTGTTCTGCCTACTGTGCATTATAACATGGGAGGTATACCTACTAACTACAAAGGACAGGTAAGTAATATACATCACTTTAGTTTGTTTTTTTTTATCATCATTGTAATAGGAAATTATTTTCCAAATATAAAAGCATTAAGAATGTTTTTCATAAATGTAAGGATGATTAATACCATTATTAATAGTAATATAATGATGATGTCAGAATACTTCAAACACACAATCTGGTTTGTTTTTAAAAATAACCTGAAAACCATATTCCAGTCCATCTGGAGAGGTAGGAGTTCCAAGAAACATCTAAAATGAAATTACTGTCACATCTGACAAAAATTCTCTGTTTATCAAGTTGAGGATAGTATAGTTGAACACTGATCAAACTAGAGCTCTATTGCAATCTATAACTTGAGCTAATGTGTGTTAATTCTCTGTAGTTCATGTGATCTAAACACTAATGTAGATTCCTCCAACTGACATGAGTTAGAAGTCAATGTGATCATGTCAGCTAAATTCTTCTGTTCGTGTATGGTACTTGTTAAATTTTATTGTAAAATGTAGCCTTAGAAATGTGTGAGGATCAGACTATTCCTGTGCATTTCCAACTTGCTGCAGAATTGTGGGGAAACAGGGCCATGTACTCTTCATAAGCGTGCATAAAGAAATATTTGGTTTTAGTTCCATCTGCTGTATAGTATCACTACTTACCCTTTAGAACTAAGATAATTATGGGTTTAGAGTTGGAGAAAACTTAAGGTTACTGTGTTTCATCCTTGCACTCACATGACCTTTGCACATGACCTTTGCAAATAAGGAGATTTGCAATTTTATAAATTGTTTGAAAAATGAGTATTAATTGTGTGTCTGAAATGACAGGTGATTACACATGTGAATGGTGAGGATAAAGTGGTACCTGGTTTATATGCTTGTGGGGAAGCAGCCTCTGCATCTGTCCATGGCGCAAATAGACTTGGAGCAAACTCACTTCTGGATTTGGTGGTCTTTGGTCGTGCCTGTGCCCTTACTATTGCAAATACATGCAAGCCTGGTAAGTCTCACTTTTTTAGAGAGGTTTGCCTTTATGATTTTATTTCTGCCCAACAAAGAGTTGTTGCTACCTGAATCAAATTTAGAATGATAGACATAGGCTCTTATTTGTTAGAAAAGGAAGAAATCAGTGTTTATGCTTTTTATAGGCATGTTCTTTGCTGTGAAAATATTTTGACATTAACATTTGCTTTGTAAGTTGATCCTTTTAAAACTAGAATTGGGTCAGTGCTATTGGCAAAAACAGTTGGTTTTTTTTCACAAATTAAAACAGAACACTGAATGCGAAGACTGACTTCGCTACATCCTGCACTGTCTTCTATGTCAAAATATAGTCTGTCTTACACTTGGGACTTTTGTATAGTGGAATTTGCTGCCACTTTGCTGATTTATAAGAAGAACTTACATGCAAGTGATAAGAGATAGATACTAAACATCTCATTCCCTGATAAGATTTAATATTCCCTGCTGAATATTAAATATTTTTAAATAATCTGGTTCAGCAACAGTTACTGAGCTGAAAAAACAAACAACTCCCCCAACCCCCAACAAAATACTGTTAGTGGCAGTTATACTGCCAGAGCAGCTGAATTCCAGCAGTCATCATCTATTTTCTCATTGCTTAATGTCCAAAATAGTAAGACTGATTGTTTTTTCAGTCTGACTGCACGAGGTGCAGAGTGATGGTTCCTCTTGGTATTGGCTTAGATCTTGTGGTATTTCTTGTTTGGCTTTGTGCCAAAGTTTATTTGAATCCGTCTGTGGCTCCTTAGAGTTTGAAATTGTAGAAAGGGTTTTATTAGTCTGAACGCAAAGCTACACGTGAAGTGAACTGTGCTGGTAAGATGCTGTGTTTGGTTTGTTACCCAGTAACACGTGGGTTCCAGTATTAGAGCTAAGAAGCAGAGCTCATGTAACTGCCAAGCTTATGGACCTGTACTGGTCTCTTAACAGATCCAAGGAAAGGTGGGAGGTTTGGGAGTGAGGAGACAAGGAAAGTATAGGAAAAGGTGTTAAGGACCACAAGCTTATTCCATAGTTTGGAAGAATTTTGATAGGTGTTGCTTCTAAGGAATGAACAGCAGAATTTAGCCAAACCTATAAGATCTCTAGGAATTGTCATAGTAAAGAATGGGATTCATATGTTCCTCTGTGAACTTTATTTTTGTGTGGATACTCTTGGTGGGAGTTCAGGAAAGTTACAATTAATGTGTACCTCAGAGGAAGCAAACATATGATGTTTTAGTCAAATCTTTCAGTTGTTAGTCTATGAAACTGCCAGAAACGAAAGCCAAGCCAAACTACTAAACTTACTGAAACTTTCTTATTAGGAGAACCAGTTCCCCCCATTAAACCAAATGCTGGTGAAGAGTCAGTTGCTAATCTTGACAAATTAAGGTTTGCTAACGGGAGCATAAGAACTTCAGAAGTGCGACTTAACATGCAGAAGGTAAGCCTGGTGGAGCTCTCAAGTACAGGGTGGGAGAAGCTGCAAGCAACAGTGGGGTTTGGTCACTTTGCAAAGTGCACTTCAGGATTTGCTTTGCAGAAGTAAAAAGTGTGTGATAAGATTGTCTGTGTGCAGCAAAGGTTGTATGTCTTCTGTTAATTTCTTCTTCCCTTCATGGTCATTCCTCTTGTGTGGTTTACGTGCTGTATAATAGAGTGGGGTTTCATTTGTTTGGGGTGAATAGAAGAATGGAGTCAAACCAGCTCTGTAGCAAACCCTGTTGGAGCTAAGGAAGTTACATGGGTTTGCATGCAGCATATCAAACTGATTTTGTTTTATTGTGTTGCAGGCAATGCAAAACCATGCTGCCGTATTCCGTACTGGTTCTGTACTCCAAGAAGGCTGTGAAAAACTTAGTCAAATTTATAGTGATCTGGCTCATCTAAAGACTTTTGACAGAGGTAATTTGATAGCAAAGAATACACCTTGGCCAGAGTACTCTCTGGGAAAAGTGTTGGTGTTTGGGGTTTTTGTCCTATAAACTTTATGTATTTCTTGAAACTTTGGCTGAAGACTTTGACCATTTTGAATCTTTCAAAATATTTTGTAGAGCCCTACTTACTAAACGTGGTAATCAGTAAAATACTTGATCTTATTGGTCATTTTCTGGTTGCATAATCTTTCAAAGAAGCAGAGACTGAAACTGGATTTAACTGTGTGAGGTACAAACTGCTCTTCTCTCAGAACATGAGGTGAAGTTGTTCTAATATTAAGATGAATGATGAACTTCATTAGTATCTTCTGAAAAGGCCAGGGAGTTGCAAGACTGTTCATAGACTTAACACTCAGTTTTCATTCTTCATCTGAGCAGATCACAGTGAATGCAGATGCTGCCATGTCTGGCAGTGTATCTTAAGAGAACTTGGTTATTTAAGTACAACTGATGATGTACCTTTTGTTCACTCACATGTATTTCTCTTCAACAAATGCTGTTGGACATGTTTTCTAACACTAAAAATAGAACTGGGTTTCTTGGACAGCTCTTGCTAAGCATCAAGAAAAGTTAAAATAGCTTAGAATGGAGATACATTTGTGAAAGTGAACTTGAGTCCATCTTGAAGAACCTTGTATGACTAGCAGGATTTATTTTCCTCTCTCAGACAGTCAGGAAGGAAGGGAAAGCCCTGTTGTGTGGATCTACTAGGGTATACTTAAAGAGCTGTCATCTAGTCAGATCTTAGGGTCTGAAATGAGGTATGGGGGCTGAGTTGCAGGCAAGAATCTATGGTGTAATTTTGTTTCAGTAGTACACATGCAACAGGGACTGGTAGAACTCTAATTTTTCCAAGATTCATAATGATTGTTAGGGTGTTGGAGTCATTCCTGAGCTTTGCAGGCAATGTGAGTAATTTAGTGTTGTGGAGTACTGTGGCTGCAGTATGTAGAGCTTTGGGTAGCTCAATTCTAAGTATCAGCAATAGAACAGAAGTAAATTGAGGAATGACTTGTCTGTAGACCATTTTCCATAGTATTTTAATATTTTACTAGGTATTGTGTGGAACACTGACTTGGTGGAGACCCTCGAACTGCAAAACCTGATGCTTTGTGCTCTACAAACCATTTATGGTGCTGAGGCTCGCAAAGAGTCCCGGGGTGCCCATGCCAGAGAGGATTATAAGGTATAAATATTTTCTGTGACCTGCATGTAGGATTGAATTTCCTTGTTATGTGTCCTCAGATGGATTATTTTAAATTTGTAATTTTTTCTAAGTACAGTCTTCAGTGTTATGATTAGTGTAGTATTTGTTTGAGGTCCCATCTGTTCTGCTTTATCTATTCTTATCTGTTATATATAAAATGACCAATATATGCAACACTGGGCAACAGTCTTGAGAAGAGTTGTTCAGTGTCTGCATCTGAATGATTAGAGACCTCTATAGCTCTCTACAGTAATACAGAGGACTTTATAGTAATATAGTAGGACTGTAGTAATAACATTATGAATGCATAAACAGGGCATACATAAACTTGCATACACAGAATAACTGTCCTATGCAAGGGAAGTTACCTTAAAGCCCTTGTTAAGCCTGAGGATTTAAAATTGGACACGAGCAGTGTTAAGATAAAGCTTGCTGTCTGCTGGGAGACACATTGTGTTACAGTTGTAATTGAAGTGCAACTAATTGTGTGGTTTTAAAGTGATCTGCAGATATAACTTCTGGCCAAAACTAACCTAATTTTCTTCTTAGTTACGGGTAGATGAGTTTGACTATTCTAAGCCACTCCAAGGCCAACAGCGAAAGCCATTTGAAGAGCACTGGAGAAAGCACACCCTTTCATATGTGGATATCCCATCTGGGAAGGTACATGATGCTTGAGGGTCTTTTTTGCTGTCAACAGACAGCTGCTTGCATAGACAGCTTTTGTAATGATGATAATACTGTCACAAAACTTACTCTGTTGCTGAGTGACTTTGCTATTTGAGCTGGAATTGTGTTTCCCCTTGTGTCAGGCTAGTTCAAAAGCTTTTCTTTTCTAATGGTGACAAAACCTGTTGTTGGTGTTTAGCATAGTGGCTTTATGGTATTTCAAAGATAGAACTGAATTGTGACCGTATAGAAGTCTTGACCTTTGGGGGTTTTTTTTGTATCTCATGCTCTGAATCCTCTTAATTTCCTCTCCAGCCAGTTTTAACTTCCTTGAAGCTAGTTTGGGGACAAGTGAGAACACTTCACTTCCTGAATAGCTGCTGAGAATAGAAAGAAACACAGTTCTGTCTCCTAACTGATCCCATTGGGTTCTCGTCTTCAGGGCTTTCCTAGATGAAAGAATTAGGAGCTAGCAGTCTTAGCCAAAAGTTTACTTTTGTTCAAAGGCCTTTTTAAAGTCAGTCTTCTGATACCATTTCTGGTCAGGCTTTGCTTTTAAGGAATTTAGTTAGTGGTAACGTGATGGAACTTTTAATGTTCCTCCTAGGTTACAAACTGTTCATTTTCTATGGAAGGAAAGTAATGGAGAAATTAGCTTAACATCCATGAAGTCGTTCTGTTATCTATGTTATTTGGCCATTCCTGTTAGCTAGGCTGTCTTGTTTAGATGCAGGACGTTTGTTTGTCCTAAAGTTGTTTTTTCCCTTTTACTTCAGGTTACCTTGAAATACAGACCTGTGATCGACAGAACTTTGAATGAGGAAGACTGCCAGACCGTCCCGCCTGCGATCCGCTCCTACTAGTAACTTGCATTTCACTTGAAGCCCTCTCCCAGAGGGGGCCAGTGTACATAAGCATAGCACAAGCAAAACAAAACAATGTTATTACTAGCAATGAATGGAAAATACTGACTAAACATTTCTCCAGCTTGTATTCTGCTGTGGCTTATTGTGCAATTATTAAAAATAGAACGCAGGACAGCTTATGTTCTTTCACCCATCTGTCAAAACTGACAGGGAAAACACAAAATGTGTCTAAATAAAGTCATTGCAAGTCTTGTATTCGTATTTGTTTGAATATGCTGAGATATATATATATATATATATAATTACAGTGCTTTTATCGTGAATGTATAGTTAATTTCCATGCTTTAAGAACAAGAAAGGTTGATGCCTGGTGACAGGACAAGGGGCAATGGGCACAAACAGAAGCACAGGAAGTTCCATCTGAATATGAAGACAAACTTCTTTACATGGTCAGTGGCAGAACACTGGAGCGGGCTGCTCAGAGAGGTTGTGGAGTCTCCTTCTCTGGAGAAGTGAAAAGCCTGCCTGGATATGATGCTTCAGATGAACCTGCTTTAGCAGGGAGGTTGGGCTAGATGGCCTCCAGAGGGCCCTTCCAACCTTTCTGTGATTCTGTGAAATGCATCGCATTAGTTTTAGACACAATGGAGATATTGAATTTTGTGATGTGGGGACTTAAACATCATAATTTATGATTATAAGTAAAATTGCAGAAAAGAAGAGTGATGCACTAGTAATTATAACTTTGTACTGTCATACTTTTATTGAATAAAACAAGAGGCTTCTGCTTACTTCCTCCGTAATAGAATAATATGATATTCTATATAATGTAGACTGTAATACTAATCTTTACTGACTCTGGAACTTCTGAAGCCATTTTTGTGGTAAGAGGGACCAAGGGGCAGAAGACTTGCCTTAATGTTAAAGCTTACCAAACTCAAATTTAATGTGCATTTACTGCCAAGATGTAACTTGTGAGGCATTGATAGAGCAGTTTCTAGCAGCATTTCTGTGAATAACTTCTTGGATGACAGAAGTGTAACTATGCAGACTGCAATTGAATGAAGCATTTTGCAATGTTTGACCAAAAAAAATGTTTTCTTTACTGCTGAATGTTGGCTGCTGTTGGGAAAGAAAAAAAGAATGTTTGGAAAACCTGAAGTGTTGAAATGTTGCTGGTGCTGGGTGGAAAAGTTCAATACCCCTTATTTCGCTCTTGTAGTGTTTCTGTACGTCGCACCAGGGGGAGACGTAGCATGTCGAAAAACTACCCTTGCATGGGCAGGAAGGGAAAAGCCTTTTTTTTTAATAGAAGGAGCCTAGGCTGTCGCTGGGGGGGGGGGAGGGGGGCGGGGGAGAGGAAATAACGCTCTAGGCATCTTTGACAAGGTTACAGTAAGGCAGGACAAGCTTATAAGTTTTTTTCCAGCGTGGGAAAAATCGCTGTTTGGCGCCTCCCCCGCTGCCCTTCGCCGGGGTCGCGCTGGGCCCCCGCCCCCCCTCGGGCATCCCGGTCCTGTCCCGGCCCGTCCCCCCGCGGCCGCGATTGGCGCGGCGGAGCCTCGGCGGGGATGGGCACCCGGCCCCGTGACGCTCGTCCGGGGCGGTGCTGCCTCGCCTCCCACCCCCGCGGTGCTCCCGGCCCCCCGCCACCATGCACCGATCACTCCACGCCTGCCGCCGCCTCGGCCGCTCCGCCGGGCTCCTGCTCTCCCGGCCGCCGCCCTCGCTGGATCCCGCCGGCCCCCGCTGGATCCCGCCGCCCCGCGCCGCCATGGTGAGCCCGGGTGGGGAGCGGGCAGCGGTGACCTCTAAGTGCCACCGCCGGCCGCCGCCGCCCTCGCTCCGCCCCCGCCCCGGGGGAACGGGCAGCTGGCGCTGCCAGAGGGAGCGGTGGCTGCCGGCAGGGCCGGGCGCGGGGGCTTTAATCCGGGGTGTTGCTCCGTCGGGAGCGCGCCGGCAGCGGGAGGACGTGGCCGCCGTTCTCTGCCGGGCTTGCGCGGCCGTTTCCCGCATCCTTCCTGCGGCAGCGCCGGGCCTGGCTCGGCCCCGCTGACGGCCCCGGATCTGCGGCCCCGAGCGGCGGCTGCTCCCGGGGCGGGCCGGGATGTGCAGCTCTCCGGGGGATGAGATTGACGCCGTGAGCACGGCCCTGAGCCGCCTTGCTGTGGCCGGCGAGGGGGGGCAGGTAGGAAAGGTGCTGGTGCGGGACCTGGTCTCACAGAGCTCTACTATGCGGCAGCTGCTCTCACAGGAATTTAAGATCCTTTCTTAGAGCTGTTGAGGTGCAAATAAGGAAAAGCTGCATCGTCACAGGAGTAGGGATATCTGGAATATCTTTGGGGCTGTCTGAAAACTAGGGAGCTTTTAGCTGAGAGAGCAGCCCGTGGCCTCTAGTAGGCATTCGCAGTAATTGTTCAAGTACAGACTGTTGGGCTCAGACATGAGTGGGATTTGATTATTTGCACACAGTTCAACATGGAAACAAAACTGCTATTCGAATAAGGAACTTCAAATCTCGGTAATAGTACCTGGGATGTTGCATGGAAGCCTTAGCCTCAGGTGCATCTCTGTGAGCTCACTCCTTAAAATGAGGTAATTTAGACTGTCAGAATAATTTCGGCAGAAAGTGGGGTGTTCAGGATTTTATCAATTCCTTAGTTTACCAAATTAGTTAGTAAATTTAATGAGAACATTGGTTTCCAATCTGTGATATTGATTAAGGTGTAGAAAATCGCATTTAAAAGAACAAGTTTTCCAACAAGTGAATAAACTTCATGGCGGATGAAACTTACCTGCATAATAAAATTGGTGTCAAAGCAGACTGTGTAGCTCAAACCATTGGCCTGTGAGATGGTTCCCTTTTTTATCTTCCCATTTGGTGTCATCTGAGAAAAGCATTCTAGATCATGACCCTCTTTTACTTGCTGAAGACTCGGTATTTGTGAAAGGCAGCAATCTTACAAGAAAAATAAGACCTGCTCTTTGCAGGTCAGAAATATGACCTGTCCTGTGTGCACTGTTAGTTGCTTGGGTTTAAATAACAGCAATAGTCATAACAAAATATCGCTCAGTGAATTTGTAACTCAAGCAAGCTGTTGAATTCTTACAGGAAAAGTTCTCTGTGTTTTTATTTAAAAGAGGTCCACCAAAAGATGTACCAACCACTATTTAAATAAAAAAATCCCAACCAACAAACCCACACCATCACTTTTTGATGTTTGTAGATATTTTTTCAGTAGCAACAGTTGTTTTAAAACACATTGTGTAGCTACAACCAAATGTTCATGCTGCGCTATGGTATGACTCTTAACTTAGAGCTATACAGGATGTTTTAAATGGATTTGTGGTTGCAATGGTTCTTCTGTAGCTGAATGTTGTAAAATATTGGGGTTTGGTTTCTAAAGGGTAAATTTCAGAATTTTTGACTCGATGTTATAAAGGACAAATGATGCTTAAAAATGGAAACATCCTTCATCTGCTAAAGGAGAGCAATTGAGCACAGATTGCATTTTCTGATGGCCTCAGAAAATGCTTTTGACAGGCTAAAAACGATGATTCTTTGAATTGAAATACTTATATCCAAAAGTTGGTGCATCTGTAAATCAGAATGTAATTTTCCACGGGAAGCAATATTGCAGCAGTTGTGCCATTTGAGTATCTCCAGGGCGTTATGGTGCAATCAGTTCTAGCTGATTAGTTCCCTCCAACAAGGCAAAAGTACAGTTCTGTTTTTCTAGCTTTGTTAGCTTTGGACTGCGGGTTCTCAGGATTTTGGAGGGCAGAGCATGCCTTGTCAGGCCTTTTTAAGAAATTTAAAAAAAAATAAATTTGTAAAGGTGAGGAATAGTAGTTCTGAGCAGAGGCTTGTAGCTGTGATAGAAACTAGGTGAGAGCACAGGAGTTTGCCTTGGCTCGTGGTGGAGTTGGTTAGGTCTCCTTTTGGCTTCTCCTATGGCCCAGGGGGTGGGGGAGTAGAGGGTTGACAAGAGTGTGCTGATGATGCACCATTTTGTAGCAGATCCTGTAGGTCAGGGAGTGGCTGCAGAAACTGCTTTAAATACAGGAACTGGGACCTTCTGCTCATAAAGCCACTCAAGAGGGTGAATTCTGGCTGAGGAGTGAGGGAAGCATGTTTGTTACATTCAAATTCAGACAAGGCTTCTTCAGGGTGCTACATCAGTACGAAGGTAATCCTGCAGTTTAGTTACTTCAGTATGTATGAAAAATACCACTTTGCTTTTTTAGCTAATGTCACTTCTTACTCTGTGAATCAGCAAATTACATTCATCTTAAAGCACCTTAACCTATTAACTTCATTGGAGTTTGCGAATGTGTAATGTGTAATTGGCTAGGGAAGTAATTTTTTTTAATAATGATTTCGTTGTTAGAAAGTACTTGTACAAGTATGCACTGATCCTATTTGTCTTTGTTTCACCATTGTTGACATTGGGATTATGTAAGTTTGAGGAATCAGTTGTGCAACTGCTAGCTTTTTTGTCTAAAAGGTCACAAGTAGTTTATCTTTTTTATATTGTTTGAGCGTGGATACTTTTGGTGATTGAACCACTGATCATATCGAGAGCTGGGCTTGGAACTGAATTGATTCTGCTTATCCAGCTCTGTGAAAGTTGACATTGTCTGCTTAAACAAGGTGCCCAAGTATCAAAAGCAGGGATTTCCCAACTGTTGGAATATTAATATGTGCACATGTACAGTAAGACCCACAAGCATCCCTATTAAACATTTTTGATAGTAAGATACTGAAGAAGCATTTACTATGTTCTATTTCTTGTTAGCATGTAAATGAATGCTAAGTGTCTCAAATAGGATAAAGAAGATTAAAGAACATAGGAATGATGTATTATGTCACAGTAATCTTTCTATTCTTGTGAAGTCAGTGTCTGGGAGCATCAGCCAAAACACAAGATACGGGGAGCGGATGGCAGTGTGAGAGCTAACCCTTGCTAGGGGCTGGGCTGCAGTTTCTTCTGAGTCATGTGCACCACCTACTCTGCAAGTACTCAAAGTGAGCAGGGCTGGTGTCTCTGGTGTGGGACTGATGGAATACTTGATGGCAGAGTGTCTCCATCTAGCTGGGAATGATGCTTAGGTCAGCAAAAAGGCTGAGACATTCCCCTCTCTCCACCTGCAACATGCCATCCGTGGTGATGCAAACCTGGTCAAGCTGCTTCAGAACGTCAGGGCTGCTGGAGAGAGCGTTCTGGCCAACAGCCAGCTGTGCTCCTGTCCAGGAAGACTGAGACCCACCTAACAAGGAGTGAGTAAAATGAACGAAGAAAAGAGAGGAACAGTCTGACTTCAGAAGTGGGCTCCTGGGGAAGAGTAAGAACTGTGCAAACACATATGATGCTTTCCCCATATTCTGACCCAAACTCTTCATGTACTTGGCACTGGTGAGGCTGCACCTCGAGTACTGTGTCCAGTTCTGGGCCCCTCACTACAAGAAGGGCATTGAGGTGCTGGAGTGAGTCCAGAGAAGGATGATGGAGCTGGAGAGACGTCTGGAGCACAAGTCTTATAGGAGCAGCTGAGAGATGGGGTTGTTTAGCCTGGAGGAGACCTTATTGCTCTCTGCAACTGCCTGAAAAGGACTTTGTAGCAAGGTGGGGGTTGGCCACTTCTCCCAGGCAGCCAGCAAGAGGATGAGAGGACATGGTCTCAAGCTGCACGAGGGGAGGTTCAGGTTGGGCATCAAGAAGAATTTCTTCACTGAAAGGGTTGTCAGACATTGGAATGGGCTGCCCAGGGAAGTGGTGAAGTCACCATCCCTGGTTTGTGTAATAACCCAGTTTTGATTTTTCTTCTGAGTGCTTATCTCATCTTCCCTGAACTCATGCAGACTTCCTTCATCTGCAGCATCAGCCGGCAGGGAGTTTCATCAGCCTGTGACTTGTGTGAAGAGCTACTCCCTTTCCCTTGCTTTGAACTTGACTCCTACAAGCTTAATGTTATGGCTCCCGTTTCTTGTACTGGAAGAGACAGTGAACAGCTAATACTGGTGCTTTTATTGACCTCAGTTTTCCTTCAATGCCCAAGTTACCTCTTTTCTGAACAAAAAAAGCCACTTGTCTTAAGAAGGGTGTTCCCTACCTTTTATCAACTTCATTACCTTTCTTTGAACTGTTTCTGGTAATATGCTTTTTGGGGATGAAAGAACCAAATCTGCACAAAGACCTTGGACTGTGGATGAACCATGGTGGCACGGCAACATTTCTTTTTGTATCTTTTGCTTTTCCCAATAGTTCCTTGGGTTTGGTTTTCTCCTTTGACTGCACTGCAACACTGACTTGACTCTATTGATAGAGCTTTCCCAAGGGCTCACCCCTAAGGGTTGTGGTTATGTCAGGACCTGGCATTGTGTATGTATACACACTACCTGTGGGACTGGAATTGTTTTACTCTATCCATGATAAAGAATTGGAAATTACTTCTTCCCTTTCCTGAAGACTCTGGAAGAAGGTAACCTCCTCTGGAGAAGGATGAATACCTTTCCCACAGAAAACTGGGACTTGGCTGACCAAGGTGTGGGGAGATGAAGAGTAAACTGGTCTTGCTTCCTGTTCCAGTTCCATAATCTTTGTAGAGCTGCATGTGAATGTGATCACATCATCCCAAATGAATGTTGTTGTTCTACAAAAAGTAAAGAATTACTTTTTTTGGTGTATGTCAGCTAAAATTAATTTGCTTGTGGCTGTGTTAGATAATAACATGTATGAGGTGTATACATGATGCAGAAATACTTCCATATTTAAACAGTGCACAAAATATACCTATATGCAGTTCCTTTGTGTTGTACAGCTAGGGCAACTGTGTTTCTGGTTTATTAGGCCAAAGGGGATAATTAATGGTCAGTAACTTGGTCCTGGATTAGTCAGTTGCTCCCTTCCAGTATTAAGTGTCATGTGGGGTGTGGGTTTCAAATAAGAATTATGTTACATGTGTGTTGATTGGACAGATGCTACCTGAATTCTTACTATGCTAGTTCTTCAGTTTGGTTTTAACAAAACACCAGTTCTGTAAATTGTAAGCTAAGGTACTAATTCTTAGAAAAGAAGAAACAGTCTCTTATCAGGATGACAGTGGGCAGCTGAGGTCTTAAGTCTTGCAGTGCTGCCTGTCACCAGTGGGACAGCTGGGCTTCACAGTGGTAGTAGTTGTGACTTCCAGTGAGAGAGGTGCTCAAACTAGAAAAATATCTTAATTTCAAAGGTATAAAACTACCTATGACTAGCCGCATGTCTTTGCTTTGTGTTTTTTCCCCCTTCTTGAATCTTTTTTTTCTTGACTGCTTGCTTTGAAAATGGATGTGCCATTTACCAGTGTTTGAATTTTTTTGTTTTGTTTTTCTACAGTCCACTAAAGAGGCTTTTAGGATAGAATATGATACTTTTGGTGAACTGAAGGTCCCAAGTGACAAATACTATGGTGCCCAAACTGTAAGATCTACAATGAACTTCAAAATTGGAGGTGTTTCAGAAAGGATGCCAGTAAGTAATTTGAATCTGTGTTAATTTCTTTCTTAAGTGCTTTTTGGATGTGAAAATGAATACCTTTTTCTTAGACTTCTGCTGGAAGTGTAAGCAACTTTGAATTTTAATTAAAGGTAGAAATTCCAAAGCAATATATTATTCTGTGGTAGAAGTCCTTTTTTCGTTGCACTGAAATAAATTGAATATTGCTTTTGAATAATTTTTATTGTGTTGCTTAATTTTTTAATAACAGGGATGAATAGAAATCTCTCATTTTTTCAGAGATGAAAAAGTGAATGGAATAATTTGTTTGCTGTGGCTTTTATATAGTTTTTTTATTGAGGTTGTTAAGCAGAGCATGAATTGATATAAAGTTGCTTTTTCACATGTAGCTGTGCATAGAGCATTAGTGTGCACTTGCTTTGTCAAATACTGACTTTCCATGTACTGAAACATGTCAATTTTCCCTCAAAAGGCTATTTTAGAAATGGAACCAGTTCAATTTTAATGCATGTAATTTTTGATGCACAGATCATATATGGACTTGCAAAGAAAGCTGTATACTGCTCTCTGGACTGCTTGGATGAATGTTACTGTTAATGGGAGCATAGGGCATAGGACCTGATTGCTCTCTGGTTTGTTCAATGAACTACTGCTGGATTTATGATCAGAAGGAGTTTGGTTTAGAACTAGACATGTGCTATAAATTCCTAACATGTCCTTTGGGGGAAGAAAACTGTGTATTTAAACTTACCCTTGTGTCTCAGGTTCAAGTCATAAGGGCTTTTGGCATCTTGAAGAGAGCAGCTGCTGAAGTAAATCAAGATTATGGTCTCGACCCAAAGATTGCTAAAGCCATTGTACAGGCAGCAAATGAGGTAGGAACAAACTGTTCAAATACTAGAACTGCCATTGTATTTTTGTTAAGCTTTTCACAGGAGCCTGAGGCATTGCATTTCTCCGATTACTAGAGAAAAGCATTTCTTATTAGTGAATTTTGTTTTTCAGAAATCATTTACATTATATAATAATTTTAGTATTTTACTTCTTGCATTTAAAGAAATGATGGAATATTAAAATGCATTTTGATACTTAAAGCAATGTGATTTTTTTCCCCTCTATTAAGAATAATTATTACTTGACTCTTACCAGATGAACAGTATAAAAGAGGGGAATAGAGTCTCAGCTCATTTAACTAAATGAAGTCTGATATGCCAAGCAAAGCTTTTTAGTTTTGGAAGTCTCTAATCTGTAAAGGATTAGAGGATACCAGGATCTGGATCCTGGTAATCTGAAGACCATCTGCAGTTTGAGTAGTTTCTCTGTTACTAGTCTATTTCCTCTCCAGATTTAGGCTTACTAGTAAATCTGTGCTTTGTAAGTATCAGTTTTATTGCTAAAGAGGACATGATGAGACAAATGGGCATCTTCCTCTTTCTTAGGATAAATGCCACCCAAGTGCAGAGTTGTAAATGACCATTATTTGAGGTGTGGTAATACCAGGTGTGCTGATTTGTATAAATCAACAGATCTGTTTATCTATAAGCATTTGTTACAGAGTTTTCTTGTTCTAACTTGCTTAAAAATATTTCAGTATTTGCAGAAGCCTCATCCTCTTTCCACCAGCTGTAGCAGCCTAAGTCCCAAGAGCCAATAGCTGTGGGGAATTCCAGAATATATCCAGGCTCTTTCTGTTGTTTCTAGGGTTCCCCTAGTTAAAGGTGGATTAGAAGTTTTGGTGGCTAAAGGCTACTTAGTTTAGATTCATAAGTTCTGAAACTTGTTTGGGGCTTTTTTTTGTTGTGTTTTAAAAACATCCTTGCAATGATATCCTTTCTCTTACCTACAAAATAATTTTCTATTACAACTTAAAGAGATACATCAAGGAATCAAGTTACTCCTGGAGGTGGGAACTTTGCCCCTGTATAAGATGGGGAATATGGAAGATCCTTTCCTGAAAAACATGTTTCCAGGAGGACTGATGTATCCTGATAATCCGGAGATGGTTATCTAGGCTCAGAGTTGTGACAACAGATCCTTTGTTTTTCTGAGGCTCATATGTATGGGTGTGATACTTCTGAGCACAGATTTTGATGCTATCACAAACACATGTTTAGAAAACTCTCTAATGCGCATAAGATTCAATAGACTCCAAAAAATGTTGATCAAAGAGGAGCATGTCTTACAGGAAAAAGGTGTTTGATACTATCAGCCATCTGCTGGCTTTGTTGATGCAAAATGTTATGTCTACAGGTGTAAGAGGCCTGGAACTTCCTGTATGAAATTTCTTTTTTGTGAAATATCACAGTCCAGTTACACAGATTTCATGTACTGCATGTGGATGGCTGATGATCTTTGGCAAAAACACCTTTTCTGGGGGACTATTTCCCAAAGGAACTGACTTCTCAGTGCCTCTAATTCAAGCTGTTATATAGTTGTGATCAGTGTACATGATGAAACTGTGCAGCTGTTGATCTCCTAGAAGAAAGCAGTGCACCCATGATGAGAAGTTTGGGTACAGATAAGCTTTGTCGAAATGGTTAAAACCGAAGGAGGCACACAACACTGAATCTGTACCCTGAAGCACCTTATGTGCTCTGATTGAGAAACTTCTTGAGATATTTCTCTTGCCTTAAAAATTTTCCTAACCTGAGCAAATAACTGTGGAAGGGAGAACCAGCATGTACTACCTCTAGTCCTATGCAGAAGGATTAGAATTCAAATGGCTTTAAAATTTGGTAAAGTGGGTGATGTGTTTCACTTGTAAAATCAGCTTCATTGTTTGGGAAAGAGAAGATATAATTTAAAATACCTTTTAAAAATCTTTTCTTTCTATGACTGTAGAACATGAAATCAAATTCTATGTATCTCTGTGTTTCACAATTCAGCATCTTCAAAAAGATAGCAAATGGGTTTTTTCCCTTTTAATATCTGGTATTACATCAAAAACTCGTTAGTTATTCTTGTGTGAATTCACAATTGTTATATGTAGATTTAAAAATACAATAGAGAGCATAATTGTAATTATAGCTATAAAATATTAAGGTTTGTGCATTTACTTTATTTTCTCATAGAATAACTTTTCTCTCTTCTTCTATTATAGGTAGCTGAAGGAAAATTAAATGATCACTTCCCATTGGTAGTGTGGCAGACTGGGTCTGGAACTCAAACCAATATGAATGTCAACGAAGTCATCAGCAACAGAGCCATTGAGATAATGGGGGGCACCCTGGGGAGCAAAAAGCCAGTACATCCGAATGACCATGTTAACAAAAGCCAGGTTGTTATACTTGTATTATACTTCTTTGAACTCCAGAAGTTTTGGGTTTTTGAATTTTGAGTTCTCTTACATCCACTGTTTAAGTTTAAAAAAAAAGAAAAGTAGTTTTGGGGACAGCTTTGTCAACAATTTTCCAATTTTTTTCAGTTTAAATGAACTTTTAAGATGTTTGTCAGTGACAGTATGAGCTGTTCAGATTAAAAACTTTGAACTCATTCATGACAGATAAATTCACACATAATGTATGGGCAGAGGTGGCCTTATGACAAAGACTATTACTGCAGTCTTAAAAGAACTTAAATATAGATCCAGTTTCTAAATGTTCAATCATGGTAGACATTTTTATTATACTTCACTCTTAAAGTTCAGGTAATCTGAACAAAATACTAAGCCACTGACTTGGTTGTTTCCCTTCCTGATCTTTTGTGCTTACTCAATATCCATTTAACATTATCAAAGCAACACATAGGTGTTTTAAAGTCACCTACAATTCCTTTAAAATCATCCATCCCTTTTACCTGTCTCTCATAACTACTGTAGTAATTATTTTTCTTTTTTTTTGTCCCATTGTTGTTGTGAACAATCTATTCAGTTTAACTTTCTTAAGGTATAGTTATAAAAAGTTGATTTATCAATAAGAGTCTGGCCTTGCGGAACAGTCCTGAGTTGCTTACTCTTAGTTTAGTTTCTAATTGTTTATAAAATAAAGAGAAGAAAGCCATACATGCACATCTTACAGCAACAGTGGTGAGAAAAGCTTGTAAATAAATTTCTTGAACTTTCTTCACAGAGTTCAAATGACACTTTCCCAACAGCAATGCATATTGCTGCTGCCCAGGAGGTTAATGAGGTGTTGTTACCTGGACTGAAGAAGCTACAGAATGCACTTGAAGGGAAATCCAAAGAGTTTTCCCAAATCATAAAAATAGGGCGCACTCATACGCAAGATGCTGTTCCACTTACACTTGGACAGGTAAAAAAAAAATAAAATTAGGCATTTCTTTGGACAATTCTTGTAAATGTACTGGAGGATATTGAGGCCAACTTGAGAACGCCTGAATTAAGTTGATAGTTTAAGAGAAATTATAGGCTGAATCTCAGTATGAGTATTTTCAGTCTATGCTGGAGTTTGCTGAATATGCTGTACTCTAATAACTGGGTCATAAATTTTCTTAACTTTTTGCATATGTGTTTTACTTCTAACAGTATTAAGATATAAATGATTGTTAAATGGTATTTCATTACCAAATAACACAACGCAATTTTTCAGTTACGCTGGCATTGCAAGGAAGAGGTAATTGCAGTCTGTAATCTCTAAACATATGTAAATGAAGTTTTGCCAACAAACAAAACTACTAGGTATTTTGAATGAAAAACTTAGATATATGATCTTGTGTGTGTGTGTGTGTGTATGTGTGTATGTGTGTATAAATATAAAAGATGGCAAATCTTATCATATTGTCAAGAATGGCTTATATTACAATAATTTGGTAATGAACTAAAGTGAATTGATATCCAGGTAAAGTTTGTGGCTTTTTTCTAAGAATGCACAGGTGGGTTTTACTAAACTAAAGTCAAGTGAACAAAGCCCAAGATCCATTTCTTTATTTGTAGTTGGAGAACATTAGTTCAGTCTCGGAGCTGTTTTAATGTGGATTCAGATCCTACTAAGTACACGCCTGATATAAAAGGCATTATGTATAATTTTATTTTATGTATTCAGATTGGTTTTATGTATAATTGTTATGTGGGAACAGTCTTCTAATATTTCCATACTTTTACTGACAACATGCTAAGATGTAACATTTGGGTAAAATTCAGTGCTTTCATTTTTTTAAAAAAATTAGTCAAATCATGTTAAAAATCTAAATGATTCTAGGTGTTTATTCTTGGTTATTGTCTTTATTTCTTTATCTTGTCCTCCTTTCTTTCAAAGGAATTTAGTGGTTATGTGCAACAAATCAAATATGGTGTGGCTAGGATTGAATCAACCATGCCAAGAGTATATCAGCTGGCAGCTGGCGGGACTGCAGTTGGCACAGGATTAAACACAAGAATTGGCTTTGCTGAGAAAGTTGCTGCTAAAGTGGCTGAACTGACAGGTGAGGAATCATATTTTGGAGTTACCAGTAAAGCGGTATGTGTAACACACAGTCAAATTCAAACTAAATCTTTCTGTTTCCATACCTCTAATAAGCTCAAATTGTATTTTTATTTTAACATGACACTTTCTGTTAATGCCATGTGTTATATGCCTTCAGATTTTTCGTGCAGTGTATTTTTGTAATTATATTCAGTGGATTGAAAGTGACTGAAATTATGGTGTTTTTCTGAGCAAGGCTCATTGAATATGGATACAGTTTCAGACTTCTATTATTAGCCCAACTATAATGCTTCTGTCTTGATCTTTGCTCCTCTGGCTCTCTTAATTTACAGTGACTCAGCACAAAAGAAGGGAAAAAACGCTCCCAAAGCCACTCTGTTTTTTTCATGTGAAAGAGTAAAGGTTAGCTGTCTAATTCTTTCAATGCTGTCTTGATAGATCTTAAAACTTAATTTACAATGATATTGAGATCTGTAAACCAGATCTTGTGTCAGAATATCAGTTTTTAAAATGCCCCCAAAATGAACATGTACATCTGTCATTTACATTTGCCGTAAAATCTGAAATTGCTTATCAACAGTATTTTGTTTTTAATGGACCTATTATTCACTGTTTTGCAGAGGGTCAATACTTTCTTGTACCCTGAGAAGGAAGAAGTAACTTCTTGTAAACAAAGCTGCTAGGAGCAGTACAGGGCATGTTTTGGTGGTGTTATGAAGCTCTCCATCTTGGCGCTCTTTAGGTGTCCTAATGGCAGGTTGTACGAGTTTAAAACAACTAGGGCAGACTCTTGAAGTTCCACATGTTCTTATTGGCCAGGACAAGAGGAAAAGTTTGGATGGATCTCTGCAACTGAGAAGGCAGCTGTGCAATTCAGAAGCTCATGCAGATTGGGTGGGATTTGGTGTTTGTCAGGAGCTGCCAAACACAAGAAATTAGGGAGGTTATGCTGCTCTTCTTTGAATGGGTGATGAAAGCTCAGATCGGTAGTTCTGTGGGGCAGAAGTCCAGCCCACAGTCAGTCCCTAATGATATCTGTTCCCACTAATAGCACACTGCTCAACTTTCCTTCCAGGGCAAAGTCCTGAAGAAATGTTTTTCATTACGGAACCCAGGCTTAAATCTTCAGGCATTTAATTAACATAAACAGAGCTGTTACTTCCATTGCTGCTGTGCTTTTGCTGTTGGCAGGCATCCTCCTAAGTCTGAATCAGCTTTCACATGTTCTGAGTGAGGTATTGTTCGCTTCCAGTGCTGGTACTCAGGTGCATCTTTTTCCTTTAAGTAGCTAATTCCATTGTGAATACTTCTTATTTACCTTAATGCTGCAAAACCATTTATTTTTATAACTGAGGGAACCCATCAAAGCAACTAACAATCTGAATTATCTAACTTGATTTACTGGAAAAAATACATAAGTTTGGGCTAAATTCTGAAAGATTTTTGACATTCACAAAATACTGTGGTGCAAAAGCAATATAACACAGAATGAAAGCTTGACATTTGTGCCTTTGTTGTTGGTAGATGCTAATCATATTCTTCTGTATTTTAATGACTTTTATTGTGTCTTTTGTATTGACTTTAATTTGTTTAAGAACTAAGTGAAGTAAGCTGCAGAGAAGAGAGGTGTGTTATAGTGTTATTAATTTTTATTTTTTATTAAGCTAATCATGCGTTTGATTATCTGGTTTATGTCTGCAAGGAAGTGCCTCATTGGTTTAATACTTCCCCCTCCTCCATGTAGGTTTGCCTTTTGTCACTGCTCCAAATAAGTTTGAAGCGCTTGCAGCCCATGATGCTCTAGTTGAACTCAGTGGAGCCATGAACACGGTGGCATGTAGTCTGATGAAAATAGCTAATGATATTCGTTTCCTGGGTTCTGGACCACGCTCTGGACTAGGAGAACTCATCCTGCCTGAAAATGAACCAGGAAGCAGCATCATGCCAGGTACAGAGAAAGCAGAGAGAATTATTACCTGTTTCTTTTGTTTTGGACCACTGTCTCTTAACAAATGTTTACCAAACAGCATCTCGATGATTCTGATGGGTCACTTCCTACTCAGTATATCCTCTGATTCTGTGATCACAAATGTCAGTAAGTCCATGATTCAATCCTTCTGTCAATTCCTATCTATTATACCAGAATTTGCATTTATAAAAATACCTGCTTGCACAGCTGTATGTTGGTAAGTAAGGTTATATACTCCTGTCTATTAAGAACTGTGGTAATGAACAGCTGCTCAGCTCATGCACAGTTGATCAAGCTCTTGAAGTGTTGGTAGATTGCTAAAGCAGCCAGTGCTGTTCTAAAAATCCTAGCTGAAATACTGGAATAGTATTTACAGTCAATCTAATATCATTTATGGAAATACTTTTTCTTCTGTGGTGCACAGAAGAAACGAGTAAGACTTGTTACCTCTTTAAAATCATTTTCTGTTCAATGTGATTTGGTAGATGAGGAAACCATTTGTTTCTGACTGGTGATGGTTGGTTGGTTGGTTGGTTGGTTTTTCTCCTTCCTTCTTTGGTAACCTTTTTCTCTCCCTTTCATAACCAGGAAAAGTGAACCCTACCCAGTGTGAAGCTGTAACCATGGTGGCAGCCCAAGTTATGGGAAACCATGTTGCTGTTACTGTAGGAGGAAGCAATGGACACTTTGAACTGAATGTCTTTAAGCCCATGATGGTAAGTTCATGAAATTTTAAACACCTAGGACTTTTTCGGTAATTGTTTATATAGTCACATAATTCGTGGGCAGAAAAACCCTCAGTGAATAATTGGTCAATACAAGCACCAGAGAAGCTAATAAATTGTGAGAACAAATTTTATTATTTTGTACGGCAAGCCCTTGTTATTTTGACAGGGAGCTGAGAATCTTTTTTACGTGAAACTATCTTATGCAGATAAGCTTCTACCCTAACAATGTATGTGTATCATCAGCCTAAGGAAGTAAGCAGAGACACAAAATGAGGCAAGATTTTTGTACAAAGCCACAGTGAATTTGGTATTTTAGCTAAAAACAAGGATTTTTATTTTTTTTAGCAGCTATTCTGCTACTGCTGAATACCAAAGGGTTACATGCTTTTTGCAAGTGAAGCGTGTAAAATTGTAAATGATTAGTTTTAGACTTCAGTATTTAAAATAATGTCTGCCTTCTACAGTGTGAGCAGGATATACCAAGATACATGCTGCTGCTTTTGTATATTTAATTTTAAAAAGTCAAGTTAGTGGAGTGTTACAAATCACCTTGAACTGAAATTTGTATGTTTTGACAAGAAGTCGTAATTCTTATTTTTTCCTTTGGAGTATCTACTTGGGGTTTGTTTGGGGCTTTTTTCTTGGTTTTTTATGCCTTAAAACTGAGAAGGAAAACTAAACAGAGGAGAAATTGAGGACAAGAATATAAACAAAAGCACCAAATCGGAAGATTGTGGAGAACTGTATGTAAGATGTTGAAAGAATGGCATAGAGGTTAAGGTAGGGGTGAAAGTTTTGAATTAAGGTGACTTTCAGAGAAGATACTAAATAGAAATAAAGTTTTTGAGGTTTTGTTGCCTTGTTAAAAATAAGACGCACAGAAGCAGCAGCATGTCATTTTTCTGCACAGTCTATACTGACTGATGCTGCATTTTTATTATGCCTGTTAGAAATGATTGAAAGAAATTTTATATTTTACAATAAAAGCATTTTTTGATCTCTTCATTACTGTCTGCTTAGGGTAATTTTTTCTCTGCCAGTCTGAATATATTTGTTCTAAGCATATAGCGCCTGGTTTTGAAGAGGAAAAAAAAATTATATTGAACAGCCAAGAGGTGTACCTGTCAGAAGATGAATTTGATAGAAACAGTCACCTCTCCAAAAAAAAAAAAAAAAAAGGTGCCATGTTGTGGATTGTCAAAGAATACAACTAATGCCAGACATTATTGTCCTTAATATTTTTAGATATGTTCTTGTAATTGGTACCTGAGGGGGAAAATTACAACAAATAAAATGCCTTCTTGTATTTTTTACTTGGTTATTTGTGAACTGGTATAACAAAATGATTACACATACTGTGCTTGTTTTTATGCAGGAATTCGGCTTCTCACAAATTCATTTAAATAGGAATGCAAAAGGAGGAGGTTGTACTATTTACTGTACTTCTGTTAAGGGGTTGGAAGGGACCTTAAAGATCATCTAGTCCCAACCCCTGCTGCCATGGGCAGGGACACCTCTGACTAGACCAGATTGCTCAAGGCCTTATCCAACCTGGCCTTGAACACTGCCTGGGTTGAGGCATTCACAACCTCCCTGGGCAACCTGTTCCAGTGTCTCACCACCTTCACAGTAAAGAATTTCTTCCTAATAATTAGCATAAAATTCCCCTCTTTCAGTTTGTACCCATTACTCCTTGTCCTATCACTACAATTCCTGATGAAGAGTCCCTCACTGGCTTTCCTGTAGACCACCTTTAGATACTGGAAGGAAAATAGCCTGTTAAATAATTTGATATTGAAAGGGGGGCACCGGTTATGAACAAATGTGCCAGAATGTGCAACTAGTAATATCTGAATGAAGTAATTGGTGTTTCCTTCTTTGTCTTGTTAGATTAAAAATGTTTTAAACTCTGCAAGACTTCTTGGAGATGTGTGTGTTTCTTTCACTGACAACTGTGTAGTAGGAATTCAAGCCAATACGGAGAGGATCAACAAACTGATGAATGAATCTTTGATGTTGGTAACAGCACTGAACCCACATATAGGTAGGTTTAAGGCTCAGAAAGTTTTCAAAACATTATACTGAAATATCTTGTGGCAACATTATTTTTCACATGCTATCTGTATTGTCATGATGTTTAGGAGACCAAGTCATGGCTCAGGTCAAAAGTTAATTTACTTCAACATCACCAATTGCTGTTACTGTTGCAGATGTTGTGTCTTCCTTACAGTGGCCATACCAGTGCATTAGAAAAATAACTCTTGATTAGAATCAGAAGGGGATTGGGAGAATTTGTGAACCTGTTCTCCTGAACTGACCGCTAATAATGATAAGTAAAAGATTATGATATGAGATTTTTTTTTTTTTAAAGGAGAAGGTCCCATAAATCTTTGATCTAAGTGAGTTAAGTCCAGGATAACAGAATTTACCTTCACTTTAAATAAGGAGTTAGTGTAAACATTTGGTGTGCATTTACTGCAAATTGAGTTAAATAGTAATAGCAATGCCTGGCAAATAATTCTCCAAAGACCAAGTGTCCCACTTTTCTCTCACCTCTCATGAATCATTGAAATTGCAAATGGCTAACTTGTTGCTTTTGTTTTGTTACAGGATATGATAAAGCAGCTAAGATTGCCAAAACTGCGCACAAAGAGGGGACAACGTTAAAAGAAGCTGCTATAAAGCTGGGGTTCCTTACGTCAGACCAGTTTGATCAGTGGGTGAAGCCTAAAGATATGTTAGGTCCTCAGTAACTTCTGTACAAAATAAAAAAGTGTTCTTAATATAAAAAAATAAAACAAATATGATATCACAGAATCACAGAATTATTTAGGTTGGAAAAGACCTCTGAGATTATCAAGTCCAACCTATGACCCAACACCACCCTGGCAACTAGACCATGGCACCAAGTCCCACATCCAGTTTTTCTTAAACACCTCCAAGGACAGTGACTCGACCATCTCGCTGGTCTGTCCATTCCCATGTCTAATCACGCTGTCAGTGAAGAAATTCTTCCTGATGTCCACCCTAAACCTCCCCTAGTGCAGCTTAAGACTATGTCCTGTTGTCCTGTCACTAGTTGCCTGGGAGAAGAGGCTGACCCCCACTGGCTACAACCTCCTTTAAGGGGGTTGAAGAGAGTGACAATGTCTCCCCTGAGCTTCCTTTTCTCCAGTTTAAAAACCCCCAGCTCCCTCAGCTGTTCCTTATAGGACATGCACTCCAGATCCTTTATCAGCTCTGTTGCCCTTCTCTGGACCTGCTCCAGCACCTCAATGTCCTTCCTAAACTGAGGGGCCCAGAACTGGACGCAGAACTTGACGTGTGGCCTCACCAGTGCTGAGTATAGGGGGACAGTCACTTTTGTGACTGTTTTCATGGCGTTTGTAAAAGATCAGATCAACTGACCTTACGGGGATGATTCTACACTTCGAGCAGGCGGTGCAAGCCCAGCAGTTCGTCACACGGGGTGCGCTGAGGGAGAAAAGCGTCTCCGTGTCCGGAACAGCCGTGCTTCCGTAAGGCCCGAGGGCCACCGGCACCCAGCGGAGGGGGGCGGGAGCTCAGGGATGCGCCGCCGTGAGAGCGCTTCCTGCTTCCCGCGGCCCTTCTTCCGCGGGGTGGAGTCGGCCGTGAGGTTCCGGGTCGGCGGGGAACGCTGTTGCTGCCGCTGCCGCCGCCGCCGAGACCGGGACTGACTCCGAGGCACCGCCGCCATGAACCGCTTCTTCGGCAAGGCGAAGCCGAAGGCGCCCCCGCCCAGCCTCACCGACTGCATCGGGACGGTGAGTGCCCGCCCCGGGGCACCCGGCAGGGGCCGGAGCCGCCTGGGCGCTGCGCGGCCCGGCCGCCGCCTCGGGAGGGGCTGGAGCGGCGGGAGCGGCGGGGGGACCGTGTGACGGCACTTGTGCACAGACGTGTCTGGGTGTATGGGGACACGGCTGGCGTGGGCACTGCGTGTGTGTCTCTGGGTAATGTATGTGTGTCATAGAACCTCAGAATGGTGTGGATTGGAAGGGACCTTGAAGATCATCCAGTTCCAACCCCCCTGCCGTAGGCAGGGACACCTTCAGTTCAAGGCTCGGAGCCTCGTCCCACCTGGCCTTGAACACTGTCCTTCAGTGTGCACAGATACACGGCTACCTTTTGATGCAGCGCGTTTGTACATATATATATATATACAGACACCTACCTGTATTTTAGCGTGAACCTGTGCCTGTACACTGGCGTGTACCTTTGTATGTATATATATATCTATGCCTGTGTTTTTTTCCCGTGCGTAGAAGCACATCCCATAAGCAGTTGCACACAATGTGCATGTAAGGCATGGCTCTCCTTACATCCTCATGGATATTTTCAGTATTGCCATCTGAGGACTTCCCTCCTCTGATTCCACTAGCTGACTCCTGCCATGCCACGTTGTGGCAAGGCAGGGGCAGGAGCAAGAAAACCAGTCTCTCTGTCCAATACAGAAGGTGGGAGAGTGGAAGGGCAATTCCCTCTTGTGATGAATTCTTCTAATGAAGAGTGTTCTGTCTCTTTTGGGTGAGTGGGATTGCTGTAGGGTTGCTGCCAAAGGTGTTTGCAGATGGACAGATAAACAAGGTCAAGATAACCAAGTAAGAAATGATGAGGAAACACGCAGCAGAACACTTTACAACTGTTGTAACCTTGGCCTGCCTGAAAAGAAGATTAAGGAAAAATTTTAAGAAGATTTGTCTTGTAATTTCGTAGTCTTTTTTTGACTTTAAAGCTTTTGAAGAAAACTGTAGGATGTTTTTGCAGCTCCATCTGTTGTAAACTACTTTTAAAAGGTTAAAAAAGAACACAGAGGTCGTATTTATCTCAGTAGTTAACAAAGTCCAGTGAAAGGTCAGTGGGGGTATAAATGGATGTTAATTAAGCATTGTCACTGGAACCTGACAACAAAACTTTCTGTGGAAAATCACAGTTTTCCTCCCAGAAGATTTATTTTGCTACCCAGTGAAGAGACTCTCTAAGTAAAATACCTAATCAATATTTGTCAGTGCTACCTACACAAGCCTACACATTGGCTTCTTGTGTATGCCACTGGGTGGTACAGGGAGAGAAGTGGTCGTAGTTTTTTTCCAGTACCTTATTTTACTGGCAGAGAATCTGTATTGCTTTTTAGCAGTATTAAGCCCAAACATAACTCCAAGTATTGTTTAGTTAAAACAATGAGTAAACTATCTGATTGAAAATCAGGATTAGCTTTCCCATTGTTGCCAGTAAACGCTTTGGTGGATGGCTTGAACTCCAAAATACATCTGAGATACTGTTGTTAATACTTAAATTTGTCATTTTGGCAGTATCAGCTGAAGACCAGGAAACTTTGTTTTCCTGTATTAGTCCATTAGATTTTTCATGCTGATTTTGCGAGTTCCAAGTTAATGTCTGTTTTCTAATGTTGCAGCAAATTAAAAGACAGTTTAGATATGCCTGCAGGTTGTCTTCTACTAAGAGCTTGTTCAATCTCATTGGATTTTTGGGATTCATCAAAGAGTAATTTAAAAAGCTGTTAATTTTAGGATTTTTTCCAAAATCTACTGAATGCAGTTTTGATCTTCTTCTTGTTTGTAATTGCATTGTCTGAAAATTTGACTATGCAAGTCAGGAGGTTAACTGAAAAGCAGAGTTTCAAGTTTATTTTAGATATGTGATGACTGGCAACCAGTGATGAGTTACAGGGTGGTTTTTAAAACATGAAATCAAGAGCCTGTGTTGGTCAGCTGTTGAAAGATGAAGGGCTGGCTGCAAGCATACCTGTTAAGGGTGTGTCATCACAGGAAGTCTATAAACCACCCTGTTTCAATGCCTCTCAATTTCTGTGGATGGAATTAAAATTTAAGATGTCTCTGTATACTAGTAAGCATGGGTAATAAGCTTCCTTTTACAAGTTTGAAGCTTATGAATTAACTTTTTGTGCCAAGTTATATGCAGTAATCTACCTGATTTGTGAAAGACTCACTGTATTTTCAGTTCGTTTTCACTATAGCAAAGTCTCTAGTATAGCTTCTGCTAAAGAACTACAGATATGATTAGATTTTTTTTCTTAAATTACAGGTGAATTATTGTTGAAGAGAGTTGTGTGAGATATTAAAAAACATGCACTGTTTCTTTACCATGTTAAATTTAGCAGTTTGGAGGCTCAAGTAATGTCAGTTCTGTGGTATTTTCTGTCTTAGACGCATTTTGCTCTACCTTTTGAAAGAGTCAAATTGCTTTGGGAAATCTCTTACCATGCTACTTCAGTGGTAATTACCCATTAAATGGCAGTTAGGAAATTTTGTATGCGATGACTAACAATTGATATTCATAGTTAACATTTGGTAAAAATGTGGACAACTCTTAGGCAGTAATCATGCCTATGTTTTGGATGTTTTTTCCTGTGTAGGCAAGTTTAGATATCTGAAATTCATTGCACCTAATGGCAGGATTTTTTATAGTTGTTGTCAGGGCACAATCAGATGACTCAAAGCTGTCACGAGACCAGTAGGAGGAAGGATGCATCAGGAAGTGTGGCATTAGTAGTGTTTTTACTTTTTCTTCTTTGAAAAAAACACTCCAAACCTAGGGTTTTTCAGAGTAGTAAACAGAAAACATAGGAACAAAAGTTGTGACAACAGTGTTAAAATTCCGGGTCACTTTCTTTTGTGTAGATTGGGACCCTTTTAATATGTAGCAATGAAGTATACCTGGGTGTGCCTTATTTGTGAATAGTATACAGCAACTGTTCAAGTCCTTCAGGATATATTAGATCCATTAGATCCATTCTCCCCTCTTCTGTCCAGTCTCATTTTTAAAAGCTGGGGTCCCATGTAATGTGTGTGTGAAATTTTTATGTAGTTAATCGATGTAGGAGGCTCTCTCTCAGTTTTCTGCTAGTACTTCTTAAAAGAATCATTCTATAATAAACCAAATAACTGTTTTTCCCCTATGGAGGCTGACCTCAAAGATGCATTTAGCTGATGAAGATCTTGAGGAGGTGCTATGCTTTGAACATAGAAGAGTTTTAAAATCACAAATATCTCTTTTGCTATTAGTAAAATATTTGGCATAATAGAAAGCTTAATACAAATTTTTCAATGCCAGCTGTGCCCAGGCACTTCAATGTCTTGTGTGAAGGGATCATATCAAACGTTCCGCTCAGGATGCCTCTGGCAAATACATGTTGCTGTCATAGAGCACAGTTTTTGAAGGGTCATTGAAACACTAGAATGAAAATCCACATAATTGTATGTGCTTAGCCACAGCATTAGCAAGTCAGAATTGTAAATTTGCACTGATCAGTCTCCTGCTATAATTGGAATGTCATTGTATTCTAATCCCTAGAGGGGCTCCTTGGAATGAGAAGTGAATAAGCTTTATCCTGTTGTTTCCAGAGAATTGCTGTGATAGTCAGTTCGTGTTAAGAACGCTTTTTATGAATTTGTGGATGCTGTTAGAATTACCTATACCCATTCTCGATTATGTAATTGTCATCTTTAACCCTCTTATGGTGAAGGATTAAAATATTTCCCTAATTACAGCCCTGTGGTATGCATTGCACTAGGACTGTTAGGGTTGGCTGCTGGGGGTCTCTTACTGAGCTATGAAACTACTGTTGGGATTTAGAGCAAAAGCACAGTAAGAATTCAGAGTAGCTACCAGGTGAAAGTGCTGTGTCCTGGGACCCTTTGTGGGAAGTGATGGGAACAGCATCTCTCTCTGACAAAGCAGTTAGGCACCTTTGAAAAACTGTTTAAGTTTGGGCTTCTTAGATGTAACCTGTAATCCAGATATCATTCTGAAGGATTAATGTTCTCTGCCCACCAAAAATAAACCTCAAGCCTTGCTGAACATGCACCTTTCACTTTTGCATCGCCCCCTTATCTGCTACCACGGTACACTTATACGTTTTTCCATTCCAGTTTAGTCCCTGGCACTATATTGTTATCAGAAATTGTTGCATGGAGACATGACTTGAGTGGGTTTGCAAGGGAGCATCTCAAAATGATGAGAACATGTTACAGTAGCAGAGCTTCCTGTAACCTCAGTGTGTTGCTTCTTGTGCTCCTTGTACAAGTTGTTTCACTTGATTCTGGTTTTGGATTCTCTGCAAAATCTAGACTTCACTTGTTTATAAAACCACTGAGTGAAGAAACAATTCAGTTAGAAACATTGAAACTGAGGCTGTTCGTTTTGTTGTCCAATACCTGAATAAAACCTTAATGAAAGTTGTTTTCTTTGTTTTCCCCATCATATATTAAAGGTGGATAGCAGAGCTGAGTCAATTGACAAAAAAATCGCTAGGCTTGATGCAGAACTAGTGAAGTATAAGGATCAAATGAAGAAGATGAGAGAGGGACCTGCAAAGGTAAGAATCTTTTGTGGGGTTTAAGCATGAGAGGATGTGACTCACACTTCATGTCATGTAGTGGAATGATTTAGCCAGTTCACCAGGTTCTTAGAAATGCATCTTGCCCTGCAGATGAGATATAAGATCCTGCAAGATTATTTTTATTAGACATGCGTCTTTGAACAGTGTTTTCATTGGTTTTTATTTCTTCTAAAGTGTAATGTAATTCCTCAGTCAGAAGTAACTTGCTTGCCTTGTTCCTTGTGTTAATTAAGTCTGACAGAGAGTCTGTTTTGTTCATCAGCCAAAACAAAAAGGTCTGCACTATGCCTAAAGGGAGCAAGACAACCCATTTTTAAAGGGGATGAACTTACAATACAAGATGTATCCGATAATAAACATATCTGATATAAACAGTATTGTTAAAGCACCTGTTGCAGTATTACTTGATGCTGACCATTAAAATGTGTTAATGAAAGATGGCTCGGATGGACTAAGCTTGATTTTGTATTCTTTTTATTGAAAAAATAATTCAAAAGTCTTGAATTCAAAGTATTTTCTATTAGGAGCTTCGTGTACTCGCCTGTTTGGTTAATCATTATTGCAGGACAAACGCTGAATGTGACTATTGTTAAACTCCTGGCACTAGTAACTGAGGAATCTGTTAGGAAACATAAATCTAATGCATTAGATTTAAACAGTATAATCAGGTGTAAAGTCAGATAATTTTCCTAATGTAACAATATCGTGTCTTTCAGAATACAGTAAAGCAGAAAGCATTGAGAGTGTTAAAGCAGAAGCGAATGTAAGTTGAAGCCTTTCTCAGCTTGTGATTAATAAAAGCCTTTTTTCTTTAAGGAGGGGTGGCACACTTTCATCTCTCTTTCCAGTACTCTTCTGAGCATTCTTTAATGAAAAATACCTTTAAAGAACAAGCCTTTCAGAAGCATATAGTTACAGATTTTGCATCAGCTTTTATATGTCAGTCTATAAATTTGTATTGGTACAAGGTGACTGAAATCTGTTCATTAGTATAGCTGTGTTTGGCTCCTAAACATTCTGAGAGATTGCCTCATTTTATATTATTAATTGGTTACTGTAAATTGTGTACTTGAAGACCTTGCTCTGGTTTATTGGAAATTTACCTGTTCTCTGAGGACTTGAGCAGATGTAGCGAAGATAATTGTGTTTATGCAAATAAACCAAAATGAACAGGCTGGGTGATCATGTGCTCTGGTCTTGTCTAGTATACTGTCTTGAAAAGTGTCTTGAACAGATCCAAAGAAAAGATGTCAGAACAAAGGAAGTATTCAGGAATGTTTCATTGCAATATCTTACAGTCCATGAACTGCAAATCTTAGATGCTATCTGAGCCAAAGCCAAAGCTTGTATCATCATGTATTTCATGTCCTTCAGATAAATTGTACCTTCATAGATTTACTCAATTACTTGTTAAGTATTTGTGAACTCTTACCATTCAAAATATCATATGGCAAGGAATGCAATAGTTTAGTTAGATGTTGTGAGGAGGGCTTGATTTTGTGGTTTAGGTTTTGATTTTTTTTTTCTGTATTTTGACTATGCTGCCTGTTAATCTTCCTTGCTAGTTGTTCCTCTATTTACAGTCACCAGGCCCCTCATAATAGGCTATTCTCATATCCCTCAGTCATCTCTTTTCCCTCTTGTTGAACAGTAATGCATTTAGCTATTAGTTGTCCAGAAGATTTTGTATTTGGATCATCCTTGTCTTGCAGACCTCCCACTTTGGATGTTTGAAGGACTCATTGTTCATTTTTATGCTTTTGTTCTTTTGCTTAACTTGACGTAGTTTACATTCTTGATTTAATACAAGTTTACCTTGGAGAAGGATGGTTTCTTGATTTTTAAAATCACTCTTTTGTTTTTGGTTAGCCTTAATGGTTTCCTTTTGGTACCCTATCCTCCCCCTCCTCCCTGCCCTGCAAAGCTCCAGTGCAGAGCCATTGTGGTTTGAATAACCTGGCAACTCTTCCATTCTGCTTAGAGCATTAGTGAGCATGGCATGCATGTCAGGCTTATGGTGATTAAACTCCTCCTGTATGCTCACCTACTCCTAGGCAAATTTGGTGTAGCTGTCAGTTAAAACAGAAGCTTAGTTCAGGAATAGCTTTGTCAGCTTCAAATAAACAGAAATGCATAATGGCTAGATTTTTATGAAGCTGTTTATTCTGCAGTTGTTTATAATAAATGAAAAACACCTCAAATCTGTTCCTATGTTTAGACTACTGCTGCTGAGTTTTCAATTTTTTAAAAAAATTAAGAATGTTTGTGGTAATAATTAGTGTGGTGTTTTAAAGCCATTATTTGTATTGTTTTTAACAGGTATGAACAACAGAGGGATAATCTGTCACAGCAGTCTTTTAATATGGAGCAAGCTAATTACACTATTCAGGCACTGAAGGATACAAAGACAACGGTACCAGTATATTAATCTCACACTTGTTTAATTTGTGTATGCTACATCAGATACAAGCATGTGGTCTGACTCTCTTTTAGGTGGATGCAATGAAACTGGGGGTGAAAGAAATGAAGAAAGCTTACAAGCAAGTCAAGATTGATCAAATTGAGGTGAGCTTCTATAGTTAAATGATTAAAGAACAGAAATAATGTACTGAAATAGTGGTGAGTGCACTATTAACTTGAAGGTAAGCTGACTATTTTAGTTGCCTTTTTTTATGGGACCACCATCATAATTCCTTCCTGATTATTCTGGTGCTGCGTAATCAATTGTTGGCCTTATCGTACTGATTATTGTTTCCTTGCTGAGCTAATCTTTAAACTTTCCCTTCTCTCCCTTCCTCTCCTCTGCACTTCAGCATAAATGTTAGTGGATACTTCCTGCTATGGCTTTTTTTGTCCTTTTTTTTTTCCCCCCATGCAGATTAGTCCTTTACTCCCCCAGTTTAAGAAAGTGCCTGATTAAAAAGAACAAAACCTAAAAGCAAAAAACCACCAATCAAACAAAAAATGTAATTTCAAGAAGTCAGCAAGGCCTGGCCCAGACTTCAGACATTGTATAACCCCCCTGATAAGATCATTGAATATAATTTCAAATATGCTGCGCTTAAGCTCTTATCCAATGCCAGTGCTGAATTCCTTCAAGTTCTCTTTCCTATGCAGTTATGTGGCCTGCATTGTAAACCTTTACGCAACTGTTGTCTCCTTACTTGTACCCAAGTACAGTGCCCATAAGTGTGCTAAAGTATCTTCTAAATTTTGCTGTGGCACAACTTAGCTTAGTGCTTATTTTCCAGATGGTAGATTTAATTTGTCTAGATTTCATACCTTTTCTGCTTTTCAAGATAATGGTGGACTGGGTAATTTATTAGAGATTTTCAGTTTTCCCTGAAGAATACTTCAAACAAAAGGATTTTGCAGAGATGTTTCAAGGTTCCTCTTTTTCTATCTCATACATTATAATTTTAATAATAGTTAAAGCCACATTAGCACTGAATGCATGTGCCTTGACTTGTAGTAATGCTGCTTCAAAAAATGGTTTATGCATTAAAAGAATTGAGTGCTTTGTATGTTGGAATTACTAAACAGAATTTGCTTAAATATGGACTGATTGAAATTGATTGTTGCTTCAGGACATACAAGATCAGTTGGAGGATATGATGGAAGAAGCCAATGAAGTCCAGGAGGCACTGAGTCGTAGCTATGGAACACCAGATATTGATGAAGATGATTTGGAAGCAGGTGAGGAAAGGAGAGGACGATTTTTTACATTACTAAATGTAAAAATCATCATACTGTCATACAGTGAGTTTTAATGTGATAAGTCAAATGCTATAAATGTGTTTTTTAAAAACTGGGTTTTTTAAACATTAAATCTGCATTTCCTTTAAGAGCAATAACAAGAGCATGAGACAAACATGATATACTCACCAATGGAATGCTGCAGAGCAGCTCTTTGTAAGAGCAGCTTTTCTTCTGCAAAAGGAATTCCTTGCATAATTTTTCAACCAACATAATTCACTTTCAGAACTGGATGCGTTAGGTGATGAGCTTTTAGCTGATGAAGACAATTCCTACTTAGATGAAGCTGCATCTGCTCCAGCAATCCCAGAGGTCACTCCTACAGACACAAAAAACAAAGTGAGTCCTTTGGTTTTTAAAAGTGTATTACTTATTTTTGTTTGTTTGTTTTGAATGAATCACATTTGTGTTGGTTGCTTTATATTTGGGACCATTAATATTTTGAACAAAAAAGTGTGCTTAATGTTTTATGTATTTTGGATACTACATATGACAGAATACAGGTACAGGAATGCTCTTAATTATATTTAAAGAAAAGAACTAAAATGGCATTCCTATCAAATATTTTCAGACTGCAAGTATACTTTAAGTGTACCGTTACAACTCTAGTAATAGTTGTTCTTAAAACCATAAGAAAGTCTTCTTTATGTTTGCTTTTGAGGCTTTAATAGAGCTCCATACAGAGGAAGTACACTTTGATTCCAGCTGTCACACAGTGACAATTGCAGATATAGAAACTTTATAGAAATGGTGAGGAAACATTTGTGAAACGTTCAGGTTGGTAGAGAGTTGTTAACCCATTCTTCTTCTTTCTTACAGGATGGCGTATTGGTGGATGAATTTGGATTGCCAAAGATCCCTGCAACATAAATGTTTCAAAAGCACAATGTATATAATGAACTATACTTTACAAATTGTTTTTTTTTAAAATCCTGGAGAGCTTGTCCTTCCAGTGTAACCTTAATATCACTACATCCTAGAACGCAATATGAATGGCTGGTGGTGTTCTTTCTTTGAAGAAAGTTGTTCTGCTACTGACTTTTCTGTTAATGGAAAACTTGTCACAATTCACTTCGGTGGAAGCAGTCAGTCTTACAGGTTTTGATTTCCGTGTCTTATGGACAAAGTAAAACGTGAAGAGTAGTGGTGACTGTTGATAGCTGAGGTTTATTTTGACTTTGTATTATGGTTCTCTTTCTTGAAACTAAGACTGTACGTTGCTGCTTACTCTCTGTAAAATAGCTCCCTTATTACTATGCTTATTTGATAAAAGAACTCAACGCAATTTTTAAACTACTGCAGTCTCGAGACTTTTATGCGATTGTACATGTAACCTTCTAGAAAAGTGTACCAAATCGGGTTGTCTTTAACTTTATGTATTCTATGGAGACATAAAACCACGTAGATTAACAGATCCCTCTGTGTGGTGTTTTTGGTAACTGATTTGGTCTTACAGACGGGGCAGGGGCAGGTTATCAGTGCAGTGTGTGACACAAGCACAGGATTTGCCAGAGGTGGGGTCTGGATCTGATCCCAGAAGCATCTGGGGTGGCAAAAAAACCCGTCCCGTTTGCGGCCGGGTTGCCCCGGCCACTCCCTTGCTGTTGTCGGGGAGGTGGGGGGGGGCGAAGCAGTAACAGCGCCCCGGGAAGGCGGCATTCCCCTTTTCCTGGTGCGGAAGTGACGTCTACGGGCGCGCCCCGGGAGGTGCCGCAGACGCTTCCCTGTGCCGGGGTGAGATGGCGGCGCCCGGAGCGCCGGTGACCGTCACCGTCACTTACAGTAAGAGCTCCGGGACAGGGGAGCAGCCGAGGGGCTCGGCTCTGGCGGCGGGGGCTCCGGCCGGCTGTTGCGGTGTGCAGGGCGGGGCGGGCGGGCCGCGGCTGCCCCGGCCAAGCGGGGAGCGGCCGGGGCCGGCTCGGCCCGCTCTCCGTCCCGGCTGCTGCCATAAGGTTTCGCTCCTTGCTGGCCACCGCTTCCAAGTGTCTCTCTCCGGCTGGATCGCAGGCGTAGATCTGCTGTGAGGGGGGATAGTAGGAGCAGGGGACAGGGCGGCCTTTGCCAGGGAGCGCACAGCTGGGGTCGGTGGGGGGCGACGGGGATGATCGGGGAGCTGGAGCATCTCTCTTACGGGGAAAAGCTGAAGGAGCTGAGCCTGTTCGGCCCCGAGAAGAGACAACTGAGAGGGGACCTTGTCAATGTGTAAAGGCGGGATGCCAACAGGATGGATCCAGGCTCTTCTCGGTGGTGCCAGGCAATAGGACAAGAGGCAATGGGCAGAAACTGATGCACAGGAAGTTCCACCTGCATGTGAGGAAGAACTTCTTTACTGTGAGTGTGACCGAGCACTGGAACAGATTGCCCGGAGAAGCTGTGCAGTGGTCTTTTCTGAAGATATTCAGAAGTCATCTGGACACAAACCTGTCCCATCTGCTCTAGGATGGCCCTGCTGGAGCAGGGAGGTTGGACCAGCTGACCCACTGTGGTCCCTTCCAGCCTGACCCATTCTGTGATTCTGTTGTTCAGTAGTAATTTTCATTTAGATGCAATATATTGCTGAAGTCAGCACTGCGTGTTAAAGACAGTTGCTACTCGATAGGTTTTCTTCTTCTTTGTTGAAAAATACTTGGATGTTTGCAGCTAGTGGGCTGCAAGACTGCAACAGAGTGTGGTTTCTTCAGTATGACAGATGGGTGCTGACCTGCTGAAATGGGTCACTCAAAGGCCGGCTTACACAGTTGAGGTTTTTTTCCTCAAAAAGAGAAATAGGAGGAGGGAGAAGAAGGTGGAAGGGAAGATGGTCTTATATCTGCAAATAAATATAAAAAGTTGATGTGAAGAGGTGAGAATAGCCCTGACTCCCCAGTATAGAAATACTATGGTTAAATTTTGGTGAAGTGAGAGAGTAGGAGGACTGAGGAGGATAGTAAGGTATTAAGTCAGCGAGGTATTCTGCTCATTTTTGTTAGCAAAACTTGTTAATTTTTTTACTAGATTTTTTAAAATTATTGAATAATAAATTCAGCCTGTGTTCCTTTTACACTATGCTGGTGATGTTCTTTCCATCTTTAGAGTTTATTTCTGCTTGCTCATTCATGTTTTCAAATTGTTACATTATTTTGTTAAAATGTTTTCTTTATCACCTGGTAGTTTTATTTAAGAGTCTTTGGTGAGGAACTTTGTGGAATAATCTGTTTGAATTGTCACGATTCCTGTGCTCGTTGATGCTTTCAGAGAGCTCCATTTGGTCTGAGGGGTTTTCATTTGCAAAGATGTCAATAACTTAATGATATTGACATATTTATAATTCTAACATCTTGCTCTTTGCCAACAGTCATCTTATGTAAGAATTTTTTCATCTTTCCTATTGTTTTCTTACCTGATAATTACTTTGTCATTAATAAATAGCAAATAGAAGCCATTGTTCACCTTGGGCTTCAGCTGTCTGATTTACACCTGCTGCTGTCAGATGCTGGTTTAACACTTTGCACAAATGTTTTTAATAAAGTTTTGCATGCATGAGTGAAAGTGGGGAAAGATGCAAATTAGGGTTGAGAAACAGAACAGCAGTAGACTCACATGCGTCACTTAATCTGCAAGTATGGAGGGTTGACCCTGGCTGAATGCCAGGTGCCCACCAAAGCCACTCTGTCACTCCCCTCCTCAGCTGGGCAGGGGAGAGAAAATATGAGGAAAGGCTGGTGGGCTGAGATAAAGGCAGGGGGATATCACTTACCAGGTACTGTCATGGACAAAACAGACCCAGCTTGGAGAAATGTAGTTTATTAACATTCAAATCAGAGTATAATAATGAGAACTAAAAGAGAAAAACCCACCTTCCTCCACCCCTCCTTTCTTCTCGGGCTTCACTTTTGTCCCAAATTCTTTAACTCCTACCCCCTGAGCAGTGCAGGGGAAGGGAGGCTGTGGTCAGTTCATCACATCTGTCTCTGCTGCTCCTTCTTCCTCAGGGGGAGGACTCCTCACACTCTTCCCTTGCTCCAGCGTATGGGTCCCTCCCATTGATTGCAGTCCTTCAGGAACAGGCTGCTCCAGTGTGGGTTCCCCAAAGGGTCACAAGCCTTGCCAGCAAATCAGCCCCAGCGTGGGCTCCTCTCTTCAGAGGGCCACAGGTCCTGCCAGTAGCCACCTCCAGTGCAGGCTTCCCAAAGGGGCCATAGCCTTCTTAGGGCATTCACCTGCTCTGGTGTGCGTCTCCTCCACAGGCTGCAGGTGGATCTCTGCTCCACTGAGGACTTCTGTTGTGAATTTACAGTAAATTTTTTTTTACAGTCTGCCCAAAGTGGTACTTATAATTTCTAATTAAACTGGTTCTCTTGTTAGACAAGATTCATCTGTTCTTTTCCTCAGTTTTTGTTTTGTTTTTGTTTTTTTTCTCAACTGCTCATAGGCACAGCCCTTATACAAAGCAGTCGTATATATCAAAACAACTTTTCGAAATATATTGACATTTTGCTTTGTGGGATTTTTTTTTCCCCACAACAAATTGAGAAGAAGTTCTGTTTATGGAAAATGCTTCAGTGAGAGGGGCATAATGTAATTTTAAGCTTAAAAATGTCTTAGAATTAACAAGTATTGTTAGAGCTTTAAAGTTTTTGAGGCCACAGTGTCACTTTTCATGTGACTGTGGGAGGCTGAAGTATTTTAATATCAATATTTCTAGCACTCTTCTTTATCAAAGATACATGCACTTAAAATTAGTGGCATGAGAATAGTTTTATTTCTGGTATTTGCTCAGACTTTTCCTGCAGAGTAAAAAATGCCTGTCTTGATTTCCCATGCAGCCAGTTGATTCCTGTGGGTGCTTTCAGATTGACAGATCTTAAATGCATGGGAGCAGAGGGTTATAGAAAGGGTCTGTTGCAAAGCAGAGATTAATAGGCATACTCCTTTTTTCCTAAGAACTTCCTCCTTACAGCATGCAAGTAATCTTAGGGAGTCTGAATAGGATGCTCCATAAGTGGATTGTGACAGATAAGCTGGGACTTCTCAAAGTGGTTAAGGCTGCTTATCAGTAGTATTATGGGGAGAAGTAGTTTTTGGACTGTGAAAATTCTGTCTGGTTGGTGTGGAGGCAACACAGGGTAGACATTGATTGCTTGTTTCTCACATATGAGGAGTGGGGAGCAAAGGAACTGGTAAATTGTCTCAGATACCAAGACTCATGCCATTAAAAGTTCCTACAAGTAGGAAATGGGATACATCAGGAAGGTGTGGGCTTTCATGCTTCATCTTATGTCTGGATGTCAGGACACCATCTGTACTCTTAAAAAAGAGATAGGGAGTAATGTTTAGCAGGAGCATTATGCCAGTAAAATACACCCGATCAAACTCTTCAAATTATTACAGTGTAAACCAAAACTTTCAACTCAGGTCAGTCACTCACTCCAAGAGGAAGGATTGAAAATTATGATTGTACATGAGAATCAGTGGTTTGAGAACTTTCTGCATTAATGGAAATAAATATTAGAAATGGATTTTCTGTAATGTTTCCCAGGTATTTCTAGGTATTACTGTTACTCTGTTTTTCTATTAGGTAATGAAAAACACAGTATTCAGGTTGCTTCTCAACAAGAAGACGGTGAACCTACACTACAAGACATGGCTGTACTTATTGAACAAGTCACTGGAGTTCCAGTTCCCTTTCAGAAACTGATATACAAAGGTAACTTATAAATTTGCAACATTTCTTATAGATGATAAGATTTCATCTTAGTCACTTTCAGGTGTCCATGTTTTGAATGTCTTCAAAAAGACATTCTTATGCCACTAACCATACTTTAGCTGGTTTTTTTTTTCTCTCTCGTTTTTCATTTAGGAAAGTCTCTGAAAGAACTGGAACAACCGTTATCAGCACTTGGTGTTAAAAATGGTTGCAAAGTCATGTTGATTGGGAAAAGGGTAAGTGTTGCCTTTGGACCTTTTTTTTTCCCTTAAATTATTGTAATTTTTGTCAGTAAGTCAGATTCTGAACACAGAAACAGGTTACAGCATTATATACCTATAATTATATACCTACCTGTATACCTATCCACAAAATTGAATTCAATCTCACATTACCCTGCAAGTAACTGCAATTTGTACATTTCTGAAATTACATTATTGACTGACTTCTGCTTTACCTTATTGACAAGACTTTGCATAATCTATTGTCAGTGCTCACGAACCTTCTGTGCACCGATGACCTTATCTGCTCATCTTTTTTTTTCTGGTTTAAAAAAAACCTCCCCCAACTGTAGCTACTGAGTCTGCTGGGTTATTTCTGGTGAAAGGACTTGTGGCTGGCTTTGCCAAGTAGAGGACAAGGTAATAATCTTGTGATGTAAATGCTACCTCTACTTTAAAAACGCTAAGTTAACAATAAGAAAAAAAAAGTGTGCACTTTTCCTTTTCCCCTTCAATTTAATCTCATTTAGTGTGTTTATATACCTTGCTCTTCTAATATTTGTAAATAAGCTTTGGAAGAAGCTTATTCATGAGAATTTACATATTCTCAAATATGAAAAGAATAGCTACAGTGTAGTATGTAAACCAACAGAAGCCTTTATGTCTGTATCGCCACTGCTGCTGGTTTTTAGCTGCATCGTGTATCCATTTGTTCCATAGTTGTGAATGTTGTACTTTTGAATACACAGAATAGTCCAGAAGAAGAGGCTGAATTAAAGAAGTTAAAAGATTTGGAGAAGTCAGTGGAGCAAATAGCTAATAAGTTAGAGGAAGTTAATAAAGAGTTCACAAGTATCCAGAAGGTATGCCAGTTTTGTATCACTTTATATCTTTGCAAAACAGTTTTGTAGGTATATGTATTAAGAAAACCCAAACCAAAACAGTTTAAAGGTTTTGAGTAGTCAGTAATAGGCTGCCCCTCCTAACTGTCCAAGGGTCCTGCATAATTTTTAGTGAACTTCAAATGCCATTTATGAGTTTGCAAAATAGAGACATGGCACTCTTTGGAAAAAGGTAATTTTTGTTTCATGTGGGATAAATTATATTCTTTATATCTGGAAAAACAGTAAAGAATTCACTTAAAGTCCAAAGGAGAATATCTGTTACTTGTTTATCTTTTAAGTAAACCTAGGAGATCTTACATTTACCATGTCAAGGATTGATAGAATACAGATTGAGATTAGAGTCCCTACCATGCTTGAACTACAGAAATAGTAGATGATGTTTTCTGCTGTTGTGGACTGGCAGATCTTCTAAGATGAATATTCTGTAGGGTATGGGATAATTTTGTTTTTCCTTCCTCAGGGATTTTTAGCAAAGGATCTCCAAGCAGAAGCACTAAAACAACTGGACAAGAGGATAAAAGGAACTGCTGAGCAGTTCATGAAGACCCTGGAACAGATTGATGCCATTGTAAGTAACTAACCACAGAAGAGGGTCAAATCCCAACAGAATTTTGCTGTTAAGAATATCTTATAATTTATTTGATATTTTAACATACTAGAAATTTTAGTTTGGCTTTGAAAATTAGTTAGTTCCTTTGCTCATTTTTTTCTTTAATATCCAGTTCTTGGCCCTATATGCCTCCAGAAGACTATTTGGCAGCCTCTGTTTCTAACTGGTGACATTAATGCCTGTGTATGCATTTCCATTCTACAGAAGAGCTTCATTTGGGGCAGCAGCCTGTTAAGACTACATGAAATGGGTATCCTTTACTCAAGCTTTGCCCTTTTAGTTTATCTTCGCAAATTTTGTGGTAGCAGTAAAGGTCTGGGGAAAAAAACTAATGAGATACACTTCATATTCTATATCATACAGGAAAAAGGAGGTCACATGTGGACTGACTGTACTTTTATCTGAAATGCCTGCATAGTGAGGACTGGATTATTTCTTTGGAATGTACTGGGGTTATATCCAAGTGCTTCACAGTCATTAATGGATCATAACCTTAACATTTCCAGAGTATAATATATACCTTCCTGTATCGTGTAGTAGCTGAGAGCTGGATAAGAATAAGGGACTTGTGCAGAGGTAAATAGAAGATTGTCACAACCAGGGTGTTTCTTGTGAAAGTGGAGCAGCCACTAAGTATAATTAGTGTCCTTCAAAATTTGTAACAGATGTTTGTTACTTTGTTGTATAAGAGCCTATGACATTGATAAACCTCATTTTTTAAAAGAAATATGTGAGAGTTTTCATTATCACTGACTGAAGTTGCATACTTATTTGTTTTAATATACAAAGCTGGCTGTGAGGTTTGTCATGAAAACTGGATTTCTGTGAAATCTTGCAGATGAGATACATGTAGGCGGGTGGAATCTTACAATGTAGGTGTTCAGTGTACTGATATTACACCAGATCAGATGAACAGGCCACCAGCCAACTGAGGTGGTATTTGACTGTACTGCAGCTGTGCAATATACGGAGGCAGCAGTATGAAATGGTAATGAGGTATATATAGGAACAATAAATGGGTTCCACTGAAGTAAAAAGTGGTAAACAGAAATGCAAAGCAGTAAAGTGTAAAGCTTCCAGGAAGGGTTTTATCTGTATCTTAGAGCTGGTAGCCAATTAAAAGCAAAAGTTCAGACAAATCTGTTAAATGCTATTGAACATGTAGAGGTGCTATTGATTCAATCAACAGCATGTTAAAAAATTAAAAGGAGAAAAATGTGACTGACTGAGAAGAATGGATGATGCATTGTAAAAGTGGAACACACTAGCAAGCTCACACTGTAAATGTTCTAGTTTTTTTCTTTGGCAGAATCATTCTGAAAGCTCATTAAAGTGTTTTGGCTTTCGTGTGTTGTTTGGATCACTCAAAACTGAGTAACTTGATACAAAATGAGATTTGGATGGTTACAGAGAGCTAGAGGTGAGGAATCCTGCATATTGTTCCTTACTGTTAGCAGGCAACCTCGTTAATTAGAGGCACTGAGTTTGGAACTAATACTCAGTTTTGCTAGGCTCCATGTGTTCAACAACTATGAATTTAAAAGAAGGGATTTGGGAAGTGGAGAAGTAAGTTTGTAGTCCTACAGTATTGGAGTGTGAGAGAAAAAATACAATATCGTCACTGAGAGAGATGTGAAAGTCTTGAAGGGATGCTTTTGAGTAGGGTAGCTATAACTTAAACATTTTAACATGTTTAAATAGCTGCTGCTTCCACCACAGAAAAGATGGCGGGATGTTAGGAGCATCTTACAAATTTTTAATGCTGTGGCACAGTCAGACGTTACCATAAGCCACAGCTCTTTGAAGTTTTCTTCAGGAGGAATACAGTTGAGTCTTGTTCAACAGTTGAAGATTTGTGTGTGTGCATTACCAGAAATGCTATTTATTTCATCAGTTAAAACATTTGGTCCAGGAGTAAAAGTCAAAATACACTACTTATTACAAATGTCGGTGAGTAGAACACAGAAAATGCTTGACTTGATCATCTGGCACAGGTTTTTAAATAACAGAAAGGCTTTTTCAAGAAAATAAAGTTTTTCTGGGATCAGTAGGAAAATTGAAATTCATAGTCATGGCAGTATGTACTTGTTGAACCTGCTCCAATTTACAGGAACTCTGTCATCAGTATTGCTATCTGAGCGTTTACTTTGTTCCCATGACTTTTTTTATTAAATGGCAGATTTGTAATCTAGAAAGACAATATTGTAGAGAACAGGTTGTTCTAACAATTGAAAAAAAAGCTGTCTCTTCTTAAATACCAGTCGCTGATTTTGTTTACATAAATTCATGACAAATCTGTCAAATTGCATGTATCAGGAGTGAGGACACTGATAGTGTTACTGACTCATAATTATGCTCTGGTGGCCCATCCTCCTTTCTTGAGGATTTTTTTGGGTTATAGTTCTTCTTTAGAACTTAAATTACTGTGCTGTTCTGATGAAACTTCTCCTTGTCCCTGCTATACTTGTCATCTGGTAAATCTATACCAAATTAACATTTAAAGGATTAAAAGAAAGAAGTATTTTGAAAAACTATCATTGTGCATGTAGCAAACATTTCCCAGACTTCTGGGAAGTTTTGCCACTTACAATAAGACTTACTACTAAACTTTTGAATTTATCTGGAACAATAAGCATTTGATAAGCTTTCGTTAGTATAATCCTTCAATCCCTTAGCATGGATCATAAACATAAAATTAAAGCTTCAGAGGACAATTTTTCTAAAGCTCAAGGAGCATCACCACGTGAAAGGGAAGATTTTCTCAAACCCTTTGATTAATCTGTCATTGCCCCAGGTGAGCCGAGACTCTTGTGCCAGACCAATGTTTCTGCAGTGTCCTGTTATGGGGACCCTTCACTGAGCAGTGTGGATTGGAGGGCGGTTCAGCTAACCTCTACAGGGTTACATGCAGACAGAAAGACCCCCTCCTGGGTCTCCACACCTTTTATTAGTCTGTCGGCACCCCAGGAAAGATTCAGGGACACACAACATCAGCATGAGAGACCCCCTCACGGTCTCCACAGTTGAATATGTTACCTGCTGCTGTCCAACTTCCCTGCAATGCCATCTCATGACTCCAGTCATGGATTCATCCCACCAAGTTTCAGTGGTGAAAACTACGTTGTAGCTTTCTACTCCAGCCACCCTGCTGTTAGGAACCAAGAGGGAAACACCAGTGAAATACCTCAAAGGCTTTAAGAAGTATTCCTCTAGGAAGGTGATACAGCTGACAGCCCAGCTGAAGTGCCTCACAACAACGCATGTGACACGGCCAACAAACAGGAGGATTAGAAACCATTTGTCTGAACAATAAAAGAGCACCTTTTTTTTTGTTTTTATTGTTACAAAAGTTTATGTCTCTAAACCGTGCAGAGGGGCTCACATTTTTGCTGAAATGAAACAGTGCTATAAAGAAACTTCTATTCTTGATCCGGAGATAGATTAGAAAATAAAAGGTGTACTAATGAGAAACTCCAAGAATTGTACGCATTTTCAACAGTGAGAGCACAGTGTTTCTAAACATGTTTACATAAACATTATATAATGATAATTATCTGTATGAGTATTTTAACTGTTAAAAAAAATCATAAACCTGAGCACCATTCCCCAGCAACACTCCAATTTCACATAGCTCGAAAAGGACAAAGCATGTAACATTTGCCAGGATGAAATACATGAATATATTGGGTGGTAGGAGTACAGAAAATTATGCAATTTTAATTAAATTAAAAGCTGACAGTATGTAACACCTCACATCTGTTGCCTTCCATGAGTACATTGCAGAGATGATCAGATATACAGCTTTAACAGACTGGCAATGTCTGCATTACTGATGATACATTCTAATGATGGCAAGTGATTGAGTTAATGTATTATGTAGTTTATTGCTGTATGTTACCTAAAGACAAGCGGTAAATTTGCTAGCTCTGTTTTTTTGCAGTCAGCATGCCTCATGCCTGACTTTTTTAATTACTTTTTCTTATAAATTCTTTCTTGTGTAATCATCCTCACTAAGCAGGCATGGCATTCAGGATGCCTGTTCAGAGGATTCTTTGATAATTTCAGTTTTTGCTAATATGTTAATTTCACCATTAAGCTTCATCAACTTGTCTGTTTATTTTACTGCAGAATCTGCCAGAGAATTTCAGTGATTGCAAACTCAAAAAGAAGGGGTTGGTGAAGAGGGTTCAGGTGAGTTTTCTTTGTTTGGTTTTGGTGGTGGTTTTTTTCCTTTTTTTTTCCCCATTAATGCTGGGCACTTGTACACAAGAGTTTGTGAAAATGAGCTGTTTAGGTTTTCTCAGTGTTTGTTCTTACATTGATATTTCTTATGACCTCCCTTTGAGAGGTATTTAATACTTTATAAAACAGCATACAACAATACAGATTTTCATTGTTCATGCTGGTTTCACATAATGCTTGCCATTTACATTAGTGGTTGGCCTTTTTGCTGTGTGATAATGTTAAATAATTCTTATAAAGTATAACTAGTAAGGAAAACAAGATTGAACATTCCTTCTTTTTTGCATCTTGGTGGATTGGAGTAATGACTGAGGTCTGGGCACAAGGATGCAATCAGCTGTAACTCCTGCTGACCTACTCCTGACCTTGCCAGAGGTGTTCTTTGGAAAATTTAGCTTCTATTGCAGTGTACCAACTTTGTATGGAGAGTAGGTCTTTAAAATAAAATCTGTACAGAAGAGCAGCTGGGGGCGGGGGGTTAAGTCGCTTTGCTTTTGTATGATGCTTATAAATTCCTAGGCATTGTTTGCTTAGAGACCTTGAACTGAAGGTTTGTTAATAAATACTGGAATTCAGCCCCCTCCAGTCAAATTTACATAAATGAATGGTAATGCTACTTGTATTACTGTTTTTTTTGTATTGTACTAACTTTATTGCCAGATTAGACTCCTAAAAATTAATTGTGGAAGTACCTTGCAGTCATATATGGAGTTGAAAGATTGTCTTTTACTGTAACCTTATTAAGTATTTCACATTGATGTTTCACAAGTTTTTTAAAAGAGATGTCTATTTTAGAGGAAGGCCTATGAAGAAACACTTTGTTGTAGAAATGGTTTTAGTTAAAGCTTTAGGGACAAAGCATTTGTACTCAGTTACTGAGATAAGTTCAGACAATGCAAATTGGAATGAAGGTGGTTGCTGGAGTAGCTGTGTTATATGGGGCTCTGAACATGCTCTTGATTCCTTGTGCCTAACCACAGCAGCATGGACTGATGGCTATAAACTTTGTGGCAAACTACTAGACCTCCACTCCTGGGTGAAGTTACAGCAGAAATAAGTGGGGCTTTGAATAAGAATTGCTGTTAAAGTATAAAACAGACTCTGTTGAGCAGAGATCAGAATTATTGATGTGCTTTTATAGGCACAGTGTTCTACAACTGTAGGTCATGAACCCTTTGAGGACTGCAAAAGAATCTTTAGGGATTGCAGACCAGAGCAGTCAACAACAGTTTGTTTTTCCAGAGCAAGAACAAGAAAACAGTGGCAACTTATGCTTGTTACTCCTAAGTATTCATGAAAGCAAGGGGGAGCTATTAACTGCCTTCTATTGCTGGCAGTTATATATCTTCCAGGATGGGGACATAAGTATAAAACACTTGCAGCCAGCAGCAGCAGTTGTTATCACCTTGATTTTTTCATCCCTCAAGTCCTTAATGACATGAGTTGATGATGGCTCAAGGGATTGGATTGGTTGAAAACAGTGTGATGGCTGAGAAACACTCATCTATCACAACATTTTGCTGCTCTAGAGGGAAAGAGGTTTCTTAGTGTCATTTTAATGTAAATCACGTGAAATATCTGGTTTAACTGTTAGAGTCTGGTGCAGACATAGCAAAACCAAGTGCAAGACTTGAATAGCTAATGGGAGAATCTTCTCAGAAACTGTAGTGTACTCGCTTACCTTGGGATTGGCCTAAAATCGTTTATTGGCTTAAATGCTACTTACTGATAAAGATGAAGGTTCAATGGTGCCCTGTAGTCCGGAGAAATAGAAGAGGTCTCGGTTTAATGAAAGCTCATTTTAGATTTGACTGAGTAGGTTTGTCATTCCCACCCCTTGGCCTCTGAAGTATGTGTTTTGGAGAGGAGCTTAAAAGTCATGTTCCAAACTGAATGAAGAACTAACTTGTCTGAACCTTTATGTTTCTCATTGTTGTTTATGAAAGTACTTCAGCGGCAGGACTGGTGATGATGGGCAGTCATGCTGTTGCCTTATCAAATGTCGTGTTTCTTTTGGGTTCTGGGTAAATGCAGTTGTGAATAAGCTATTATCAAAACAACTGGAAGGTGGTTATTGAGTTGGCATCTTCAGATTCAGGATAGGAACTTTCTGTTCTTAAGAGACACCTTCCATTGCTAAATTGCATAACCAGTGACATTTGTTTGTTTCTTATTCTTAGGTTTTTCTTGCCCAGTGTGATACCATTGAAGGAAATATTGGTCAAGAAATGGACAAGCTACAGTCAAAGAATTTGGCATTGGCAGAATGAGGCATCGCCTTACATAATTAGGAAACATAATTGCTCTATGAGCAAGAAGAAAAGTTTGCTCTTTGTTTTGGAGCACATATCCAGCTTCTGGTTTTTTTTCTTTTTTAAACCCAGTCTGTTAGACTGGTACCAGTCAATCATTTCTTGCTGGTTGTCTTGTTTGCCGCTTGGTTAGAAATATTATTTTGAAAAGAAAATCCTTCCTGAAGAATGGCAGAACTAATCTTTGTGATGAATTATGTATCTTATGGATGAATGTTTAGTTAACTAAGTTATGAAGTTTTTGATGATGGGCAATTTTGTCTGATGTATCTTTGAATTTATTTACAGCTCAAATCAAAGAAGGTGTATAATTGTACAAGTGCCATAAGTTGCAGTTGTAGGACTTCAGCTTGATTGAAAAAGGCAAACTGAGACAACATCTGGGAAAGCTGAACATTCTAGTAGACAGTTCAGAGCAATAAAAAACCCTACGCATTTGTATCTACTTAATGTTTGTATGCATTTATAAATATAAGAAAGCTTGACTATAAGGGAGTTGTACCTATTTTAGCCTTAAATTGTCATAATAAATGGAATGTACTGTAACATGTATGGTACTTAATTTTGAGTGGTGCTTTAAGTTGTTACTGAGCTCCTTGATACAGATGTATGTTTTTTACATAGATTTCTGAGGTACTGTGGTTTTTATAGATTATTTGTATTTTTATTATTTGTGTTCTGTCTTGAGATATGTTGGGAAATGAAATGAGATTACTCGTGCTGCTCAAATACCAAGGGTTCAGTTCAAGCAAGGTATAATTAAGGAGCTATTTTGAAAGGGTTTTTTATACTTTTTTCTGATTTTACTGAATTCATGATGCTATATTTAATGGAAAAATGCAGTGATTATTTCTAGTATGTTAAGGCAATCAGTGAATTTTTATAACACATTGCAAAATGACACAGCTTTATTTTAGCAATGCCATTTGTCTGAGGGTTATGACTGATTCTCGCAGTCAAATACGTGCCATGCTTAACCTTCTCTGTTAGGTGAAAAATAAGGTTTTTGCCAGAGATAGGAACTTTGAGTAGATGCAGCCAACTTTGCAGTTGTTGGTCAGAGGCTGTAGCCTACGGTCAGAGCCTCTGGCCATACTGTAGATGTTTGCCTGTAGCTAACACAACTGTAATAGGAGTTGCTTTTTCACTGATGCTTCTGGTTGGTAGGTCAGTCATACACATAGCCATAGCTGCTGGTGAAGTAGTGACTGGTAAGGAGCCTCTTTCTGTGGGAAAAATAAAGCTCTTTCATCCCAAATGAGTCAGACTGAGAATGTTTAGAAATGGCCCTTAGGTAGTGAGCCTTTATCTGTATGTTTTAATGTTAGCCATCCTTTCAAGATAAAAATAGGAAATATATGTAAAAAGATCTTAACTTCTAATAAGTTATAAAACTTAAACAATGCCTAAAGTGTTATTATTGAAGTATTGTCTTTGATGTTTGTAATTGGGGGAGCATTTTCTTTTTAGTGAAAAATGCCGTTGGACAAATGAAGTGATAGTCCTGCATTAGAGAGGGTCACTATTCTAAAAATGCTGGTTGACCATCCCAAGATTTGTGTTGCCATGTTCTTTACTGTTAACCAGTTATTTCAAGCTTGTATTTTTTTCTTATGAAATTCTCTTATCACCATCTGTGGAGGATTTCATGGTCTAAACTCCTAGGAACCTTATCTATCATGTTAGGAAATGGTATTGTAGGACTGTGGATGTTTTATCCTAGGCTACTAGTCTGGTCATGCTGCATTTTTCCCAGCACTTTAGGGTTAAGAGGAAGAAGCGTTGGTTGTAGCCATTTTTGTGAAGCCTTGCCTAGCCTGTTGCTGCTTCTGGACCAGATTCAGCTGACTCTTAAACCACCAGCAACACTTGCCTAATTCAGGGAATGCAGAATCATCCACTTTCCTGTGATGGAAAGGATCCTCACCCTCCCAACTATAGGTCCTCTAATGCATTGAGCTTTCACAGGTGCATGTATAATAAGCAAAATAATCCTCTTGTGCCCACAAAGAGAACTGGGAGCTGTGGTCATGGCTAGAACTATGTCCATTTCTGCTGTTCCTTTGTATATCTCTCTCAGGCGAGAACACTTAAGGCTGCAGGCAGACATCATCTTCCCAGCACTTCTTCCCAGAAGCTGCTGCTTCTCGAGGTGTGCTTATGTGAGTGCATCCTCAGCCTGTCTCAAAGCAAGGTGAATTAATTTTAGGATGTTCTGTAGCAGATCTTTTGATCTGGTACTTTGAGGCAAAGAGAGTGATGGTGAACCTCTCCCACCAGCACATCTGTATTCAGCAGAGAGTGGGTGTCCTGGGCTGAACTTACCTTACAGTGATAACTCCTGGTGTCTGTTTGATTTCTAGGACAAAAGAATGTGTATGAAGACCAACTTCTGCAGTATAAATTTTTTTGTCTTCCAAATATAAAAATGAGTTGATTTGTTTTGGAAAACAGATGGTTGTATTTAGAGTTATCTAAGACATTCTAGAGTGGATTGACTTTTATACTTAGTTTTCAAAGAGGAGTCCTAGACTTTTTTGTCATAATAGCCTTAAATTTCAGTAAAAGCAAGCGTCTGTGCTTTTGAAAAGTGCAGCAGACTACAATTGTGGGAGAAAGGGGAAGGAAGAGGAGATTTTAAATATTCTTTAGAATTTGTAAATATAGATCTCAAGCAAGCTTAAGCTATATTCTCAATGATTCTGTAGTCCAGGTGTACTGTGATACCTGTTTTGCTACTGAATCATTTCCTCACCCCAGCCACCTGCCCTGATCATGTCAAAACAGAAGTGACTCCCTTTTGCCTTAGTTGCACTTATCCCATTGTCTTCCTCCAGTTGCTGTGTTGCTCTGGCTGTGTTTACACACCTTGGACTTGCCATCTGGGCAAAATGGTTTGTCTTTTAGGAAAATGGAAATTGAATTACACACTCCCTTGGCCCGTTTTCTTCCCCAGATCCCACGGGCTGGTGTGAGAAGAACTAAACCCAACATTCAGGGAGCTGTGGAGTCTCGAGCCATGGGCCAGGTTGCTCTCTGGAAACAGCATAAAATTAGTGGCCATCCTCTGTGACCAAGTCCTCTAATGTCGCTGTAAACCTGGAGCAACACTTTTTGACTTCTAGTGGACACTCATGGTTTGGAGTGGAGTACTTGACACCGTGGAACTTGGCACTAGATTTTTTTTTGTTAACTTACTTTATTGTACTATCTACTATTATAAATGAAAAGGTGAAAATAAAATAAGGAGAGTTCTCTGCTGTCCTTGGTCATGTTGTGGTCACTAAATTCTGTAGATGGGCTGTATTTTAGTGGGGAAGGTGCACATGCTTTCAGTGTTGGCACTGGGAGCAGCCACCGGGTGTGGGGGGCCTTCTGAAGGGCGCAGTGATCCAGGGCCTGGAATGTTCCTGGGATTGGCAGTGAGCCAAAGCTTAAAGAAAAGCTGTGGGGTTTTGTGGTGTGTTTTTTTTTTTTCTCTTTTTTTTTCTTTTTCCTTTCACAGCTATGTTGTGCACCGAGGGTCTGGCACAGGTTGCCCAGAGAGGCTGAGTCTCCCTCACTGGAGATCTCAAGAACCGTCTGGACACAATGCTGTGCAATGTGCTCTAGGATGGCCCTACTTAAACAAGGAGGTTGGACCAGATGACTCACCCTTCCCACCGGACTCATTCTGTGGTTTCTGGATCTGGATGTACAGGACGAACCGTTTATTATTTTTTACTTACTGGGGGGTTGGGGGAGGAGGCGAGGGGACATGTTTTAGGGAATTTATTCAGAGACGCGTCCCACAGCTCCATTGCTGGGTCTATCGAGTGCTAACGGCGCTCCAAAGGCCGAACGGACGAACAGCCTGACGAGGGCGGAGAATCCAATCCTCCTCCTCCTCCTCCTCCTCCGCCGGCGCCTCCCGGGCGCGTCACGGCGAGCGCCGCTGCCGCCGCCCGGCCCCGCGCGCCGGGCGAGGGAAGATGGCGGCGGCCGGGGCCGGCGCGGGGCGGAAGCAGGTGCGGCAGGAGGAGCTGCGGCGCCTCATGCGGGAGAAGCAGCGCCAGAACGCGGGGAAGAAGCGGATCGACTCGCCCTTCGCCAAATATCCTCGGTGCCGGGCTCCCTAGCGCTCGGCTCGGGGGCTGTGGGAGGGAGGGAGGGAGGGAGGGAGGGAGGGAGGAAAGAAAGAAAGAAAGAAGGTATAGGGGGAGCGGGGGTCCGCGCCCCGCACGTTGCTTCTTCCCTTAACGTGGCCGCCACGTACAACAGCCTGGGTCACCTGAGCTGCTCCCTGTGCAACGCGCCCGTGAAGGGCGAGCTGCTGTGGCAGACCCACGTCCTGGGCAAGCAGCATCGGGAGGTGAGCGGGGTTTGCGGGGGAGCGGTGGTGCTGGTGTCCCGCTGGTCCCGGGGATGCGGGGGATGCGGGTCTCGGCTCGGCGTTGCCTGGGACTTTGCCATTCGGGAGTACCGGGGCAGCACGTGAGAAGGGGGAGGGATTATTGGGGAAAGGTCCCCCCGCCGGAACGGAGGCCGGGGGCTCGCTGCTCCCGAGGGTTCGCGGTTATGGGAGCAGCGCAGCACCCTCTTGGGTGCGGGAGGAGTGTGAAAACAAGCTTGGTTGGTTCGTCCGCTTTTTGTTTTCTTAAAAGCTGTGCAGGGATTGAAAGGCCAGCGCTTAAAAGGGGGGGTCCTGTGTCTTTCAAGAGGCCCGCCCGTAAAGTGAAGCGGTTCCCACCTAAGCCACAGCTTTTGGCTGTCCTTGTCAGAAGCTCGGACTGTAAAACCCCTCCGGGGGTTGCTCTGGTACCTGTGTGCTGGCAAGTGACAGCTTAGGAAAATACGTTAAGGTTAAGAAAATATGCCCTTTTTTTTTCTTTGTAATTTAACAGTAAAGATGAAGAATTTATAAATTGATTCAAGGAGCTTGTAATTTGGATGCAACCTTAAATCTGGGGAAGGGGTTTTAATCCTTCTAAGTTCTGCTGCTGCTTCTTAGCAGAAACTGAGAGATCATGCTTAGTTTTACAAGTACCGAGGAAAAGATCAAAAGAACTGAAGGGTTCCTAGTTCATTGCCTGCATTCAGACTAGATGACCATGGCAAGGCACACTGACGTCTTTAACGCTAGTGCTGTGTTTTAATTTTAAAACACTTAATATCCCAGGACCTTAGAATGAGTCCAGCCTTCCTGCTTTCTCCTCCAGTGCCTTACTGCTGTCAGCATCACTGATCTTTCCTTTCTTACTCATACAGCTTCCCTTGTGCAGGTGCCTGTCCCCATGTCACATCATTCCAGAGACTGACAGTCTTTGTTTGGGTATCCATGATGTCTGTTTCAGTGATCCAGTTCTAGAAAGATATTAGGTCACTTTTATAATCTGTTCTAAAAGCACTGTATTTTAAGATGCAATCCAGAAGTTACTGCTAGGAAAGTGTCCTGAATTTTTACTTCTTTACAGAGAGTTGCAGAATTAAAAGGTACAAAGCAGACTGCGACTGGTTCAGCTGCTGGAACATTGTCTCATCCTGTCAAGAGAAAAACTGTTGACACAGAAGATACAGAGCTAAAAAGAGTAAAAGGTGAGGAGAGAAAAATACTTATCAAGTATGCCAGAATCTAGCCATTTTACATCCTGAATGTTTTTGGTTTGTCATTTGTCCTTTGGAAGTGAGTGTGAATACACAAGACTGTTGAGTTAATGTCAGCCCATTGCAGCTAGAAAAGGAAGAAATCTGTCCTTCTCTGTGAGTTCACTGTCAGGAGAAAACAATGCCTTTGGTAGTTTTCTTCTAGGTGTTTGGTACATCATGGAACTGTGGGCTTGGCCCAAACAGAACCAGTAGCAGTGTAAGCTAAGCAGTAGAAGCACTTGCCCAGAAGTGGTGTTACTCCTTTTCAGTGGGATCAAGCCACTGTTTTACCTCAAACGATGCCTCAAAGTTCTTGCTAAAGGAAAGATAATTTTTTCTCTCTTGGTGTAGACATGTAAACCCTTGAAATACACCAAAGTGTGCATTTGTGAACTTGCCGCTGTAGTAGGAGTCTGAGGGTTGTTTCTTGTAAAAGCATGAATTTTAAGGAGTGACTCTTGACTGTTGTACAGGTACAGATGAAAAGCCACATACGTCTACAGCTGGGTAAGTAGATCTTATTACATATGATTTCTTTGTAACTGCCAACAGCTGCATTCTTGCCCAGTTCTTCCTTGTCATTCTTTCCTAGCCAAGGGTAAAGGTTCAGAGTGTCAGCAGATCCCTGCTTCTGCTCATTTTCTAACAGGGTTGTATATTCCTGAACATGGCAGCATCTTCCTCAGTGCAGATGAGAAAATCCTATCTACTCTTAGAGTCTCTGGGAAAACAGGAATTCTTTTACTGTCACTATCAGACTTTTAGGGATTAACATGTGGTGGTATTATACAGTTTGCAAGAATGAATGTAACTGGATTATGGCATGCACTCTAATCTTTAATGCTAGCGTAGTGCAGAAGAGGTGATAGTCTGAAATTAAGACAAATTTTGAATGTATAATTAAATGATATTTACAAAACCAGCTAACAAATGTCATCAGTAGATCTTCGTTAAGATGGTTTTTGTCACTTAAAATTCATGTAAGTGCATATCCTGCAGTTGAACTCTAACAAATAAAGGACTGTATTTGACTCCAAGGGAGTGGGTTAAGCACCTTTACTGCCACTAAAAATTTCTGATATATTGGGATATCTTTGCAGGATTGGTAGATGTCACATGAGACCTGAGGGTCTATTGTAGACTTCACAGGCTGAATTATTATTATTACTGTCTTGCATAGATATTATGTACAGTTACCTTGTAGAGGTTTTGAGTTTGTGTGCAAAATTAACACTTGAGAGGTTTGATGATTTCTGAACTCATCTGTGTGATTAGTTTAAAATATAACATGGAAAATTGTTTGGCTTGGAGGCCTGTAGCTATTCTAAGCAAATCTGGGTTTTCTTACTGCTGAGCCTGTGTGGCTTTTCTAAGCTGCAGTTATGGGCAGCAGTAGGTACCCAAAATAAGTAGTTGTGTTACATGTAGTTATCAAGGTTTATGTGACATTAGTATGACCACTGTTAATTTTATATTTATGTTCACAGCAGGTATAGTGATACACATTACTTTGTATGTGGAGACAGAATTACTTAAGCCATCATTCCTCAAAATACATTTTGTTATGGGCTATTTTTGTTGATGTTTTTGATATTGGATATTAAGCTAGAGAAATGGAACTGAAATTTACAATTTCTGAAACCTGAAGTTCAGGTGTTTAGAATCAACCGGAGCATTTCTGGGGAACTTAAATGAGAGCCACAAGTGTGTGCTGCCTTCAGACAGTGTCTACGTTGGCAGCTGTGCAGTTCAGGGTATTGTGCAATATCTAACAGCTTGCAGAGTGACCAGGCTTCAAGTGCTAGACTGGAACTGACTCTTGTGAAGTTTGAAATAGTTCTGTTGTGGGCTCTTTACTAGGCTACCATCTGATTTTTTTGATGAAGCGGAGCAAGACAGTGCAAAGGTACAGCTTTCCAAGGGTCCAGGTCCCAGTTTATTGTCAGGAAATTATGACGATGACGATGATGATGAAGAGGAGGAACAAGAACAATCAAGCAAATCTTCCATTATGCATAAAACTGAAATTCCACCTCCAACTCAAGAAGCAATAGCTAATTCTCTGCCTGCAGGTAATGCTGACTGAAATAGTAAGTGATTCAGTAAGGACAAGCTGTATTTTAACTGATGATGAAGGATTTTTCATTTATTTTCTAATTATTGCCATTAGCTGGTTAGGGTGGGTAATACTGGAATTAGAAGAAGGAGATTCTTTGCTAGTTTGTTATTATGTCTTGGTTTGTCAGCATGATTATTGATTTTATGTTCTAATCATTTGAGGCTGTCAAGTGAAATAATGCCTGGGTGTTCTTCCCTTGATTCAGTAAGGTATTAATTGACATTCCTGTCTAGTCAGAATTTTAGAAACTGCTTGAATAGCTCTTATTTTTGTCATAGACTTCTGTCCTTCCCTATAGACTTCTTTGACAGCAAAACTCCTGCTGCTCCTGTAGTTTCCCATTCAGGATCCATACAGAAAGCAGAAGTACAAGAGAAGATAGTGGAAAGGTAAGCAGTCAAATCAAATATTGATAGTTTTAGGAGTTGTAAATAAACATTATTCTTACAGGAAGTACAGTCCATGATCACTTAGAAATCTGTCATATTGTTAAGCTGCATTCAGAATAGTTTGTAGATATGCCACCCTCTGGCATTATTTCAGACAGGTATTTTGCACCTTAGGGACAGAATAAGACGGAGGAATGCCATACAATATCTGTTAGACATCTCTGTTTGCAAATTTTGTGGAAGCTTAATGTCAGCTACTGCTTGTAACTGCTTGTTCTGTAGAAACTGCTTGTTCTGTAGTAATGGTTCAGCTCACTTGAGCACTTTTAGACAGTGGTTTTAGTCTTTCAGAAGTAGTGACTGTGCTGTTAAAATGTTTGGGTGCTCAACACAGTGGAAAGAAGAGCTAAGAAGCATAAACTGTAGCGCTTGTTTTCACAGTGAGATTTAAACCCTTTTGTGCATTTCCTTGTAAGTGAGGCAAGACCAAGCTGAAGAAGGAAGTTTTGATGATTATAGGTAAAATTCAGGTCTTAAAAAATGTGGTCCATTTCTAGGTACTTTTATAAAAGATTATGGATTTTATTCTTGACTTTTTAACTCTACAATAAATCAGGTTGTAAACTGTTAACCTGGGCTTATAGTAATCAAATATTTCAGGAAAGAAAACACTGCTGAAGCTTTGCCAGAAGGTTTCTTTGACGATCCTGAAGTGGACGCAAAAGTAAGTGATCTACTCTTTTTATGCTGCAGGATTTATTTCTGCCAGTTGTAATCATTTTCTGAGTAGATGCTTCTCCAGATAATCAGTTATAAATCAGAATAAAAGAAGATGACTGAACTATTTAGAATACAATAGACTATTTCAGCTGGAAGGGACCTACAGCAGCCATCTAGTCCAAATGCCTGACGACTTCAGGGCTGACCAAAAGTTACAGCATGTTATTGAGGGCATTGTCCAAATGCCTCTTGAGCACTGGCAGGCTTGGGGCATCGACACCCTCTCCAGGAAGCCTGTTCCACCCTCACACTTCCTTTAACTTGCATAGTGCCAATGACCAAAACAAACACTGATATTTCAAACACCAACCTTTTTGTTTTGTTTTGTTTTGTAAAATTTGCCACAGATTTGATGACTTTCTTGCTTTCTTTATTAAAATAGTGCTATAGGCTCAAGTCTTTTTTATTTTCCATGAGTATGTTTCTCTGTTCACACTGTGGAAGGCTACTGTTGTATTTAAATTGCATTGTGAGGTCCGACCATGACTTCTAATTTGGAGACCTTCCCAATAATGCTTCTTTATATTTAGTCCCATTGTCTCAGCTAACAAGCTTAGGTGTCTTATGTACTCTGACAAGGTTCTTTTGGCACCACTCATGCCTGCATGTTGCCATATGTGAATAGTTTTTGAATAATGATGTTCTGAATACTGAAACACATAGCTGAAAAAGCGACTTTTTTTTTTGCTTGCTTTGGTTGCTTGGTTTTCTTGGTTTTGTTTGTTTGGTTTTTTGTTGGTTTTTTTTTGGGGGGGTGTTTTTGGTTTTCTGTTTGTTTTCTTTGCATGTGACTAATTGAAGTGTTAAATTTTTCAAATAGTTAGTTTCACCATGAGTTGGGAAGCTTGTACAAAGCTGGGAATACCTAGCAGGCAGAGGAGAATCTGCTTATATCTGTGAGGACACTAGTTAGTGATCTTTGTTCTGGTTATTGCCTCAACTGATAAAATTTACAAGCAGTTACTTGTTCCAGCAAGCTCTTCCTGGAACTGGTGCAGATACTCTTCCTTTTAATGAGCCCTTTCTGAGTATAGCTAATACTCAGACGAAGGAAAATGTTTGTGACATCACTTAAATTGAGATGGCTGCAGTGGTCCTGTTTTGGAATCATAACATAAAATAATTATTTTAAAAATTAACTGAGCATTTGGAAGCGAGATCGTGGGCATCAAAAATGTTTGTTATTTACATTGGGTATTTGTAAAGTGTATAAATTCTGGATTAGATAAATATTTCAAGAAAAAAATAACTTTAGTGTTTAAATTTATTGTAAGAAATACAAATAATTATGAATTACAAAAGACAACCACAATGCATAATAACACAGTACATACACATATGATAGAAATAATCACAGAACAGAAAAATGAAATGATGACTATTACTTCCCAGTATGAGTTTGCTTGGAAGCTTCTAATTCATTCTATAAACTTAATTCATACTACTAGATTTTGTATAATTACTCAGGAACAAAACGTACCAAACTGTTTTCTTTACTGTGGTGATGACTGATGTGTCACCAAAAGAGCAGAACAAATAAAAGAAAAATAAAACTAATGCAAAAAGATGGTGTCATGAATTACTGTGTTCAAACTGCTTAGTTCTCCAAGCTATATAATTTCTACCCAGTCCTGAGTCAGGCATAATCTGTCATCTAACGTGTTATATGCCACATCTTGTGAAAGTTTTGATTACACTGGTAGATTATCTTGTTTATTTATTTGCATTAAAAGCACAATCTGGTTTTGATTACCTTAGCTGTAGATCTTAAACACGTTCTTACAGCTACTGCTTTTTCAGACTTCATGTCTTAGTAACTAATGCCATCTACCACAGAATAAAAAGCTTTACGTGCCATTAAAATTGGTTTGTAGCTGTACATTTTCTTCTGTTAGCCAACAAAATTAGACTAGATTTGAAATACAGTCAGACTATCTAACAACAATAGTGACTGAAAAAGCTGATGTTCTATGTTATGCCAAAGACAAATAATTTACTGCTTTTTGGCTTGTGAAATGGCTACTGTATGCAACTGAACAGGCAGTTTACAGAAGAATTTAAAGTTATCACCTGACACAGTGAAATTCCAGTCCATCAAATTAACAGACTTAGTCACTTTTGTTACTCCAGATGTTCCACACCAGCCATTCTTAATTATTCTTTAATGCTGCAGTCACTGATGTTTTAAACCAGGAGTCAGATTTTTCCTCCAAAACCATTGTGCAGGTGCACTCTCTTACTCATATGCATTACTTAAACTGAAGTACATTGACCAGACTTTTCTGATAGCATAATTTTTCCTATTTCTCCTGATTTTTTACAGTGCCCCAAGGAGTCACTAGACATAAATTGCTAACTTACAAATTTTCATGTTCTTTAGGTGAGAAAAGTTGATGCTCCAAAGGATCAGATGGACAAAGAATGGGATGAATTTCAAAAGGCAATGCGACAGGTCAACACAGTAAGTAATGGAATCTATTTTTATTGATTCTAAATACTATACACAATAAAGAAAACAACAGTTTCATGCAGCTTTGCAGAATGACTGACATCTGCATTTGTCAGCTGTTTGTTTCAATGCAATGTGTGGTTAAATGCACTGTATAAATGAGCAAAGGGTTCCTTCTATTTTCCACTTAAAGGAAATTAAGTTGAAAAACTTTTGATCAGGATCCAGTCATCAGTGTGTATCTAGTTACATTTGTTAAATTGTATTTTATTTAAATACTATTTAGATAACATATACCTCAGATCAGTGTCCTGTATCCAAACAGGACATGATTGTGGACTCTTCTTTAGATCTAGAGATATATGTATATTTAACCTTTAAAAACACAGAACAAAACACACCCATTTGTCTGCCTTTTTCAAAATGTATCTATAAAGTGTAGGTAACCTGGGTTTCATGGTTAATTTAAATGTACTGGAAAGGAACCCCAACGTTTGGAGAAGTGACAAAGGAGTTTGTGTGTGAGACACATTAATTGGCCACAGTTTTTCTGTACTTCCATTTTTTACTGTTTAGCATTGCATGGAAAGTCTCCCTGCAGCAGGTTTTTATCTGCCCTTTTGTACAAGATAAAACTGTACTAAAGAATACCTGGTGTTCTCAGTCTTCCCCTAGAATATTTGCTTTTTTTTCATTATTTTAATTGTAAATAATTACTCATCTGTCAACTGCTAAGAAAAGTGATGCAGAAAAATTTATCATTGCTCATTTTAAAGCTGTCAGCACTATAAACAGAGCGAATGTTCATACAAAAGCGGTGGTGGATACATTTTGCTAGCATAAGCCATTCAGATATTCTTCAGCTTAGGAGGAATCTTCTCAGTTATGCGTGGACCATTGATTGCATAGCATCTCCCAGACATTCAGATTTGAGAAAGTATATGCTGAAAAAAATAACAGGTTAGAAACACTTCGGGATCTAGCGGGAATATTTAAGCGATATGTTCAATAAGTGTGTGTAATTAAGTCCCAAGCACTGGGATATAGCTCCTGTTTCAAACTCAGACTTTGGATGTGTGTAGTTTGTTTATGCTCAGTTTCAAATTGCAGTGTATTGAAAAATTCAAAAGATCAACCCCAAAGCAGCCAATCTACTTTTGCTTTTAAGAAAAAACATTTCCATTTCAAATTAAACCATACCATTTTTTTTTCTGTATTTGCCCTTGTGAAAGTGGGAATATACATATAGGAGACTGACACTAACTTGAGGTAGGAGGGAGGAGGGAAAGACAGACATCATAAAGGAACGGAAGTGGAATTCAGGATGAAGGTGAATTTTCTTGGTGCTTTTCTGGTTTAGATTTCAGAAGCAATAGTGGCAGAAGATGATGAGGAGGGACGACTAGATCGCCAGATTGGAGAAATTGATGAGCAGATGTAAGTAGATCAATTTTTCCTTAAACTCTCTGTTCTCCAGCAGTAATGGATTGCTACTTGACTAGAGTAATAAAAACATTTTTATTCTGTGATACTACCTTTCATTAATCACCTGAATATTTGAAGGACAGACTCCCTCAAACTGCAGAATTATACGTAATAAAGACATGAGTTCTGGTGCAAAGTTATGTAACTTTCTCCAAAGAAAAAGCACACATGAATCACTGAAAGTACAGAAGGCAAATTCTTGGAACAAACTGTCCCCCCTTCCCTTGTCAAATGTCTTAATTTGTATTTCTCTGGTATTTCTGTGCACGTTTTTAAAAAGCATTTGCTGTACTGAAAATGTTCTATTCTGTGACCAGCTCTGCTTGTTTCTAGTAAAAGTTTACTTAAAGTTTATGTTGAACGATGTACTACATTAAATGAAGTGGTTTATTTTGTTTTGCTGAAATGGTAGATGTGGCAGTTGGATAAGCATTAGTTTAAACTCAACCTGAAATACAGCTTTGTGGAACAGTTCGTTACCATTACCATGTAGCTTAACACATTGATTAATAGTGATAATGGCAGTAGTAGCGACTGAAAAGATGAATTCTGATTTTAATGAGCCTTGCAACAAAAAGAAGACACAAAAACTTAAAGCAACACTTAAGACATCTGGGCAGATTTACACACTACACATCAGTGTATAATAACAATAGCATTGGGTTCAAACTGAGCTTTGGTATTACAGGAATGTCTTTTAACAGCGTTCATCTAATTCTGCAGAGGGCTGGGGAGAGCTAAATCTGCCTCCCTGAGGATTCACTTTTCTCAGTAGCTAAGGATGCTATAGTACACAGAACCAAATTCAGAAATTTGTAGAGAATTTCAAGTTTGTTACTGAAATTATTTTTCCCCAAAATAGAAGTTACAAATAGATTTTTAGAGTTTTTGTAGCTTTGTCTTCTGACTGTATTTAAATGCAGGCTATTTCAAATTAAACTGAAAATGAAATTAATTCCAGAGACATTAATGTTTTCCTTAGCCCTCAAAGTTTCAGCTATGACTCCCTGTAAGTAATTTGTATTTAAGATATACAAGGGGAAACAGGATCTGATTGTAATCTTTCCCTGGTGTCTTTTCTTAGCAGAGATGTATTTAAATCAGGCAGGTACTAGTTGGCATTTTCAACAAAATATAGTGTTTAAAATGGCTAGAATAATTGTTACAGAACATATTTCAAGGACAGAACTTTTTAAGTAAATGGAAAACTGAAACTTTTGGATTATGTTTACTTAAAATGTTCTGCTATAGCACATAGGAAGCAGATAAAGAATCTGAACACTTGTGCTGCTTTTTTATTCTCAGAGATGCCACTTCTAAGTTATCAAAATTCATGATAACCAATTGATGTCTCACCTTTCTACCACATATGAAAACCATAAGTTGAGGAAAGAATCGTGTATCTTCTTGTATGGAAGTAAATATTGCTTCTGTGCTCTTTAAAAAATGATTTGTGGTGGTACTGCAGTTGTTAAATGTTTGGATTTGATCTCATTGCTAGAGATTGACCACACCGCTCCTCTCCTCTGGTCTCTTTCCACCTCATTAACACAGAGAAGGTGCAGTAGCATCCTGAAAGCTTATTTTTTTAATGGATTAAAAGCTGTAAAGCTTCTTTATCCAAAGCTGGAGAAGCAAAATCCAGCACTGTAGATGATCAAATGAATGTGAAAAGGCCACAAGTGTTAATAGGTGGTTTACTTTTCAACAGTGAATGTTATCGCCGTGTCGAGATTTTGCGTAACCGCCAGGACGAGATGAAGGAGAAGCTAAAGGAAGCCATGAGATTAAAAGCAACACAACAGAAAGAGGATGAGGATATTGGTAGTGAAGATGAAGAAGAACTGCAGGATTTGCTGTCTCAAGACTGGCGGGTGAAAGGGGCTTTGTTGTAGCATTTCTGCAACATGGTTGATACTCTTTTTATCTGTAATGTTACTTCCATTATTAGAAGTGAGACACTTTTGTTAATTATTTATTTAAAGAGGATTGTGAGATGGTAAAGAGCCAAGTGTTTTAAGAAAAAAAAACTTTGTAGATCTAAGTGGTGTATTACATGTTGTAAAAACTGTACATTGCAAATCTTTTACAATATTGAATGCACCTTTCCTATTAAAATTATTGGTTTCTTACCAGAAGTATTTTAGTGGGATTAATAAGTCTATAAAGAATCTCTGAGGTTTTGGAAGCATTAGCTATATTTGGTAATTTTGAGACTTGGCTTATTGTGTATAGAAGTAAAGGATTTGAATAGTCTATGGAGTTTTTCCAGACTGGGGGGTTAGGGAAAGGAAAATATTATACATTTATGTTTTTTTAAAATTTTTAAGTGCTCTTCTGTCCATTGCCCCAGGTCCCAATAAAATATGTACATTTTTTTTCAGGATCTGTTACAGTTTCTCTGTGTATATCAGGACAAGCTCAGAAATGCTGAGCTACAGCTTCTCCACAGTGTATATATACTCTGTGATGTGCCATAGGCAGTGCTGAATATTTTTCTGTATAGTATCCTGTTTTGCTTAGTGCAGTCATCATGTAGCATACCTCACATTTCTTGAACCAGAGGGATAAGAATACAGTAGTTACATATCTGCATAACTAAATGAAAGGGTGACAAAATGCCAGAGAGGAAGGTACTGCACTGGACACTGAGGAGGTAAAAAAATTTCTCTAGCTGTAAATACTGGACATTTTCTTCAAATATTATCTTAGGCACAGAGAGCATCTAAAGTTAATTTCTGTTCTGATAAACACAGATTAAGTAAAATGAAGAACCAACAAACTTGACAAGACTGGGACATGAAAAGCAGACCTACCTTAAGCATTGGTAAGTGCCTCTTTTATTTTTTTAATGAAGCAAATCTTCAAACATTTCAAATTTGCTGAGCACTTGGAAAAAATAAAGATGCGTGGCTTGATTTATATCAAAAAGTAAAGTTGTGAAGGAGCAGTTTAACATTTTCCTTTAAGATTCTAGTTTCAAAGCTAGATTTTAAAGGGAGAAAACAAGCTTTACTCTTATGAGGGCATTCTCATTACTTGTCTCAGCGATGTTTATGAACCAAGCAATAAAGATTAAATCTAAAGTTAGATATTTGATTTGCCTGTTTTGGAGGAACAATTTGATATGGTGGGAGCCCTTTCCGTATAGTGATAGAGATGCTTTTTTATTACTCCCGATTTCTATGATGCTTGGGTTCAGCTCTTTATATTTATAAAGCTGTCAAAATTCAAGCAATGGTCCTTAGCAGTTTATTGCATCCATTTATTCCTGCTCACATGTGCTGGATTACAGCCATTGGGTTTTGGTTGATTTAATAACCCTAAATGTAAGTAGCTGTTGCTGCTAAAATGTTTGATGAAACACTGCAGTCTTACATGAATTAATACTGTCATTAAAATAGCAATATTCAGAGAGTACTGAAATACAGAATAAGCATTCAGAGAATATCAAAATAAATAATGAATGTTTGGACAAGTTGGAGAAAACTTAGTTGGACAAAAACTGAAATACAATTTCCTTTTATAGCATGAAACACTTGGATATTGATGTCTAAGGTGCCTGTCACGCTGCAGTGAAAGATCTCTAGATCCATTTATCACTGTAAAGAGAACTTTGAGCTGAGAGAGTGCTACAGTCTTAAGAGATGGACAGTCTTTTTCAAAACAAAATGAAAGACAGACCTCCACTTTCCTTCTGACAAGAGCTAAGCTCAGTTTCTAACTGTTATATTTATATTTGATTTTCACTGACCCCACTCACCAAAGCATCCTAGTTTGTTAACACTGAACTTTAGAACCACTCTGCCTTTGGCTTAACATCAGAGAAACAGGATGGGATTAATGTCAGGTTACACTGAGCATCACGGACATACATATTTTGACAGTATAAAAATGTTAATCTCTGAGTTTATAACTGACATCTCTTTTTTTGTACATTTTTCTGTAATTTTACTTTCATCTTGTACGTGAACCTGCAAATCATGGTTTCAGCTGCGGGTGAACAGGAAATGAACTGAGCATTAAAACAGTTCAGCTGCTTTAGTTCAGTTGCCCTCATCTTTAGGGGTATCTTGTGGTAACAAGCTAAAGGCAGGGAGTTTAGTTACAGAGCATGGAGCTTGTACATTGAAATCCAAAGCAGTGCAGTCCATTGTTATTATTAGGAAGAGATGGCAGGAATAAACACCAGATCACTCATCATTCTATTCATTGTCCTTGCACAACTTGTTGAAAGAGTAAAGACGATAGACCGGCCAGCGCGTGTACGCATTGCTGGGGAAGTGACAGCTTTCGTCCCTCTTGGTTGCTTCTTGTTTAGGGGTTGGTGCTCTTTTCCTTGGAGGAATCCCAGAGATCTACAAATAATGTTGTATCCAAGTTTTACCCAGCTTACTGCTGTGTACTGTACATTTCTTCAGCATGTGGAACAAAGCTTTTAGAGAGCTTTGTGAAGATGGTGGGAGTAGTGACTTTGCCCTTTGTGACCACTGATGTATGTGTGCTGTTATGTCAGGAAGGCAAGAAATCATCCAGCTTTTTAGCAACGGAAGTAGCATGGCTATAAGGCAGAAGAGGGATATATCCTAACCTTACTCAGTAGTCAAGCTAATTTATCAAGGCAAATAATCTCCCGTGTCTTAGAAAAACATAGGCATAATTACTTTATAATCGAAATATATCTTCAGCTTTAGAAAACACTTTTATGTATTTCTGGTGAGCTATTGAGCTAGATTGATTATTAATCAGAGAAAATAATTGTTTTAAAAATGTGTACTTCCTTAATTTCTCTCATTTCTTAACTTTCTTGAATTCTGTTTTTAAACAATAAAGATTAAAGTAGTCCTAATAACTAGCTTTGTCCATAGCCACTATTAAAAATGAAATTTTAATTGGAATTGAGAAGACTATTTTAATTCTCTGATCTCCAAGACTTCCAGAAAACTGAAGAATCAGAATTAAGGGGGAAGGTGCTTAACATTTGTAATCCTTGTTGATTGATAATAATAATGGAGAGTGTTGCCCAAACTTAAGAACTGTGGAATTTCATGCTACCAAAAAGTAGTTGAGGTTCCCCAGCTCAGTGGTTGTGAAACTGGTAAGTGCCTTGCAGGGCCAGGATGTATGTGCCTGTAGGTGCATGAATGTTTGAAATGGAGTTCCAAGTAGCAGCTCTGCAGGCGCAGCTACCACAGCTACAGCTGCCAGCTGCTCATGGTCAGCTCTTCTCTGGCAGGTGAGTGCAGTCAGTCACAAATGGTAATTGGTGTGCTACCTTTTCTCCTGCCCTGGAAGAAATAAGCTGCTGCTGCTGTCATGACTTAAAAGCAGATGTGGAAAAAGGTCTGTATTTGGAAAATAGATTGTGGAAAAGGCCAGAAGTGACCATGCAAAAACAACCAAACCCAAATAACAACAAACCAAACAATATTCTCATTTGCTAACATGATTGTTATTCCTCTACCACCGAATTTGATTTTAAAATTTGCTTCAGAGTTGCAAATACTGATTAAAAAGAACACTACCATTAGCTTTTGCGAGGCCACCTGCCAATAATTTCAATTTGAGGAGAGACAGATTTTGCTTATTTCATACCACTACAATTAGATTCTCTGCATCTTATCGTCTTTAAAACACTGAGCTAGAAATAGCTCTAATGAGAAGTCATATTCAAATATTTTCAAATATTTCAATATTTTCCAATTTTTTTTCTTATAATTCAGAAAGCTTGCACTAGAAAATCAGACATTCAGCCTGTAGGAATCATGTTGTTGCCATAAGAAACCTTAATGTGAGTATATAATGTTAAAGAAATTCCCTTTTGTTAGGTAGCATCAAATGAATTTGACACTTCTCTTTCATTTCAGTTACTGTCTTAAGATACATGCCAGTCTGTAGAGTGACAGGACACATGCATTGATGCAGACACTGCTTTAATCAACATTCCTGCATTCCTTCATAGAACCAATGAACTTATCAAATACACTGCAGTGCCAGGAAGGGTGATGTGTACTTGAATCCCTAGAAAGTATTGCTCAGGCCAAGAGTTGGAAATTTCAGGTGTGAAGCAGTTTTTCAGTATCTGCCTTCAACTGATCTTCTGTTCATCACTTCAGTTACAACTATCCTGACCTGATAGCTGGGAAAAGAAATGTGAGCATTTCCTTTGTGCAGACATCTAAACCAGGTCTTTCTTCCAAAAATACAGTGGAGGGACAAATGCCTTGCACAATTGGTGGCTACAGCAGTTACGGAGGATACAAGAGATCTCTGTTCAAATCCCTCCTTTCAATGCTGTCCTTTAAACATCCACTTTGTGTGACCTAGTTGAACAGTCCAACAATTCCAGTCTTTTCTGTAGAAGCTGTGCCCCTGTAAAACGACTGAATTAGTGAGTGTATGTGACTTTCTTGTTAGATAATCATGGCACTCACCCAAGAAGGGGAAGGTCCTGTTCCAAGTACATAAATAGTGCTGAAATACTTTCAGCTGATATTGAGGCTGTGGAATAAACTGGATTTGGATCTTTCCCATCTGAGAGAAACACTCTTTTTTTCATGCTGTTGGGTATTTAAAAATGAAAGCAATGGCAGTGTTTCCATTTCTGCCTGGTTTGGGTGGGAAAGGGGTCAGCACACGCTTTAACACTTTCTTGTGAAACCTGACAAACAGCACCTTGTCCATGCAAGCCTTCTGAGGCCCTTACCAGATGCCTGCATTGATGGCACCAGTGAGATTTATGCTCTTAGCTTCCTAGGAGCTTTGACTGGCACAGATATGAACCTTGGGGCCCACAGACACCCTCTAGCTATGCCTGAGAACACAAAGCATTCTGCGTATTAACAATGGACTAACTTTGTTTGTTTTCCTTCTGGTTGACTGTTCCAGCCAGCATTCATAATTTCAATTTTTTTTTTACTCGAGAAACACAACAGAGCTGCTTGAATTCATTTGAGATGTTTCCAGAAACCTAATAGCTATTTGATGATGCAGAAGCTGCAGAACTTGTGCTGTCTTTCATCTGGAAACTCACAGTTGTGTGGGCAGTGACCTTTTCACATTGGGTACATGCTTCCTCTTTTCTACCTTTGGCATGAGTGGTTCAGATTTCTGTCTTGGGTAGTACTATTTTTTGCATTTTTTCCCCCTTCCAGACATACCTTCTAGTGTTTTGTTTGTCCAGTTTATATATTAAAGCTATTCAGGAGCTTTTTCTTGCCATTCAGAAATATTTTCCAACTAAAATAATGAAATTAAAATGAGCCTAGAGTTTATCACACTTGTGCCTGTATTTTTTTGCAAAAACCCTCTCAAAAGACTTCTTTTTCTTCCTTTGTCCTTTTACGTCTCCTCATTCCATACATGAATGTGTCCCTGCACGTTTGTTTAAATCTCAATCTTTTCTAGCCAATTCTGCAAGGCATACGTGAATTATTAATGTGAAAGATACTATACACCACAGAGCTGCTGCTGCCCTTTGCCTGGCAGCTCTACTGGGAGAGCAAAGTCCTGACCTACTTAGTGTTGAGCTACAATAATGTTTTTGTTTTTTTTTTTCCGTTTACACTAGCCAGGCTAGCCATAGAAGTAGCTTTTGCTGTTGCAGAAATGAAGACTATGGAGGTCTCTGCTGTAAAAGCAGCTTCAGCTCTCCCTTCAAGAGTACGAAGTTAAATATATTCTAAGTAATATAAATATTTTTTAAGTAATATAACAGAATTTTATCAAGGTTAGTACTACAGCCTATAGTTCTTTTAACCTAAGGGTTGAAATAGCTAATTGTCAACATTGGGTAAGGCTTCCTGGATGCTGGGATGCAAAGACCTCTTCTGTAATCTTCCTTGGCAGCCTTCATTGTCAAGAATTGCTCTGTGGCTCCATCTGCATTGGAAAAGTGGTTGACTTCTACAGATCTGCAAGTCTGTATGCACATCTTGGTCATACAGTTCCAGGCTCAGACTCAAGACCCAGACACTTTAGAACTGTCTGTACCCTGAAGACCATGTAAAATAATAGTGGTAGGCCCCACAAGTTCAGCTGGGGCAGGGAAGGGAAGTGGGACCCCAAATTAAATTCCCAGAAGCAAGTAGAGACAGTAGATGGAGGTTGTAGAATCAGGCTCACGTCATTAAGGATGCTACTCACTTGCACTGCCAGAAAATTCTGCTTTTCTCACGAAGATAGAGCAAGCAGTAAATGTGGAAGTACTGCCAGTGCCCTAAGAGGAGAGGTGGTCACAGAGTGCAGCCAGAGATGCTGGATTGCAACAGCAGCTCAGGGCCAGCCCCTTTCTTTTGCTTGTGTGTGAAGAGAGAACTCGAGGCTGTGACTGCAGTGCTTTAGCAGATCTAAAGGAGAACCTGAACTGCTCTAGCAGAGTATCAGGGCAGAATGAGACTGTCCCCCGGCCTCCTCAGCTCTCCACTCTCCCTCTTCTAATGCGAATTGTCATGCTCCTCCCAGCTGCTGGCCTAGTTTTGTGGCAGAATGGAAGGTGCTGTCTAGAAGCCTCACTAACAATGCTGCTGGGAATGGGAAAGAACGAAGGGTCTTAGCAATGCTGTACTCAGTACCCAAGTTCATTCTTTTGTTCTTGTTTTTCTTTCCCCAGTATCTGATCTATAAATCAGTTTGGGAAAACACTGGAGATACAAACCAGTGGCTGCTTGTAACAAGAAGACAAATTTGTCTTTTCTGTTCACTGCGTGAGGTTCTCAAAGAGCAACTTTGTTAAACACCAAATAAAGTTTTAGAGAAATATTGCTTACTCTACTAATTACACAATTTGGCTCCATCTACTCCTGAAAAGCCTCATCATCCCTGACAACAGGCTAACATCCTTTCTAACGTTGCCTGTTTTGCACAGGTGTTACACTCTTTCCCAATGAGCAGTGGGACTTTAAGCGTGATGATATGAACGTTTAATCATTAATGAAAACAAGCGATTTGTCTGTGATCTTAGTTTGACAATCCATAAAATAGTGCTTCTTAAATGACAAATTAGCAACTCGGTTACAAAGAACAAAATTTAAACAACACAACAGTTGTATGCACAAAGCTACCACGTCTTTTTTTTTTTTTTTAATCAGGAAAAAAATTTATTTATAAAAACGTCTCATTTAATTTACTGTCAAGTCTCTAGCTGAATACAGTGGCTTAGAACACTAACGGCCCATGCTTTTATACAGATTAGCCAAAGCATGAACATCAATAAAAATTAACCCCCGAAAATAACTTGTCTTTGCTTTATGTTATGAGCCACAACAGAGTTAAAACTGGAACAGTAATGAAAGCAACACAAGAGTTAGGAAGCACAGTTGCTTAAAGAGTAAAGAAGTATTTTCTTTTGATGTCTCAGAATAATAAGAAAGTTAGAAATGGCAGAAACTCCTCTGTAGATTAGTCCATAGAAAGCATTGTCTCATGGGGCTTTGGAAAAGTCCTGTCTGGTGGCTAATGCACTAGGGCATGAAGAGATACATTACAGAGCCCCCAGGCCAGTAACTTCTGAAGACAGCCTAAAATGTAGGAACAAAAACGAGGAAAATAAAAAAAAAAAAAAAGGCAAAAAAAAGAAAAAAAATCTTCTCACTATTACAAAAATACCACTTGAGTACAACCAGCATAGAACAGCATTTCAGTGCAGGCAAGTTTTCTGACACAGGTTGGTGGTTTGTTTTTTCTTTTCTTAAATGTCAATTATTGAAACAGTTACAATAGCCCAGAACAGTTTTACAGCAGTTTTCTAGAGCTTTTGAATAGTTGTGGTACCTTGAAATGATTTCCAGTTTTTCCTTCATTATATACAACAAAAAAAATAAAAAGAATACAACCAAAAAAAGGCCCAAAACAAACAAAAAACCAAAACAAAAAACCCCCAACAAAAGCAACCAAAAACCTCGTTTGGATAAATGCAAACTGTAACAATGGCAGGTCTACAAATGATTACAGTGACAAAACTTAGTGCAAAGGTGCTAAGGTGAAGAAAAGCCCACAGAATACAGAAATGACACAAAATACTGAGATAGTACTTAGCCCTATACAATAACACACTTTGAAATACCATGTTTTAAAAAGTATTGCATTTGCATTGTGTTTTTAGTTTATATTAAAATGCACTGAATACAGTTCAATTGTTAAAGCTTTGTGTCCAAGGAGTGCAAAGTGGATGAACATGGCAGGCTAATGGGATTCTGGATTTGGAAGTGGTGAGGAAAACAATATTGCATTACTGAGTTATGCAACAGAAATTAAAAGGAAGGTGGATGGACAAACAGAAAATGCAGTTAAGAACTAGTTCCAACAGCTAGCAACCAGCCACTCCATCCCACAGCTCTCTTGGCTTTGGTTGCAATTAGGTGTCTGTAATGAGAACATCCTTAAGTTCTTGTTAAAGGGATGGTATCTGTCCAAGCAGCAACTTCTGAATGACCTTTGATAAGCGCTACATCATTTTCATGATTACAATACAACCTGACTGCATGACTGGTGGTGAGTTAGACAGGGATGTCTTTTGTACAGAAACCTAACAAAAAAAAAAAAGGTCATTTTGGTTGAATAAAATATACATGGGAGGAGGTACCAGAATAGTGACTGCATATCTGATTTGCACCTGCTCTTAAGTACTTAAAGAAATAAGTACTTTGTCGGTATATATAAAACATCTGACACCAAAACAAGGAGCCTGCTCTCCCTCCCACTCTCCCTCCCTAAAGCAGAGTTCTTAAAAATATGTTTTTCCAAAGCAGAGAAAAATTGTTGCACCCTTTAAAAGAATGAAGTGGAATGGCACAGGTGCCTGATAATTTTTTCCTTGTTGTTTTCCAATCATTTTAATTTAGCAGTTTTTGTCAGACCAGAAAGCTTCATCTGTACTTTTTTTTTTTTGTATGCAGAAGTACCTCAGGTTCGGTACTTTGTAGCCTCCCTCTCCTGCTTGCAGGCAGGTCTCAGGGCAGGGGGACAGGGATTTTCAGGCCTACTGGTAGCAGAAGAACAATTGAGGGGGCCAACAGCACTTCATGTGGGATTTCAGGGGCGCAAGTGATCGTCAGAAGTGCCAGATTTGCAGGTCCTAGCAATAGAAAAAGTCATCAGAGATGCCAGTTTGCATAAGGAACTGTTCTGGAGTTGGAGGGATACCTGCAAATAAGTGTATTTATATGCTGGGCAGTATTGCTGGAGCAGGACCTGGCTTTCAAAATTTTGCCTCATTTATGTGTTTTCTGTCTCTTTCACATTTCTCCTTGCTGGGGTGGGGGCAACCCTGCCTGGCTGCCACCCTGCCAGAGGGGCAGTGTTGGGGGAGAAGGAGCCCAGGCTGGTGTCTGCTCGCTGTTGGAACTAGTTGGTAGGTGGTGCCTGGGTGTTAGTTGTTATGGAGAGCGGAAGACGACTTGAGTTGGCAACAGTTAACACTAGCAATTTAACAGAAAATAAAAGATGCCGTATTGTTTCCTTGATAACTAGGATCTACCACAGACTCTTGGTAGAGCTGGCAAAGCTTGCATTGTGTGTCTCATCCCTTCAATATGGAGCAAACTTCTGGCGGTCAGATTTCTTAACCCCGCTCGTCGAAGGAATTTTGGCAGTGTAAGCGGACAAACTCCCCGTGGCCCCCGCAGCGGCCGCGGCATTTAGTGCCAGGAGTGGGACAGTTTTCATGCCAAGCAGACTGGAGACAGGAACGGCATAGTGGGTGGTTGGCAGAGTTGGTAGGGGAGGGGGGGTACTGACGGTAACGGCGGAGGCGGCCGCCAGCACAGCCATGGAGGTGGGGGTGGAGGTAGGGGTGGCAGACTGAGAGAGGTTCATGTTGAGGTCAACAGGGGTCGTGACGGAAGCGGTCTGGGTGCTGACTTTAGCCATCTCTAAGCTGCAAACGAAGAGAGGAAGAGGAACAAACAGGTTGGGAGGGTTCAGCCAGGGCGGTGGGGTCGGGAGGAGGAAAAGGAGGAGGAGGAGGAAGGAGGGAGAGAAGGAGGGAGGGAAGGACAGCAACCACGAAAGGGCAGGATTAGATCGGTGGACGAGGGGGACAGACGAGTGGGAGGGAGAAGGGGGAGAGAGAGAAAAAAAGGGAAAATGAGGGTCAAAGGAGGAACATGTTATGTGTTAAAGAAGAGAAATAACAAAAGGGTTTTCCATGATTTGATGGTGAAAACATTACTGAGACTCTAAAGTTCTTCTGGAACAGAAAAAAAAAAGGAGGGTGGAGGGGTTGCTAGTTCATTTTACGCATGAAAAAAGAAATCTAAGGAATGCAGGTAATGGCAAAAGATGGAAAAAACGAAACTTAAGAGAAAACTTAAAATAACTATGAAGTTTACTCCCCAGCACTGATATGGTGAATTTTGCTTTTCATAATTAGGGTATTTTTGAAAGGGGGACGCGGGGGGTTTTGGTAATTTTTTCAATTTGTCAGTTTGTGACATAAATAGTACCCTTTGTCATTTTGCTAGGATGAGAGGAGATTGAGCAACAGTTTGCTGCTTCCATTTAAGGCATAAAGTTTTGGTTGGGGTTTTTTTTTAAGCAAGTTAGTTTTTCATTTCATTCACTGTGAGGTCAGTGTGCATTTTTCATATAAAACAAAACCAGATTAGCCAGTGTGTTCACTTCGGTTTGTACTTCCCCCAGACTTTTTAATATCACAACAAAATACTTATGCAATCTAATTATAAGATAATTAGTAAAAAAGGAACACTGAAAAACACCCCGGCTTCCACAGCAGTGGTATCCTTTCTGAGCTTGTGGCAGTGGTTACAGTGAACATGAAAAAGCTTACCAGCTGACAGACAAGGTACTACATGGATACAACATACATATCCTCAGACAGACCTCAACAGCACGAGGAAGTTCAAGACTGACCCAACCTCCGAGCCCAAGGCAGCGATGGGCTCTTTCTGGAGGATGTAAGTATCAAACCACCTTCACTTTAGCCTAAATCCACCCATCAGCAGGTGAGATGAGTTTGGACCATATACTCCTGCTTTTCTGTACGTTTTTAGACAGTATTTCCAAGGGCGCATCTTTTTTTTCAGATGACAAAATGTTTGCCTAAATAAATCCTCCCTTTGCTGTTTGTTTGTTGCAGCTTGTGCACTGGCTTTTGGGCCAGCAAATAACCTAAGTATTAATTTCAGGATGCATTTTGTAGGTGACCAGCTGTGAGCTATGGCAGCCTAGCATATAAATAGGACTATGGATTAGGAAATCTTTGCTAGCTACAGTTATATGTGTATTGCTATTAAGTTTGGGGTTTTCTTTGTGGTAATTACTAACTTCTCAGGCTCCTGGGCTTTCTCCTTAGGTGATCTGAGGAGCTGCAGAAGCTCCTCCCCTCCAGAGTGGAGTGCAAACAAGCTGCTAGCTGTCTCTGCAGAGGACCTGCCCCTTTCTTACCAAACCACATCAGGCCCTACAGGCTTCCTAGCATAGGGTTTGTGCTGGTCCCTGTTGGGGATGGGGTGTGCAGGCCTGCAGAGCAGCTGTAGCCAGGCTACAGGCTGGGAGGGGAGCACGATCACCCTACACAGGGCTTGCAAGAGCCTCGCTTTTCCTCACCTTAGACTTACACGAAGTTTTGAGAGTAACAGCCCCTGGGCTATTGACAGCCAGAGAAAGGTTCATGCAAGGATGCAAGCGATCAACCAGCGCTACGCAGGGAATGGGAACATGGGATGAGAGCTTCCCAAAGCACTGCTGCTGAGGGCAAGTCTAAAGGATACTTGGAATGGGTCTGAGCTGGGGAGAGGAAAATGGAGAAGAGAGGGAGAGCTTAAGCACTGAGCTTCTCTCTTTCTCGTGAAAGAGGGCTCTTGGAGTATTAACTCCTCAGCGGCTTTTGCTGGGAAGTTGGAAGGCACGCATTAGCTGTGAGGAGATGGGAGGGGAGGAGGGTGAGTGCATGAAATGCAGACTGCTTTGTGGGAGGTAAAGTTTTTATTTTCCTCCCTGGTGGTCTTCATCTGTCCCCATGGATGAGCAACTCAGAATTTTTCTAACCCTCGCAGCAGAGCTGTTCTTTGCAGAGAGAAGAGCATCCTTGTGCTGTCAGCACATGCTACTTGCAGTCTACTCAGACTGAGGGATTTTACATCAAGACCACTGAATCAGTGAATCCAACTCCAGTGTACATCCTCGACTTGGGGGTGTAGGAGTTATATGTGATACCCTGTATGTTTTGAAAAACTCAGCTTACACAGTTGGATTTTTTAATATGACTCAGTATTATTCTGGGAGGGAGACATATAGAAAGATAATGCAGGACTCAAGTGTTTCAGTAACTCCAAATTTGCCTACTGTGCATTTAACAGAAACAAAAAAAGTCCTTACTGATATGGGAAGGTGTTTGAGCCTGAGATTTTTCCTGCACCAGCAAGGAGAATAGATCCCACAGACCAAATGCTGGTGTTGGTAGCAGCCATTCAAACTCCCTGTCTCTGGTGTACTCACACAGGTATGATTGTAGCAGTAATTCGCCCTGCTTCCCATTTGTTACTGGAAACATAAGGGCAACACATAAGGGGAAAGTTCATCAGGTTAACTGTCAGTTGTCCCATGGCAGTGGCAGTTTCCCAAACCAGTTGTGGATGCAACAAAATTAAATGTGAAAGTGGATGAGGCAGCCTTCATACAAAATTTCATGATGCCAGTTTTACACTGTCTCTTTGAAGAGCTATGCTTTCTGAATATATACACTGAAGGCCACATCCTGCATCACCCAAAATTGTTGAAAAGAACAGAGCTCAGATGTGGCTTTGGCAGTCCTATTAGCTCTATGAATGAACCCCTTGAGAAAAGGGCAGTAAAAAAATACCTTTCAGGAAACTGCCCTTCAACAAGGAGCAAGTGCTGCTGGCTACAGTTCATTTATAATCCGAAGTTGAGTCTTACACAGGAAAACTAAACTGCAGTTTGTTCTTAATAAAAGCTAGAAGATGGAATTGGGTAATGAAAATCCAGTTACTACAGTGGAGACCAGTTAAGAGACAGAAGGTTTTACAGGAAATAAGACAGTTGTACTGCGAACAAACTAGGACATGTTCTACTCATACAGAGGTCAGTGCTCAAATAATCAACACAGAATCAAAACAATACTTTAGAAATATTTATATCTCTGTCTTGATATTGTATCAATATATTTATATATCTATAATTTAGAGTATACTATGTACATATCCAACACCAGATTGCAATAAAAGTCTTAAAGCAAGTTGATAAATTATTCTATAAACAGCAACTTTGGTTGGAGGATAGTTTAAAGATACACGCAGAATGTTTCAGGATTACTGTGGATAGATTAGTTTTGATTTTTTACATCTTATGCTGCTGAAAGATACTGGTTTATGCAGAAATACCGGCCCTGGAAACCAAATTTCCATAAACAACAGATCTGGTGCGGGAGAAAAAAGAAAAAGTCTACCTTACACTGAATGCTTATATGGCTTTTATTTTTTATAATTATTATTTTCCCATACCAGACTATACTTTGGGCAGTACTATACTGTACTCATCTCTTCCCCAGTGCTGTTTTATGCCACCATCTTTAAAAGAGAAGGCATCACTTCTGACAGGTTTAAGACTGACATAACACTCAGATGCCCCCAGCACGCAGAGGCAGCAAAAGCAGCAGCAGCAGCAGCCGCCTGGCTCTGACCCTCAGACACCTGCCTGAGCACCTAAACCCCAGCTAGAGCAAACCTCCCACTTGCCTGACAGTTTCTCAGTCCTTCCTCCAGTGCAACTGCCACCTAGCACTGCTGCTGTGGTGGCACCTGGCTGGACAGGAGTGTCTCTTGCGAAAGGAGAGATCTGGAACAGTGTCACTTTTTAAAATGAAAAAGCCACCTTAATTTCCTATGTTACCTTACAGCTTAATTTATTAAACATTACTTTAAGAGTCTTCATTTACAAATGAAGTCACTTCATCTAAATACAGTTTCAACACATGGTACATAATAATATATGATGGTTTATTGTAGACGATGGTAACAAATGACTTCTATCTAGAAATTTAACAAGAATAAAATATTTTGTTCCTGGTTTCACAGGGTATTGAGTATCCGTAGTATATGACTGCTGAGAAGCTTTCTTCTTTGCGAAAGTATGTTAAAAGACCTCATATAGATCCCATTCCATCAAAAGAATCATTAGACAGTAATCAACAGAAGTGTGAGAGTTCACAGGCTTTTCTAAAATAAGTCAAACAGGTTTGTTCACTAGAGTTTGTCTCTGGTGAGCAGCTCACTGCAACTCCATTAATAAGTGCATTATTTTATTTGCATGCTTTAGCTGTCTTGAAGATCTTAAATTGTTATCTTCCGAGATCCAGATGCATGCCATATGGTGTTTGTGCAACTAAAAATGAAGGGGTCTATTCTCGTCTCGATGTGTGGGGAATCCCTGAACACCAAGAGAAGAACATATCCTTAAGGGTTAAAGGAGGGAACACATTTTTATTTGATTACAGGGCTTACGGAAGTGACTTATATTTGCTACAAAGAATATAAATCAAAAGAGCTGTAGGTTGTTTTAAGATTCTGGAAACAGCTTATCTTAGTTTTCACAGTGCCACCCCTCAATATATTTTTCCCTAGGAAGCTGCTTTCAGACTGAATTATAAAAAGTAGTATTTTTGTTTGCTGTAACACAGAGCTGCACAAACGTCCTCCACTCCATTTACAGTAGTTTTCACTGGTGCACTACACAACTGGGATGGGAGAGGAGGTTGGACCAAAGGAAGCTGTAGACCTGCTATGACTACAGCCCCCACATAAATCACATGCTTTGTACTACCTTAACAGCAAACATAGTTAAACACAAAGCTTGATTCATATCACAGTATTTTTGTGGGGAAAAAAGAAAATAAAAGAAGAAAAGCCATAAAATACATAGATACTCCCCCTCCCCCACAATATATTGCCTCAGTCCACTGTTTGCAGTGGACTGTAGACAGCACTACATCCATTGCACTTTCTTCTCTGGATAATTGCAAATAAAGGTGGTATCAATTTTAATATTTTTCTATATAATCATATAAAAACTGTTAGACACTTAAGCCATCGTCATGGCTTAGCTAAACAGCCAGTGCTTTCAATAATTCTGGGACTGAGAAGTGAAGAAGCAGGGAGTCTCACCCTGTCTCATTAGGGAATGCTTCTTACAAATTTGTGGTGCTGCCTCTGAAAAAATATATTCCATGCCTTTTGAGCAACCAAATGTCAGTTTGAAATCAACTCTGAGTGGCAATTTCCACTTGGTAAATTAAATCTGTTTTGCAATCTGTTTCACTATATTTGCCATTTAGGACAGTAAAATGCGTCTGTGAAAAGTATTTTCTTCTAAAGCATTTATGATTGTCATTTAATTTAATTTATCTGCTTATATTTTAGGTGGATGATAATATGAGTATTCAGATTTTGCAGCTTTTGTCATTCAACATGTACCTGGAATTGCACCAGATTAAGCTCCTTTCCATATAAACCAACAGCAAACACAGCTTCTAATGATACAAGCTTTACAAACCATTAGGAATTGAGTAATACTATGCGAAATGGATACTGCAAAGCAACTTTCTGGATCTACCCAGGACAGACATTTGCTGGAGAGCAGACAGAGCAACCTCGCAGAAGCATGATCACTTACAAAGCAAACTTACCTTGCATTAATGAGGTACTGTGCTAAGCTGATGTTTGCAGGGGATCCTGTGATTGTAACTTGTCGTTCTGCGGAGCCTTCTGTGGCATTAGCAATCTTGATCTGCGCTCCTGACATCTGCCTGATTTCATTTATCTTACTGCCTTGTCTGCCAATAATGCAGCCTATTAACTGGAGCGGGACAAAGACTGAGATTAGTGCCACAGACACAAGCAAAAACCACTTAACTGCAATCTGTAGTACTGCTAAAAACATGGTTATGAAAAGCTCAGTAGCAAAACAGATTTTTGCTGTGCTGTTTGGAAGGGGTAACTGGTGCAGCCTATTGGCTCTGTGGCTCTAGATCCAGCTCTGCTGCTACGTGGTTATTATTAACTCACTATCAGACTATTTTGCTATTTCCCATGGCAGAAAATGGCAGTGTGCCGTGGTGCTGAGGAAAACAAAACATAGCCCAGCCTGACTTGCCAGTGGCAGCAGCAAGCCAAGAACACCAGCTGGAAGTCAGGCTGACCATCCAAAGCTGCCACGTGCAGCTCTGTACCCTTCCAGTGCTCTGCTAGTCCTAGACCTCCCTGGGAACATGTGGTTCTTGCTTGGCCAGGTACTGTGTGATTAAAGTCAGTGGGATTTACAGCTCTGTAAATGCAGGCAGAAGCAGGCATAGGAAGAGACTGAAATGTATCTGCTTTCCTTTACGGACGCTTACCAAAACTCATATATTGTGAATAAAACTGAGCCCTAATTGTGTGTTGTGTGTGCATGTGTGTACCGGGGTGTTGCTCCTCCAGCAAGTAGGCACTGAGCCAGCAGCTGAGGCTGAGATGTTTTGGTTTCTGTGAGGGTGAGGAGGGGGCTTTTGTTCTGTGTTAAGGAAAGATGGGTGCTGAGAAGCTCAGCAATGGCCAGAACGGATAGAAAACTGAAACTTTGCTCTACATGTCTGTTGACACTGGGATGTTGCTGCCAGTTTTGCAGAAGGATGTGCCAAGATGCAGAGATTGCCTTCCCCTCCAACCCTTCCTGCTGCTTCAGGCCCTATGTTCCCCTTTCTGGTACTGTAGTACTTGAAATAACTTGCCAGAAACAGATTCACATTGTCCAGACATTTTATCAAAAGAAGAAAAACCTCCCAACGCAATCCTTGCTTCACACTCAGGGACAAACAGAAAGCCAAAGTGGGTACCTGGGTAGCCAAAACAAAGACCAAGCACAAGAGGAGCAACCACAAGGTGGGGAAATGGGGTGGCAGGAAACTCACACAGGATTTCCCATCCTGTTACAACAGGAGGGCTTCGCCGAGCTCCCTGTCCTTATCCCAAGGACCTGTCTTAGAGTGTGACTGTACGTGCCAGTGCAGAGGACTGATCTGAGCTTCACCAGGGAGCCTCCAGCCTGTCTGTGCACACAAATGTGCCCACATTGGCCAGCTGTTGGCAGCACAGGGATCCCTAAGCCTCCACTTCCTACACCTCAGTCTCACTGGTCTCCATGATCTGCAGGTAGTGAAGGTAATGCAGGACAAGAGAGCAACCAGAGCCCAGAGAAGGCACTTGATGGGTCATTCAGGAAGCTGCCACTTTTATGTGCTGGAGGATCTCCAGTGACCCCCAGCTTGTAACCCAGGTGGGTCAGTGCAAAGAATTTGCAATCTCCTAGCTGACTTTGAGTTAGGGAGTGAGGATTCAGTCCAGTCCGGTCATGGATACTGGTGATGCAAGCATCTCGAAGAGAGGTTTCGTAACCTTTCATCTGAATCTCTCCCAAGTCATCCTTTGTTGCTGTCACACCAGGCTGCTTAAACACACTCTGCAAGCCATGACACAACCTGCAGCTCATGCAGAATACACTACTCCATTTGCCATGCAGGAAGGACAGCAGTGCTGGAGGTCTCTCTGGGGTGCCTTTCCCATTTCATGTTACTTACACTGCAATTTGTGCAGTACCTTAATAATCAAGAGCTGATGTGTTCTTGAAGAAGTTTTCACCTAAAAAGCTTTGATCAATCAGGCCATGAACATTTGGTTTCACATAAAAACACCTGCCTAGCCTTGCTTTGAGATAAAACCATGTCAAATTGCATCCAAACACCTATCTCTGGCCCATGTGGGAGAGGAGTCAAACCTACTATAGAATTTACCAAGCCCACTGTACACTATAGTATAATACTATATTTACTAATCAGTGGCACAGGATCTAGTTGGAGGCCTGTCACTAGCAGTATTCCCCAGGGTTCAGTACTGGGCCAGTATTGTTTAACTTATTCATTGATGACTTGGATGAAAGGGCAGATCCCTCCTCAGCAAGTTCACTGTTGACACAAAGCTGGGAGGAGTGGCTGATACCCCAGAGTGCTGTGCAGCCCTTCAGAAGGACCTCGACAGGTTGGAGAGGTGGGCAGAGAGGAACCTTCTGAAATTCAACAAAGGCAAGTGCAGGGTCCTGCACCTGGGGAAGAATAACCCCAGGCACCAGTACAGTCTGTGAGCAGACCTGCTGAGAAGGAGCTGGGGGTCCTGGTGGAAAACAAGCTGTCCATGAGCCAGCTGTGTGCCCTGGAGGCCAAGAAGGCCTGGGGTGCATCAGCAAGAGCATTGCCAGCAGGTCAAGGGAGGTGATCCTACCCCTCTATGGAGCCCTAGTGAGGCCACATCTGGAGTGCTGTGTCCAGTTCTGGGCTCCTCAGGACAAGAGAGACATGGAGCTCCTGGAGCAGCTCCAGAGGAGGGCCACAAAGATGATTATGAGGAAAGCTCAGGGAGCTGGGCCTGTTCATCCTTGAGAAGAGACAACTGAGAGGAGATCTCATCAATGTCTGAGGTATCTGAGAAAGGGGGGCCAAGAGGATGGAGCCAGGCTCTTCTTGGTGGTGCCAAGCAATAGGACAAGAGGCAACAGGCAGAAACTGATGCACAGAAAATTCCACCTCAACAAGAGGAAGAACTTTACTGTGTGGGTGACAGAGCGGCTGTGGAGTCTCCCTGACTGGAAGTAGTCAAGAACGGCCTGGACACAATCCTGTGCCATGTGCTCTACGATGACCCTGCTTGAGCAGGGAGGTTGGACCAGATGATCCACTGTAGTCCTTTCCAATCTGATCCATTCTGTGATTCTGTGAATGCATGTATTATAAATATATAATACACACACACACACAATATATGTACATGTATACCCACATGTATTTTAACTTTCTCAAGAAGTGAGTGGAAGAGATCAGATCAGATGCGCACCCAGCCCAGCAGCTTGTGGCAGTAGCACACCCTTACAGAAAAAGAAGATAGAACCAGTGTGAGGTATAAAAAAAAGTTACCACTGGTATCCCAAATTCCCACCTAAGGCTTACATACCTGAGCAGCACCTGGTATCTCTGCCTTTATGCTCTATAGCCCATATGTCTGACAATTTCTTTTTGAACTTGTTTCTCCTTTTGCTGCCCAAGGGCCACGACAGTGACCTGCAGAGCTTGCTTCTGTGTCGTAAGCATCACCTTTGTTTGCACAACTCAAAATTTCAGCTGATGTACCCTCCTTCTTGGACTGTGAGAACCAGATAAAAATGGTTCCCTTTTCACTTTCTCTATACCACTTCCATCCGTCTTCCCTCACCCTCAGTTTCTCCTCATGCCAAAAAACCTCCAAACCAAACAACTGTAAAACAGAAGTTCTGCTTTTTGCCTTTTTCTAGCTGTACTCTGTTCTTCAGTAAAGTTCTGCTGGTACGAGTGCAAACTGAACTGAATGAGGAGTCTGGACTCTTAACAAGTGGGACTCAAAAGTCTGCTGTGATTCCTCCCAAACTCTTAATCCTGACATTTTCTCCCAATACGCTATGTCATCTCTGGTTCATGTCCCTCTCTTCCATTTTTTTTATTTCTCCACAATGGTAAATATAAATGCTAAATATATATATATATATATATACACATGTATGTATCTTTCTTGTAATGCTTAAGAACTGACAGAACCTAATAATAACAGTCCAGTGCTGCAGAACATTGATTGCCACAGGAAGTGGCATGGAGATCACTTTCTTTTTAAATACTGGTAAAAAAAATCCTTTTGCTTTTCTCAAAGACAAAAGGATTTTTATAATGTAGTGCTTGTAAAAAGGGCAAAGAATTAGCCTCTGCAACTTGGTATCTGCTATCTGGAGCAGTTGACCATACCTGTCCGCAGGTACACATGGTCTCCCTTGGTTCTCCTCTGCCAACACAGAACAAGTCCATTTGCTTTGGCAAAGCCTCTCCATTAGTTGAGCATCATCAATGAGACTCTTCAATCACTTTTCAGTAAGCTATACAAGCTTTCTTAGCCTCAGGTTTGAGTTTTTTTGTTTTATGATTTTTTAATTAGAAAGTCCAGGACATAGTACTCTATAGGGAGAAATAATCTCCTGAGGTTTGATTACAGTTCTTTACAGACTTACAGCAGGGCCTGGAAAAAGATGCTTAAATACTCTGTATCTCTTAAAAACAAAACAAAAATAATGAAATGTCACTTTCCTTGCTTGGATAATGCAAAATCTGGATTATAACAATTTTCACAGACTTTGCAAGAAGACATATAGAAAACTGAGAACCCATGTTCAGAAATGAGCCTTCTTACTCGGTTTTATAACCCAGTATTTGTTGCTGCAGATTTGTGTGCATTTCAATTTATTGAGGGCCCAACACCGGTTTCCATCTCATTCCCTAAAGTGAGCAGTAGGTGGTTCTGGGGGAAATTACTTTCAATGCTAAACAGTGCCTTATCCCATAAATGGTTTCCCTTTGCCCCTGATACATATTAAGTCTGCAAAATCATTCTACTGATTCTTGAGCTCATTCGGACAGGTCTACTTGAGGAATCCAATGCCATTTTCTTAGATTAAGGGGAGATGCAAATCAGGCCATGTGCAAACATATAAAAAAATACAAAAACTATCCTGATAGACATTGCTAACTGACAGAATCTGGTTAATTCTGTATTTTCCCTCTGAGCATTATTTCTCTACTACATGGGAAGCTGCCATCAGTAAGGTAAATTTATTGAGCTTGAATCCAGAAATCCCTTGCCTTCAGTAGAAGTGCTTTGACTTACACTACTGCAGAACCTTTCCCGGCACATCTTATATGGATTATTAAGTCTTTGCCTAACCATTGATTTTAAATCCTCTCATACAACTGGAAAGCTTCTGAGCCAGGGATGGACTAAGCCAGCATCTTAGTTTTGTAAGAATGAGGCACTTGTTCTCAGGACTTTTCTGGAAGAGGGCTGTATGGAGGGTGAGGTGTACTTTTCCCGTAACATGTTGGCAGTGGGTGGCCTTGCTGGAAGTCACAGCTAGGGTTGGATACTGCCCTAATGTTCTCCTCAATGGATTGTGCCCATTGTCCCCATTGCAGGCAGTGGACTGGGGATCTGCAAAGAGGAGAGCTCAGTCCTCCAGGGACTGCTAGTGGAAGAGGCAGTGCCACATGCTCCCTGTGGAGCTGATACTGGGTATTTTCAGTATTTTCCAAGAAAATTTTGCTGGTGTGGGTCCCCCTTTGTTATTTGCAGGGAAGTATTTAAAGCACCATGGCGAAATAGAAGCAGTTCTTCAAGTGTGCCATATCCAAATTGGATGGACTGGCATTTCTGTCTATGGAATACTGATCTTAAAATTTCTTGGTGCTTTTGGAGGGGTAAGTTGCTTTCCCATTACTTGTCCCTGTCTCTCCCACATATATGCAAAATATGGCCAATTTTTAATCAGACAGATCATTTAATTTTTATTGGTTTGTTCGTTTATTGTCAATGGGCATTCTGGAAGATTGAATTATGAAATCTTAAGACATCTGCTTTCTGTGTCCAATCCCCTACACCCATGGATGCCATTTCTTCCATTCTTTTAAGGACCTGCCACTGTTAATGCCACTTTTTTCTCGGATTTAGGTGAAACACACTTATATTGAGTAACCTGGGCAGCAGTGATAGGACAATCAAGATCCCAGCAAGGAAAGAAAGGCAACCAAATGCCCCTGTAAGAGGTTTTGATGAGCAAAAGGAGATGCTAGGTAAGGATCAAAGCAACTTCTGAGAGGGATCAAGAGAAATGTCCTTTCTGTTCTCTTTTTGGAATTACACAGAAGTTATGAAAAAACCTAGAAAGTCAAATCTTCTGAATTCATTGTTTGGAGAGGAAGCCTCATCTTTTAGCATGTGGAAAATAACCTTCTGTAAAACATTTTTTTTTTAATTCTCCAGAATCTGTTTGCTATCAAGCAACAGGTTAGCTGCTACTGTCAGCATACTGTATGAAGAAAGCAGCATACTGTTGTTACAGAAATTATTAATAACATAAAAAAAAAAAATTCCGTCACAGCCTTAATGCCAGAGGGAATGAAGAAAATTTATTTTAATATGAAACTAGGTAATTTGCAAATGGCTATTAATATCTATTTGCTGTAGACTAGGCTAAACTCTCAACTCCTTATTCTCACTGAGGCTTTGGCTTTATGTGCTTATCATTATTTTGGTTTTAAAGAGTATGTTGTAGCCCATGTAGATATACACTGACTTCTCTAGTAGCTGCAAAGCATGTATTTGCAAGTCTCATGTTGTTCTCATGTGTGCTGGACTTTTGCACAAATCAGCACATACAATAAGAAAGCTGTGGGACTCGTGCAGCACAGGGAATCCCTGGAGCTGGGGCAGGCAGGGGACTGGCCACGGGCAACTTTGGGGCTGCACTGCAGCTCTGTGCCAGGGCCTGCAGCTTCCTTCACCTTCAACCAGATAAATAACCATTTTACCACACTGATGGCCTGTCTATCAAGACTGGGACTAGGAAATGCTTACTGGGAAAGCAAAGTCAAATTACCCAACTGCTGGTCTCTTTCTTTTGTCCTTTTGAACACTTCCAGGGATGATGATTCCACCACTTCCCTGGACAGCCTGTTCCCATGTCTGACCACCCTTTCAGTGAAGAAATTTTTCCTAATATCCAACCTAAAACCTCCCCTGGCACAACCTGAGGCCACTTTCCCTTTTCCTATCATTTCTTACTTGGGAAGTAAGTAAGTACTTTCGCCTGGCTACACCGTTCTTTCAGGTAGCTGTAGAGAGCAATGAGGTCCCTCCTGAGCCTCCTCTCTCCAGGCTAAACAACCCCAGTTGCCTCAGCAGTTCCTCATGGGACTTGTGCTCAGACCCTTCACCAGCTTCCTTGCCCTTCTCTGGACACGTTTCAGCACCTCAGTGTCTTAGCTGAACTGAGGGACCCAAACTCAACACAGGATTCAAGGTGTGGCCTCACCAGTGCTGAGTACAGGGGGACAATCACTGCCCTGATCCTGCTGGCCACACCATTTCTGATACAAAATTTTTGGCACTGGGCTGTCTGGAGAGCAGCCTTACTGTAGCTGTGATGGGACACCCTATAAATGGGAGACCCCAGGGAAGGTACCCTCTTGCTGATGCAGCCCAAGGACAGACTGGCAAGGCATCTCTGATAGGCTGGGGCACAGGCAGAGCAAATGCCCTGAGGAAATGCACAGGGAGACTGGTTTTCCCCCTGCAAAATTCCCAAGCAGCTCCAGATGCCTGATGAGACATGGGAGCCTGTTCTCCCCTCTGTGCTGGCACTGCAACACCAAGTGTGAACACACAGACACGGGCATGCACAGACCACTGGTGGGCAGCACTAATGCCCTTCGGTGCTTTAATGCACACCTTGACACCACATGAACATCAGAACTCCCTCTTACCACCTGTAGAGTCTGTGCAGGCTGTTTCTAAGCCTAACTCCATTTTCGCCTTGACTTTGCTCCTTTAGCAACAACAGCAAGACTCACACTGCGTAGCCATAAAAATCTTCTGTCAGAAGCAAAGCGTGGATGTGTGTTTGCTTTTCACTGACAGTGCTGAGCTGGGGCATTTCACACCTCCCACATGAGAAACTGACGGGGTTTTTAAATTTTCTACTCCACTACAGGACCCGAGGCAAACTTCCTCCTTTTCTTTCTCCGCTATGAACCCCAAAAGAAGTCAAAAGAGTGACCTTGGGTTTATATCTCTGATGGCAAGAACAAGATCTGCCTGAAAGCGAGATTTAAAAAAATTGCACTGTAAGGACAAACAGGTTGCTCCTATAAAATTCTCAACATACAACAAATTGGGTTGTAAAGCAGGTACTGATAAATCGCATCTTTTAAGTAACAGAAAGCTTATGAAGTCACAGCACTTGCACCTTTGCTTCTTTGTTATTCTGTATCTTTTTCTTACTGTAAATCATTGCCATTGAGTTTAATAGGGCTTGCACAATATTTTAACTATCTTTTAAATAGTCTAATTGCTATTTGTGTTCCCACTTATGTTTGAAAGCTTTTTTTACTAGAGGGGAAAACTTCCATTTTCCAAGTGACTCATTTGCAATGAAAACTGAAAAAAAAACCCCAACCCTGTTTGCAACGAAATCGAGTAACAGGGGAAGGCATTTTTACATGACGCGCAGTGTATCAGTTGGGCACTTTGAGTAGCTGTTTTAAGGTTCAGCACCATGTTGCTCATGGACACTGGGCCTGTTGATCATAGCCAGCCCAGTAGCTGAAGCAGGAGTGTTTCTAATCCTTGTTTTTTTCAAATAATCCTTTATATTGGACCTTCACATAACCAAAGTAGCTTTTTTGCTGAGGAAAAATGATGCCTTGGGTAAGTGCAGGTGCAGTGGGGACTGGTACAGCACAAGTCATTGTGGCGCAAGCTCTCCACTCCCTGGCACAGAGGACTCCAGCCCAACACACAGCACATGGGGCTGCATGTTCTTACACCCCCTTTAGCCCTTCTGCTGAGACCACCTGTGCTGCTGCCACCTGAGAGATGAGTTTTGGGAACTCATCTAGGAAAGCAGCAGGCACCCAGGCTTTAATGAAGCCGGTGAAGCACCCCGGCACCAGCACCATCAGGCAACCAACAGAGCATTGCTGGAGACCTGACACGAGAGGGGACAGTCACTTCCGCTGCTTCCATCCAGCATTTCACTAACCTCTAAGCACCCTCTTCCCAACAGACTAAATGCTGTACAGTTTATTCTGGGGGCTACTGCTTACAGATCAGCCAAAGATGAGATGTTTCCCCTCTGGTGGCAGAGGAGCGAGAGAAGAGAAAGAGATACGGACTATTGGTCCACTTACATCATTGGGAATAGTAAGTTCATGGGAACTGGTTGGAGTAGTGGCATCCAGTCCTATTCAGGGGACAGAGGGAAAATGTTACGCCAGCTGTTTGCAAGAAGGGCAAGACACAACAAATGAAATTTTAAAGAAGAAAACATATAGAAGGAAGGAGAGAAAAAAAAAGAGAAGAGAGGAGCAAAGAAAAAAGAGAACTGCTAGTGAAACAGAAAAGAAAGCAAAGGATGCAAAACTCTGAGGGCTGGACTAATTTTAAATGAGTCTTATTTTAATTAACCTTTAACCCACCAAAGCAACAAATGTTACATGAGATTCCACAAGGTCACAAAAAGCTTCTAGAAAATGAAGGGTTTCCCCTAAAAATAGTCTCCAAAGTTTGTTCTAAACACATCAACTGAGAAATTAATGGACGGCTGAAATTTGACCTGTCTACCAGGAGTTCTAGAATATGTAAAATTAAAGTGGATGTCAAGTGAACAATTAGCAGAACAAAATACACAGATATGAAAAATAAAAAAATAACAAATTAAAGTAAGGACAAGGAAATTAACTTAGGAAAATTTTAAAATTATATATGTGGGATTAGTTGCTGCAGAAATGTTGGGAAGGGTAATTTTGGAAGGGAAATGGACAAAATACTCTAAGCTGCATACATTTGTTTGTAAATTGGGTGGACAAAAGGAAAATGCTCAGGAAAAATGGAATTACTGCTTTAACACACAGTAACATTACAGAAACGTACATCTCACAAATATAACCAGGAAAAGATCAGGGAGCAGTATGTTAATGACAAGAATAAGGAAAATACAAAGCTAGGAAAGGCAGTTTAGTATTACTTGTAGGTATTTTATCAGATACATCATAAAGAAACAAAAGAATATTTTGGATGTCATGTCTCTTTCTCTTATGTTCTCTTTTTTGCTGTTTATTGTATTATCTGTACAGACATGCCAAAAATACTAATTTCCAACTAGAAAAGATGGAAAAGAAATACTCTACAGAAAAGTGACTTGCCTACATTTTACTGATGTTTACATTCAATTATGAGTTGCATATGCTTAAGTCACATTCTACAAAAATATCAAATGTTGCTCACAGAATTTGATGTATGTGATAAAATGTTATTTGCCATACAAAGCATGTACCAGTACATATGCATTTCTGTTCTCTGAAGTTTTTAGGTACCAAGCATGTATGCTCTGAAGCACAGTAAAAATGTTTATTTGCAGGGTTAAGTGACTTCTCACTCTTGAATCAAGAATTCAGCCTCAGCTTTATTAAGTATAGAACAAATTTGTAGTCCTTAGCTAAAGTGCCATTGCACTTTGTAGCTATATCTGTGTTATCTAGTAGGAAGTGAGGCACTTGTCCCAGCAGTGATGATTACAGATGCTCTCAAGAGATTTGGCTCTACAGGAATTCAAGTTTCAGCATTCCATAATTTCTTTAATTGGTATTTCTGTACCATGAATACATACTGTTTTCCATTTTCGTTTCTTTCTGAACTATGTTACTAAACTGGACAAGGAGCATGCCCAAGTACTTCACTTGTAAGCAACTGGTACATACTGTATGGTCCATAATAACTTTATGAGGACTGAACAAAAGAAACTTGGAGCTTTTAGCTAATGGCACAAATGAAGCAGTTGTGATTAATAAAAGTAACAAACAAAGCATGTTGTAGTAGTGATGACAGGAATTGTAACAGAGGTATGGGGGGGAAGAAGAGAGGTTAATGTATAAAAACAGAAGGATTGCTGGTCATTGACCACATTTATTATTAAAATGATGTAATGACCACGGGAAACAAAGCTGTTAAGAAGAAGGACATCCCCAGGGGGTCATGGGTACGTACCAGGGAAACCAGGGGTGGTCTGCCCAAGGGGAGTAAAGGGGGGATGCTGCATAGCCAACTGGTGAAGCTTGGTCAACTGCAGGGCAGGATGGGAAATTAGAACTAACCAATCAAATGGAATTATTTCAGAGCAGAGAAACCATCTTACATGTTCTAAAACTGGATTAATTAAAATTATATTGAAAAAAAAAGGTTTAATAATTCATTCTAGTCTACCGTAGAGGAAAAAAAGAAAACCCAAAGTGGTTATAAATGACATCTCTACTGTTATTACATGTAATGACTGTTGTTAATATTAACTAATTACTGTAGAATTACATATTAAAAGAACTCAAATATATCACATGCGAAAAAAGACCAAGATAACTGTCATTTGTTCCTGGGCCATTGTACTTTCTAGCAATTATTACACAAGGTAAGAGATGCAGCTGAGCTAACACTTGGCTATACAGTGTGTTGTTCAGGAAAGGTGTCCTTAGGCCGTGTCTTTATTGCTACCTGTAGAAAGCAAATGCTGCCCAGAACAAATAAGAGGGAGAGGAACAAAAAGGGAGTAATTTACATGTGCTGGACTCACGTCTGGATGAGGGATGGCATACTGCCCTTGAATCGTGAATGCCTGAAAACAAGCACAGTTAAGACACAGGTTAGTCAGGTGGGACAAGCAGCGCTCCTGTTCTCATCAGAAAAGCTTCTCCTGGCCCCTCAGGTAAATTCCACCTGCATCGCTTTCAACACTGAGTGAAGTTTAATTGTCTTGTGCTGCTTGATAACTCTTGGCACAGAACAGAAAGGTCTCTGTCAGGCTGTCTACCTATCCCTTGCACGCAGAGGATGCCCAGTGCCGCTGCCTGAGCTCTGACAACCTTGACCCTCAGGACCTCAGAGCTGAGGACACTGAGGGGGTCAAGGAGCACAGGGGGTGGCCACTTCCCCTCTCTGCTACTCCATCTGCCAAGTGACACCAATGCACATAGGGAGATGCTGATGCCGAAGCAGCAAGGGGCATAGCAAAGAGGGGGCAGATGTGCCCAGTGGATGCCCTGCCCTGCCCTGCATCCAGCTCCTGACTGCCATGTGTGTGCATGGACATGTGCCAGTCAGCTCTGAGTCACCTCCTCTGGTTATCAACAACCACAGATGCTGAATGCCAGCAAACACGTGCCCTGGGGCACCTCATGGGGCTTGCACCCCAGGCTGCTGTGCCAGGGGGTATGAGAGTACATGTGCTGGATGGCAGTCTGTCCTGCACTGCCTGGGCACAGGGCCAGCAGGCCAACCTGGAGATAGGAGCATGATGGAGACCCCCAGCATGGTGGTCTTATCTTCCACAAAAAGCCAAATATCCTCCCTCCAAATTCAGCCACTCTGCACCACAAGAACAGTGCATGGGGTATAGTTTCTGGCATCACTTCTGGCAGCACTGGGCTGAGGTGGAGGAGGCAAAAAAGCATGTGAGAGAGGAGGGATATAACTGGCACCAGTTAACACAGTCCTTTGTCTCTTCTGCTGGTTCTGTTCTGCTCTTTGTAGAGGCCTACAAACTACAGAGAGTTTATGATTTTCTATTGTATCTGCAAGGTATGGCATGCCAGAAGAAAATTAATGTGCTTGTGCTTAGACAGGCAGGAAAGCAGAAGGACAAATTATAACATAAATATTTGTAGTGGGAGAATTATAAACAGGAACGGAGCTGATTAGCTTAGTTTGCAAAATGCTTATTTGACAAAAGGCCTCTTAGAAAGCAATGAATCCTCTGTAAATGATCAAACAATTCATTTAATGGAGTTTGGATATTAAAACCTTTAATGTCTCAACTGCGTGATGCACATTTCTGCAGCAGAATTTCCCTTCTGGAGAAGAAACATTTCATTTAGTTTTTAAATTAGTTATAAAGCCAGGCCGTAATCTGGCAAACATTATTCACATGAGCAGTTTTCAGGCAGAAGTGTGGGGCTCAATGGGAGTTCATGGGCAAACATATTCACGTGCATCTATAGGGGATGGCCATCAATGACGGTTTATGTATCAAAAGACAAGCTTCCAGTCCACCAAAACAGGTGATCACTGCCATCAGTGGGTCTAAAGGAAGCATGTGTTCAAGCAAACAAGACGTGTTTAACTGTTTTACCAAATGAGGATAAGCTGAGTGGGGGCTCTGTGCTTAGCCAAGCACAGGAGCAGCCTCAGGTTTGGAAACCCTGCTTTAGCATCTGACCCTCTGTGCTGGATCACAAGTGTCCTTTCTGGTCTCAGCTTTACTTCTCACCTAGCTGAGAGAACATCTTTCACATGGCTGTTTCTCAAGTAGTGGTCTGCAAACTAGCAAGAACCCCTCACAAAGAAATCACCAGTGAACCTAATGAAATTCAGCCCTTATCTCATCATTCTGCTCCCTCATACTTCCATGTACATATACAAGAAAGCAAACAGACTGGAGAAATAACAAAAACATTCAGTGCTTGGCCTAGGTTTACTTGGTTGCTTTGGTTGTCAATGAAAACCATCATAGCAGCATGGACAAGATGGGACTTGAATTTTCTTTCCCAGTAAAAAAAAAAAAAAAAAAAGAAAAAAAAAAGAAAAAAAAAGAAAGTTCTTAATTTCTTAGGCTCCCAAAAGGTCATCTGATTGATTTAGGTTGAGAAAAAAGTCTTTGACAGCATTACCCCTTGGCTGGGGAACCATGTGTTTCTGGGGCTGAGGCATACTGAGCACAAGCCTGGGAGAGTCTGCCGAGACATCTGTCCTTTAACATTTCACTGAGACATGAGCTATGGATCTGCTTCCATCAAAGTCAAGGGCAACATTCCTACTGATGTAAGTAACAGCAGGGATAAGCTGGTCTTCAAGTCTTTCTCAATTTAAACCATAAAACTGCTATGGGACATAAACCAAAGCTGCACCCTGTGAGTACCCATCTGAACACCAATGTAGCACACTGGGTAGAAATTTCCAATTTAACCACTGCATATGCTAAGTACTGGTTAAGGGGCAGAGCAGGGCAGTTTCCTTTTAGTTTTTTATGCAATACAGTATCAAGGAAGCACAAGAGAATTAAAAACAATACTTAAAGTGGAAGAACCCCAATTTGTTAAAGAAAACTAAAATTTTATTTTGCTGATGTTGCTTGATATGCAAGTATTAAAGAAACCAAAACCTTTTGAGATAGCCATGATGTAATTTAGAACAGAAAAATAATTTCTGATAGTGCAGCTAAAAGGCTGAATGTAATTAACAGTGCTGATAAAATTTTATTTTCAGTGTTAATTTCCACTTATGAAACATGGTTAAAATGTCTTTCCATACTGATGTCCAAACACATCTTAAGCATTTTCTTAAAAAGTCTGCTTAGCCAGAGAACACAGAAATTCAAAGCACACAGAAAGTGTCTGTCTTTTACACTCTTTCTCACATCAACAAGGCTGCATTAGAAAAGTGAGAACACTCTTTTAACTGATAAAACTGAAGATTACAAGAGCTATTAAGAATGGAAAATAGGATACTTTCAATTATTTATACAAACTGCTTGGAGCACTCTAGCAAACAGTTTCAATACTTTTGAGGAGTCATATACACAGACAGTCTTTGATGGCAGTAGCAATTACAATACTGGTAGAATGGGCTGCTGCATACATATACACATATTTCTTAAAGGAAAGCACTGCAGTGCAAACATATGTATGGAGTAAATTATTCTGAACTTTCAGTCATAGACCAATTTCTGGCAAGTTATTTTAAATTTCAATTCAACTTTGGTAACTAAGGAAGCAGATTTCTTATTTTGAAGACAATTAGCACTGGCAGGTTTGAACATGAGGAAAGATACTACATCCAAGTTATAAAAATCTGCATAAACATCACAACGTATCCTTACAGACTAGAAAGTAAAACTCCAAAACAAAAAAATTCAGAGAAAGCTCATGATAAAGGCTTGTCAGAAGTAATGGCGTTTCGGTGTTTGCTTGAGAGGTGCAGGAGCTTCCTTATACAAGCAGACTGTGGTGGCACGGGTCATCATACCAACAATGCCAGCAGCACCTTGTACCCTCAGCCCCACCAGGAACCCAGTGTCCAGCTTCTCATATGACTTCCAAATTGCCTGCGGTGGGACGTGGTATCTAGGGCTGCTGTCACAGCAGCTCACACCCCACAACAGGGTGATGACCTGAGGTGAGCCGATGGGATGGGAGGTGGAACCTGCTTGCAGATGTTCCACCATGTAGGTGAGTAAACCGGTAACTGCTTAAAAAGAGGTCTTGACATCACCATGGGGAAAAGATTTGGCTGGGTGGGGGTGCCTTAGAGAGGCTTTACATATGTAAATCCTGAGTAGAGAGATGGCTGCCTTCCTTTAGGCTGGGTTTAGGGGATCAATTTCCCCTTGAGTTGGACAGGGTTGCACCATTTCACTGCTCCACCACTGCTCGTAGTCTGGTGGCTATACAGGTCCCCTTGTGAGCCTCCCGTGGTGTTTTCAGAGTACTTATCAACTGTGCTCATCAGTGGCTTATCAGTGACTACAGCTGCATTCCCCCTGCAATGGATGATGGCCGAGAAATTTCTGCTATGTCTCAGCCACATGTTGAACACTCATTTCAGAGCATTACCAAAAGACACAGAAGAATCACAGTGCACATGGGTTTCTAAAGGCAGATGAGAACCCTGACTGATATAGCTTAACATGAAGGGGGAATCATCAAAACTTCCTTGCATAAAAAAGAAACAGGAACACTGTTCTTATGTTATCAATCAGGCTGTTGCATGCTGTGGTTGGTAAGGTCTACATTTGCATGTAGGTAGTTCCTGCAACCTCAGAAACCCATTGCTACTTGGTCCCAAGGGACTACAAACAGCAGACATTGTGCGTGTGTAAATTTTTACTGCAAAAGGTACTATTTGGTCACAAAAAATATGAAAACTATGAGAGAAAAATTATGCCTTTCATGAGCAGAGATGCCCTGCTGTTTGATTATCTCTGAAAAGTGACAAAACTGCTTATACTGCTAGTGGAGCTACAAATTAAGAGTCAAAAAACTGACCCCACAATAAGGATATTTGTCCCACTCAACGAGCATCTGATTTGGACACCTCTCAATTCACAGAAGGGTAAACTTTTCTTAATTACAGAATTCAATTTTAAATCTTGGTAAAATACCAGTCATCACATTTTGCATCAAGTTTGCAATGCAGTGTTCTCCTGTCCTGCAAACTGTAAGCACGCAGAGTAGACAAAGCACATCAATACTATACCAGGCAAGAAAGAGTAAAAGTTGAAAACTAACAGGCGCTGGCTGAGGTTGGGCCAAGACGGTGTGGTTTCCAGCTGAAGCCAAAATGGTGTCTGCTCTTACCTGGCCACCTGCAAAAATGATAGGTGCAGAGGCAGGTTTGGGACGGTAGGGGATGGTGGCACCTTTGGGTGGGGACTGCAGACAAAAACACAAAGCAATCAAAATGCAGAATGAAGCAGATATTGTATTAATAAAATATCTCTTTATCTTGGTCACCTCAGACAACAAGGCATGCAGCTAACCCAGCCCACCCTGCCCTCCATCCCATCAGACCAAAAGAATGCCAGAGGCCTCCTGTCTGGGCTTTCAGGGGAAGAGACGAGGACCTACTCCACAGCCAAAACAGGCAGTGGTGACACTTGCGGTTCATTACTGCCACTGTCAGACGAAGCTATGAAGCTTAATTAAGCATGCCAAGGCATTTCAAGAAACACAGGCACAATTTTGAAATTTGTCAAAGTTTTGGAACAGTCCAGCCTGGCCTCTTGTTTTGCTAACAGAGAGCCCATCTCCTGCTTATCAATCTTCCCCATACTGCTTACACTTCAAGGTTTCTTTTTCACCAACTCAATTAAGTCAGCTGTTCCATTGCAAATGACCAGCCTGATCCTGCCTTTTATCTGACTGAGCTGGAAGGCTGGAGAAAAATCCTCTCACCTTCAGCAGGAGTATAACCACGGCCTGTGTAATGCATCAAAAGGGGACCTGTTCCCTGTAGCCCAAGGCAAGAACCCAAGGGGAAACCCCTGACTGAGGCTAACTTTATCCTCGTAAGTAAAGCAGGAGCATGTGTCTGCAAAAACGGCTTCAAGCTGTCTGTGGAACACCTAGCAGAATGGTACCCTGATTTCAGTGTGCTGACTACAACTAGAGAAGGTTACAACAATTTGTGTACCATGAATTGGTATCACATAATTAGCTATTGCATGTCAATGAAAGTGCTTGTTGCCAAATTAAATATATGCTACAAATTAGAGCACATATGTGTTCTTAAATGTTTGAAGTAGCAAATTGCAGTTAAGCCAGTGTCCTCTTTGTGCTGCTTGCTATTCTCCTAACCCTAAAATTAATTACTCTTAAGTGAAAGCTGGCTATTTAAAAAGTGGTTCTACCTGTGGAGAAATAGGATTGTGTCTCTCTGATTTTGAGAAGCAGCTTCTCTCTTCTTCTTTACTAAATAACTATTTATTCCACCAATGTCACTTAGACAATAGACTACATTCAGTAGTTACAAAGCTGGTAACTGTTGCCTTCATGTAAAAGATTTCTAAGAAACTAAAATTATTTCTTAATATTAGTTTCTATTCTCTTGTATTTTTATACAGAAACTTCTTCCTCACAGTAGTCCAGCAAAAACTGAAGGAAGAGTCAGTTTTCCCCACTAAAACACTGGGGATTTATTAGGTTTTATGCTTTTATTTGCATTTAGGCTGTATAACATTTTAATGCAAAGGCTCTATGTCATTTTGATGCACTGCATACTTCTGAACAGCCAATAGCTGTAGTGCTGTCTCAGACATTCCACTGTTTCTCCTCTCTTTAAAGAATAACAAAACAGTAGGGTGTCAGAGGTCACCATGAGACAGCATTTGACTAGACTTATGTAAAAAGCAAAACAAACCTAAAAACCACAGAAAATTTTCCAGTGGAAAATGTGATAAAAGCAGAGACGTTTCACATTCATTGTCAAAAATTACTAGGTCAAAATACTTAATTTTGATTTGCTAAAACTTTTTTTTACAAATTTCCATTCAGTTGAGAAATGTACTTGCATGAAATTATGGGCATTTTCAGCAAGGGGATTTTTATATAAATTGATTTTGTATCATTTAAACTAAGAGCTAAAAAATCTGCCATCAAAATAAAACATTCTGGTCTTATGCAATGACCTGACCCTAAGGAATGTCCTGACTAGTCAGAATTATTTCTATTTAAACAAGACTTAGGTGTTTTCTTCCCTATTCTGCATCAGAATAAAATGCATTTCTCTCAGAACAGCTGCAGCTCCGTGCTGGACCTGGTTGTTGTTTGACAATGACATGACAGCCTTGATCTTTGATTGCTAATCCCTGCTGCGAGAGGATCTCAAATCCCCAGAAGGGCACAGTCTAACTGAGCCCTCTGGAAATTCCCAGCACAGGAAGGGCAGGCAGTACCCTAGGGGAGCCCATGGCAATTGAAAATTATTAATACTGTGTTTGAGCACCTCCCGAGTGAGAGGTGAAATGCCAAGTGCTCACTCACCTCCAGCATAACCACACATATCTGTTTCACACACTGGATGATGGCGTCGGGAGTGCCCGAGATAGTCACTGCGCGCTCCGTCGAGTTCGGCAGCATGTCCCCCGCTACCTGCACCTGGGCTCCTGTGGACTTGAGCAGAGACAAAGCAAAGGGAGTGTCACCACGAGGAAATGGCACCTCTCCAAACCCAGTCATTCACCTCTAAACTTTTTGTCTTTTCTTTCCTAGACATGTGGTAGAGCGTGTAGGTAAAACTCATCCCCACACAGGGCAACTGGGGTCTGGCAGGACATGGATTTGCCTGTTCAAGCCAATTTGCCAGCACTCCCATCCTAGGAGGATTAGCCCTTAGCAGCTATTAATGAATCAAACTGTGACCTGAATTTCAGGAGAAGTCTTTTAACCCTCTTGAAGACAGACAGTTGGAATGCTGACTAAAAAATTAAAAACGTGTAATGAAGTACTTTTCAATAATAAAAAAATGAAAGGAAAAAATACCAATAACTGAAGAAGATTGGCTAATCAAATGTGTCTCAGATAAATGGCTCTTTAATCTATTGATGGCTGACTTGTGCTCCTTGTTGAAATCTGAGGCTGCCTTATGCTATATTTCAGGATGGTATAGAACCACTTCTAAATTATAGTGTTGATTAAATATATGCATATCATCAACTTTTAGCTCATTAATGAATCCAAGGAGGTAATGAGCCACTTTTGGGTTTTTTTATTTTTTAAAATTTGATCTTGGCACTAATGTGTGTTAGTTAACCAAAAAAAAACCCAAAAACAAACAAACAAACAAACAAAAACCCCCAAACCCAAAGAAAGAAAAAAATACTGGCAGCCAAAACAAACCCTGATATTATTTCACAAACATGGAAGACCTTTTGAATCCATAGAAAAAAACCCAGGCATTTGATATTGAGTTAGGTCTTTCACATATTGCAAAAAAGATCTATTCCTAACTGTTGTTGTAATGCAGTATCTGGGGCTTTTAAAAAAATATATTTTCAGTAACCACTGACTTCATGTCAGTCAGCAAGGAGTTAATTTGTTTTCCTGCTGGTTACACACAACACATGTTATTCTTCTTTCCAAAGACTGATTAAATTACTGATTGCATCTTCTATTCACTACTGCTTTTTAAGGCCAAAATATCAATTCCTTGCTCTGTAATAGGCTTTGGAATTTTTCCATAATTTGATCAATCATCATGCCTTTCTTTTTCCTTTTCTTTTTGTAATCTTATCTTGAAAATAGTACTGCAACCCTCCATGTTGTTTCTGGATGCACGACTGAACACAAAAGACCATCCCTCGTGCAACTGCTATTCTATGTGTTGTGTGATGATGAGATTGCTTTTTAACATACATTTCTGGGTATGAGTACATCTAGCACAAAAGACTGCCAGAGTCATTCATGCATTTGCTTCCAGTGCCAGTCTTTTTGGTTATATATCAGCAATGAAAAAATGAGTAATATTTTGTCCGTTATGCTTAAGGAAATGTGCAGTGTGACTTCTTGCTACATTAGTCTTATCAAAACACCTATTTGGCCAAACACTATCCTTTTACTTTCTTGTACTAGACTAAAGGTAATTGCTTATGACACTATGCTCACCAGGATAATCACTTCAGTCATTTAATTTAACCAACAGACCAATCTTACCTTTAAAATCCTATGTCCTAAATGCATTCTTTCAGTACTCTCAATGGAGTTACCCATACTTAAAATAAAATCCAAGCTGCAAAACCTAGAGCTAAGTACTCACTAGCACATAGTTCACACTCATGCCTGCTCCAGTTTTAATACAACTAAAAAATCAACTTAAAGCTTCATAAAACCTACTGTCTTGAATCTATATTTTAGATTAAAAAGTAACATGGTAAAACCTGTCAAAAGTGGGTTTTTTTGACACAGACAAATAAAAAAATGGATCAACATGTTAACATTCAACACTTCATCCTCTGTTGGAATAAATACAAATTTAGACAGAATACCGTCACTTTCTTCAGAATAATAATCCACTTTTCTAAAATTTCCTAGTCAGATTTTTCTCTATATAACTAAGCATGTTCCTAATTTTCTTGTATGACTGATTACAAACACCGAATCCTTGGCTTGGCATGTGCCATATTGTTAAAATCATGCATGGAAGAATTAAAACTGGCAAAGTATGATCATTTTTGCATTTTTTGGTTAGAAGAAAAAGTGGCTGCTAGCACATTAAGTGAATACCTTAGCTAAAGTTTGGATTAAAAAAAAACAGTTATGTGTTTGGAATACATGAAACCAGTTCACCTGTGGCACATTAACATTAGGGAGAAACAGAACAGAACTATGAAAATCATATTTTTCTAAAAAGTAGAACCTGGACTTCCCAGCGCTACTTGGGTCTTTCTCTGTCTCCAAGCGTGGCAACTAATTTGGAAATGGTTGCAACTCTCTGACTTGGGATAGCCTGAGTATTGCTGGGGAAGGGCCTGTGCCTGAAGAGAAACTTGAAGATCCATTTCTGTCACTGTTGTTTTACTTAATTGTGCATCAAGGGCTTTATGTATTGTAAAGCTGTTTTTATATTTAACTCGTGGTCTTTAGTGTCAAGGAAAGTACAAGGGTCCAGCTGTGCTGGACCCGCTGCTTCTCTTACAGCAAGGTTTTTACAGGTTTTTCACTCAGCACATGCTCATGCTGGTGTGATGAGCAAAGTGCAGTGGGTGACGCTGGCAGGGCATGCTGCAGTAGGATGCTGAGCTAGCCAGTGTCCCCAGCAGACATACCATGATGACCTACTTACCTCCCTGATTTCTTTGATTTTGGAACCTCCTTTTCCTATAAGGGATCCACACTGACTTGCCGGGACGACGAGCCGCAGTGTTACGGGCGGTTTGCTTGTCACCGTGCTGTTCGTCATTGAAGCGTTTATGTCCTGTAATCACAATGTCAGTGAGCATTAGCGGGGGATTTGTCACTCCTGGTAAGCACTGAAGGGCTCAGAGAAAATGCCTGTAGAGACCTGGGGAGCGTGCAACCAGTTCTAGTTTGTTTTGTGGTGAGTAAAACCACTGGCTCTGGCGGAGATACAACGTAAGCACGAGCCACACAAGTGGCTTGTGCCAGAGGAACCCTTCAGCTGTTTGGGATTGCAAGTCCATGCTGTGGGGTCAGAGGGCAAGACAGGGAGGAGGAGGTGGTATCTGTCATTAGACCAGCCCAAACAGATGAAAAAGGCAAAGAGGCTTTTGTGTTCACAGGCTTCCAAGTCCTGTTTTGGTCTCTTTTTCTCCATCTTAATTAGAATGTTTATACTATATGATATGTCTTTACATTTCACAGAGTTTCTTCTCAGATTTGGTACAAAAGACAAAGATTAAAAAAGGGAATGACAATGAACCTTTGAATAATCTGAAGCAGAGAAAATCAGGTTAGTTTGACGAATATTTTGCTGCCCCCTAGATAAAATGTCTCTTTTGTAGCAGATCCATAAGCAGTTGCAGTGCTACCCAGTTTCAAAATCTTTTCCACCATGGCTATGTAACCAGAGTACAAAATGCTCAGCAGAACAGCAATTGCCTGTATCCAGGTAATGTAACATATATCTGTGTATCTCATTATCTAATGAGACTACACTATACGTTCTCACGAGCATCTCAATATACTACTTGTTGCAAGGTTTAAACTGTTTTAAATATATTTTGTTTGCTGAAAATCTTCTAGGCAATACAAAACAATCCCTCTAAAGGCTTCATCACAGAGGAAAAGACAAAGCTTATCTTCCCATTGATCAATGGGATGCTGTTAAGCGGACTTAGGATCACAGAAATAAAAAGCCACAGGCTGCATGGCACCTGTCCAACAACTCGTAAGAATCTCAATGTGTTTTGGTAACAGTAGCTATGAACTGGAAAGACTGTCTCATCCATCTGTGAGGTGCCAGGGCACAGCTATTATACCTTTCACAGAAATGTTACCCAAGAGATTTGGACAGGAATGAGAAAACATGCATTTTGTACTAATTTAACTCATTTGTGATGCAACACGAGTTCCAGCAGACAGAACTGATATGATTCCCTACATTCTCGCTTATCACGTGCTAGAAAAACAAAAAAAAGTGCCTATACTGTGCAATTGGGACCCCAAATTAAAAAAAATATCCAACAAACTACTTTGTACTTCAAGCAACTCTGCATGTCTCACTGAACTGGTGTGGGAGCCCAGTAACACCAGCACTGATCCCTACAGTACCTCCCCAACCCTGATGGCAGCATTCTTCTGTCCAAGAAATGGCTTGGGATGACTTTGCTTAGCTTAAAAGAGAAGAAAAAAAATCTTGCACGGAATGAAGCACTGCTGCATGTGACAAGACAGGTATCAAATAATTCCTCTGCCAGCCAGCAGTAACTCACATTTTGTTTAGTGCCTGTGTCAGTGAGAGATTGCATTCCAAAATAAAGTGAGGGGGATAACAAAATTTTGCAGCACCCATGTATCTGAAATAAAGGCCAAGTCATGTGGATTTTTCAGCTGGAAGATGCCATCTCACTGTATCATGTTTGTGGCAGGTATAGGCACACGATCATCCAGATGTAGGTAAATAATCCTCTTTAGCCACACAGCACAACCCTGATAATGTCTCCTACTTCCATACAATCTGTGGCCTGGCCTCAAAGCCTTTGCTGCACTTGCTGCTTTCAAAAGCACTTTGCAAAAACTGAAAGCCAGTATGCTCTTTATTTTCTCCTCAGCATTTAAAAAGAGCAAAATCTAAACATGCAGGCTCAGCAGCGTGGAGTGCATAAAGGAGTCAGTTCAGCCTAAAAACATGACAAAAGAGAAATGAGCAGAAAAAAATCCCCTTCAGAACTGAAGGCTCCCAAATAGGGCTGGCACTGCATCCATCTCCTCAGGGCTCTGTCAGACACCAGAGCTGGACCTTGTATGGCTTTCTGCCTGCTTGGTGGGCTGCTCCTCAGCCTGCACAGGCTAAATGGGAGCCTGGAAGTGCTGGGAGTGCCAGTTGAGCTGTACCTACTGGTTATTCCAGTGCTTAACTACCACGTGCTTCCTGTGGATTATACACTTACAAGCAAAGTTAGAGCTGCCCCACTCACCAGTGAAGTTCCAGCTGCATTTCTCCAGTCTCAGCCTCCAGTCCAGAAATGACTGCTCTAAAATGTCCTCTCTTGCAATTCCAGTGGTCTGCCTGGGTAGTGTCATTTTTTAACAACTCTTTTTTTCCTTTGCAGTGGATACTTAAGTTATTTATGTAATTACCTACCGAGCTTGTAAATTCATCTAAGACTGCTAGAAAATCACCTTTTATTAGGAAGGTTGTCAAAGCAGAGTGATATAAGGCTGCAGAGCAGAACACAACCTTTCTTTTTTTCTATCTATCTGACACATTTTGAGATTTTTACTAACAGTTGAAAGGCATTCCAAGGCTTCCATGTCTTCCTAGACCCTTCCTTATCCCCAGGCATACAGCTGTAGGGGTTGAAATCAAGGGTTCAAGGGCTTCATGTCAAAATGCTTCCCGGGGCATGCATAACAAATACCAAAAAAATTCCTCAAAGCAGCAGTCTCACACATGCACCTTTTTTTTCTGTTTGAATGTAGCTGCAATAGCCAGAGCTGGACCAAATTTTTTAAATGACTGAAGAAATCTCCAACAAAAAGATATGCATGAAAAATACCATTTGGTAGCTAGCTTATTTGTAATTTCTGAAACAGTACTTTATTTTGCCCCCAGAATGTTACAGTTATCTCATTTTATTGACAGGAAGATTTACAGGAAACCTAACTGATTATCTGAGACATATTTCTTCACTGCTGTTCTTTTAAATATAGCACAAACCAATTATGTTTAAAACTAAATACAGATACTTCAAAACTTATAATGGCAGTACTTGATTTGCAAGGAGTGTCAATACTCCTTTGCTAATACTCATATGAAGAGTCCAGACTACCCTCTAAACTCTGCTAGTGCAAATATGCATAAAATCCATCCAGATGACTGAATTTCAGATTTCTTCTCCTACTGCTAGCTACAGCATTTTCAAAGACTACATCGCGTTGGGTGGTAGGCTGAGGATCTGATGCTGTGCAGTGTTTGATGTTTTTATGAAAAATGCAGCATTATTTCCACTGGGTACTCATTTTGGTGGGAACTGGCAAGGATTATCTGTGTTAATGATTCCCTCAGCACTTTTCAAGATAAGGCCCTATGCAGAACATATTTTTCATGTAGAGAGCAGAGAGATGGCTCTCTCCAGGATTCTGTGGACTGGAGGGTATGGTACTGCACACAAAGCTACCTCTTAAGCTAGAAGAAACAGGGATTGGTTCAAGATGGGTAGGAGATAAGAGATGAGAAAGAGATGACAATAGGTGGTGCTAAAACTGGGTTAGACAGAATTACTTGTGTGGTTCTGCAGGATTCAACCTCAAAATCATTATTATTTTATTAATAACAGACAAGAAAAAAAATAGCAGTCTTGTAAAATGTGCCATGTCACAAACCCAAGATATTTTATCAACATGTTGAAAGACTGGGGTATCACACAGGAAGATCTGAAAAACCATGAAGGATGGAAGAAATATAAATAGGATTAACATTTGCAATATTAAAAAAAGAGGTCATTTGTCTGGGGGCTGACAGGAATGTTTGCCAAGACTGAAGAGGTGAAAACACCTGAGCAGGAGCTGGGGATACCCACTAGGCACATGGCTGTGTGCAAAGTATTACACTAGTAAAGGCGAGGCATTTCCAGCAGTGGTACAGATGTGTTATCATGATAACTAGGATGGGGGACTGTTAGTGCAATCAAATAAGCCTTTGTGGAACTTCATTTGCAACCTGTTCACAATTAACGCACACGTTTAACACAAACTGTAACTGGAAACAGGTAGAGATGGACTACTACAGTCACGAGAGGAGTGGAGAATGTGAGGGGATAAAATCAGTTTCTAAAAACACTTCTAAGAGAGGAATCCTCAGGGATGGAAAGGCAAGAATTATTTAAACCAGTGCCACAAAGCTGCATAAACTGTTCATGAATAAATTCAGGTGAGGAGTGAAAAGAAAGTGTCAGATTATGAGAGACTCGAAGTCGTGGATCCAGGATCAGAAAGTAGTAAAAATTCGAATGAGTTTTTAATCATGTTGTGAAGTTGCAAGTTGCAAGTCATATGGCTTATGCCTTTCTTCTGCTGTAGGTGATTCAGCCCACCTGTCTGCAGGCTCTTCCTTTAGGAAAAGGTGAACTGCTTTCTGCAAGAGCATCTGTCTCTCCAGAAATGACAGGAGAGATGCCTGGACTAGACATATGATTTTCAAAAGTAGAGGGAATTAAATCCTCTCCAGGGTGACCAGGGTTCGTGTTCTGTACTCTACTGTCTTTTCTGTGAAGTTCCTGATTAATTGTAGTTGGTCCATGAAACTGAAGGAGATCTCAGCACTTTATGCATGTATCTGCACAGAACAATTATTCTACAGTGAATTGAGCTCTTGTCTTACTTTCTCTTGGTGCCTTTATTTTAATTGATTTTAAAAGCCAAGCTTTAAATATAGTAAGTGGAAATCATACAGTTTGTTTTTAAAATAAAAATTTTTTAGTTAAATGAGTTATATATTCATTTTGACCTATCTAAAATTTACATCAATACCAACTGAGTTTACATAAAAACAAAGTTAAAAGTTAGGCAATTATTCTTTTCAAACCAAACCCACAATGGGACTAGAATTTTTACAAGACATTTTTCCTACCATTAGTGCACATTACTAAAAGCAATTGCTGTTCCCTGAAGCCTCCAAAAAGCAAAAGAAATGATCTAACAGCTTGTAAATTGACCCATTATTTTTCTTCAGCATTGCTGCCAAAAGCATTTATAAAAATACAACCACTTTCATTGTTATTAAATAGAACATTAAACAAATTCTATTTAATATTAAAGCAAACACGAGAAAATTCAAACAGTGTTTGTATTTCAACTTGAAGAGAGAGCCCCCCCATATTTTATTTGCTTACCTCTTCAAATTTTAGTGCAATCATAGAAAAAGCTTTAAAAATTGCATCTGTTGGGCCTGTTATTGTCACAATTCTCTCTGGACAAGTGCCTTCTGAAATATTGATTCGAGCGCCACTCTGTCAAAATGAACAAATATTTTTCAAAGTTATACTTCCCAGGGAGCAAACTAAGCAGGATTAGGGATATAGTTTGGGAAGGAATATCTTGAGGCATCTAATTCCCTCCCCTACAACTGCAGCCCCAACATCATTTAATTTCAGCATAAACTGATCTCATTTCAAAAATTCATCTAACTGTGGGAAGCAGGATCCTGTCGGAGTAAATACTTACACAGCCTTCTTTGCAATATGCAAATCACACCTCTGTAACTCAAAAGTTGCAAATAATTGCATAATCAGGTCTCTTTCCTTCCCTCTTGGAGGATTAACCTTAAGTAGGACTGCAGCTGCATAATTTAAGACAAGGTGGTTGTCTCCAGGGGGCATCAACATCTCCCAGGAATGACGCAACTCTCTGGTTTCAAGCCTCAAAGGCAGGGTTTGACCTCTCCAGCTGGGGCATTACTTTACACTATGGAGAAGGCTCCTTATAGAGGGATGTGTCTCATGTGAAGGCAGTCAATCAATATGGACTGATAAGCCTTGGAGATGAGCCAGGATGGCTCTCAGGTATACTCAGTCCTCTTTATGCTACTGTGGTAGCACAGAGAAAGCCCCTAAACCACGGGGTTTTATATATTTGTATTTTGATATGTATTTATTTAAGAGGATCTTGGTGTAGATAATGATCAAATCCAGTTCAGGGAAGACCCACTCTATACGTTCCCTGAGGTTTCAGGCATGGAAATGTGTTAATGCAGCCTAACAAGTCACTGGAGCCTCAACTCATCCACAGGCACTGATCTTGGGGATCAGGGCCTGAAGCAAATGTGAGACAACCTGGGTTAATACGGCCCTTTGCCCTCAGGGTCACCATAAGCATCTGATGTGCTGTGTGTCCCAGACCTTATTCCCACCCTCACTGCTTCTCTACAGCAAAAGACCATATTTCCCCACATGTAAGCGCCCACACACAATAAGAAAAAAATGAAGCCCAAGACTACTGATAGAAAAATCTTGCTGCCACAGACCTGAGCACAGAACTGAGGTTTTTGTACTTTTCTTTAGGCCTGAAGTTGTCTCTGACATTTCCCCAATGACAGAGTAAGACAGAGTTACATTTTATATCATAAAGTTGGCATGCAATATGCCACATCTGTCAGGAAAGCCAAAAGAAAGATTGCCTTTTTTCTTTTAAAGAAGTATTGAAGAAAGTAGTAATTTAAAGGGGGACCAAGGTATCATGATGTGGAGGCATAGCCTCTTAGTCCTTTACTGATATAAAGATGCTTATAATTCCGTTATTTGAAAAAACCAACCAACCAAATACAGCGTCTTTTGACCACAGATACATGACAGTGGTTTCCTGGATTGGAAGAAGAACATTTGATATTTATCTTGAAAGACAACCAAGGATCATAACTCTTCTCTAAGATGTTTAACTCCGAAGTCAGGAACACTCTCCAATTACAGCTTCCCTTCTGTGCATGCAATTTATATCCACAGATATCTGCTCATGATCATAATTAATAATTAAACTAAAATGTGTTTAATCAACTGGTAGGATTACCTAGTATATTGGAAACATTTTTTCTTACCTTTTTGTTTAAGTCTTAGCAAATGTACTTATGTGTGAAAACATGGGTGAAAGCTCTTATGATCAAAAAAGGAGCTCTGAACTCAGCCTGACAATGAAATCCCTATTGTGTATATTTAAAGATGGATGTCCACAATTTTCTTTACTAAAATACTTTGACATTTTCTTGCCACAGACCTTCTATCACTGGATAAAACAACAAAGCAGTTGACATAGTAATGTACTGCAGCTTTACTAGAACCAAACTGACTTTTCCTGAGGCATCCTCTATACACTACATTCCTAAAGTTTTAAACAGTAGGATTTAGTCTTTTGACTTATACTTTTAACAGTAGCTTCAAAGAAGAAAAATGAGCCAGATCTCCAGGTAAGATGTGATGCCTTGCAGACCAGTGTGAGTCTGTAACCTCCACCTGCGCATACCTCTCTGAAGACAGTGCAGGTTGCTCTGTGGCAGGGAAAGAAACCTGTGGACAATGGGGAGACTGAGGTTTATGCAGTGCCCTGTTTTAGTTAATCATTTTGTGTCTACAACCTTTTCAAAGGATGTGAATGGTAGGTGTGCAGGTCTACCCTGCCCACATCCTATTCAAAGATGCAAACTGAGGAAGGGTTAAGGCTTTGCCAAGACATGGCAGAGGGATGTTTTGGCTTACAGAAGTCTGTCTCCAGCTCTGCTAAGCTTGCGTATACCCTCAAACTTGACGTGCATCAGTCTAATGCTTGGTTTCAGATTTTTGGAAACTGCCTAGGAGGAGGCCAAGCCCCATGCAGGACCAATGTTGGTATGTTAATGAAAGATATAATGGGCTTGATGCACAGAATAATGCAGGTAAGCTGTTCCTGAGATAAGACACCAGCAGACATATCGCTGTGGGAATGAAAGACTCCAGACTGCTGCTGCGATAAGAAGGTTACATTAACAATAATGTTTAATTTGGGCCAGCATATTTATACACCACCACTTGCTAAGAATGGTGACGTTAAATTAACTGCCCACTTGATGGCAGCATCAGTCTGCATATGCTGAATTCCCTGTTCTCTGAGCTGGAAAGAAAGGTAAGTGAAGACATCAAGGCTTGTCTTACCTCCTCTCTCATCTTCTTCACTGTCTCACCTTTCTGTTAAAGAAACAGAAAAAAACGTTAGCCTGGGCTAAAAAAGAGAACTGATATGCAATATTTTGACATGAATATAAATAAAGTAATTTTCTGACCTTTCCGATAATGCTTCCAACCTCCTGAAACAGAAAAAAAGACATTGTGAATGATACAATTTGCTGCAGAAGAGCAGAAAGCTCTACTTTCTAAGCTATTTTGCCATCACTTATTTCAAACCTGCAGCGTGAAGCATAGCCCCCTTCCATTGTTTCTGTATACAAATATGTCATGTTAGATACAAAGGGGTGTACTAAAAATGCAGCTTTGCAGTCAACTGACTGTGCAAGAAAAACACCTTTAATAGAAACTGATCTTGTGGTTACAGATCAATCCTGCTACAACGAAACACAGACAAATCCCTATCAGGGAATGAAAAGTTAAGAAATAACCGAACCGCACAATTTACTAGAGAAAATGAGGTGTAATACAAGCATCAAAATAATTGCTGGTTTCTCCAAGGGCAGGCATTTACCCCCTTTACACCATGTAATAACTAGAGCTGAATTTCCATGCTACCGAGTGTTATTGTGTAAACACCTGGTGGCCTGTCTTAATCTCCCTATTAGGCACTTACAGAACAATAACCGCTAATCACTTTTTAGGGATTTGGGAATTGCTACTAGGCTCCTACAATTTTCTCCGAAGGGAAAGAAAATACTGAGAAACATGCCTGTGAACATACAATAGGGGAACAATGTGGCAGTTCTGGCAGCACCCCGAGGGTTAAAAGCTTGGGAAATAAAACCAAAAGGTAGCAATAATGAAACTATTAACTCTAAAAGGAGTAGTCTGGATATGTTACACAAATCACGCAGCTGTGACATCAGGCTGGAAATCATCTGATGGAGAGATCAACTAAAGGAAAATAAACTCTTCTTCTATACACAGACTGGGAAATCTACTTCAACCGTTAAAGACTGTCTCAGATGGCTGAGCTGTCCCAGACACATGATACACCATTTCCCCCACTCAGTCTATATACTTAAGTGTGGTTCATCCTAAAACACAGCCCAAAGTGTAGATTTTAGAAACTGTCCTCCATTGCTCTATCCAATGATGGACTAGCGATAAAGCAGTATGAACTTCACTCTGTAGTAGAGAACTACCTGCAGTGACATTAATAATTATTTTTCACCAGTTGCTCATAAGCTCATGCCATGAAGCTGTTTGTGCTTGCAACTCCTCTCATCCTGCTCACAAGATGTTAAGACTTCAGTGAGAAATTACCTATCTCAATGAAGAACTTTGGCATATGGTTTCTTTGCACTCTCTGCAAGTCTGCACGTTACACCAGACTTGGGGAATAGTCCACACATTGCTGGACACGGTTCCTATCTGGAGCCACCTAGACAGACTGGAGAAACGGGCTGAGAGAATCCTCAGGGAGTGAGGATGAAAAGTCCCGTGTCTGGGATGGAAAAAGCCCACGCAGGACAAAAACTTGCTACCTTAAAACTGACTGTGCAGAAGAAGTCCTGAGGGTCCCGTTGCACAACTCCAAGCTGAATACATTACTGCATCAGCAGTTGGTCAGGGGACTGGAGCCCAAGACACATGAGGAGAGGCTAAGAGAACTGCATTTGTTCTTAAGAAGAGAATGAGTGGGGAGTCTCATTGTGATATGCAATAAGGAAAGCACGCTACAATACCACATTCCTACTCAATACGAGGAAAATATTTTTTACCATGGGAATGGCTGGACATTGAAACAGGCACCCAGAGAAGCTGTGGAATCCTGATCCTTGAAGGTGGCTGAACTCAGCTTGGGCAAAGCCCTGATTAACCTGCTCCAATGGAATCTGCTTGATTCAGGTTGTCAAACTGGAGACCTTTGGGGTCCCTTCCAACCTTCACGGCTCTGTGATTCTTCAATCACGGCCTTATACCCACTGAAGTCAGTGCCTTATTCACCAAAAAATTCCTCAATCCAGTGAGGCCCCTTTTCACGTTCATTTTCAAACTTTACTTTTTCTGTTTCCCATTTCCCTTTTTTATTTCCCTTCCAACTGCTCTTCCAAGATGCCATTCTGCTCTCTTGTACATACTGATCAGAGAACACATATTGTCCAGACAGACACTGCAAATCTTCCAGAGGTATCTGCTTTGCAAACCTATAGTTCTGCAGGCTGAGGTACAGTAGACCTTTACACATCACACAGCCGTGTGAGTGTTCTTGCTAAAGCTTCCTGTTTCCATCCGAGACTGTGAGACATCGGTACATCTGCACACACAACGCAAAGCAGCAGCTCTGTGAGAATGGGAATGAATGAAGCAGACTCACTGCAGTTTGTCTTGTTACCAAATTATCTTAATATTTTCTCTTAATATGGGGCTTTATATCACATGGCTGAGACAGCTACACCAGCATGCTGTGTAGGCTCTAAAATGAGATGCATCTTTTTTGTTAGCAGTGACACAAATCTGGGACACCCATTCCCCCAAATTTTTAAGATCTTACTATTTTTTTACATCATCACTGTAACTCTGCCAACCTGCCTGTAATTGATGAATAGGCTTAAACAATACAGGGAGTAAGGCCTGGGAAGTCCCCATGTCTGGCAGTTCCTATCTCCCCACTTAGCACATTCAGCAGTTTTACCTTGAAAACTTTTTCCATTCTCTCAGTCCCACCTTTCAGAAATAATTACTTTCATAAAACAGAATCTTAGGAGGTAGAAGGACCTTTAGCTAGGGGTGAGTGTATTTGGCTTCAGTTGCTATGGGCAAGCAACTGTATTTCAGTCCATGGTATAACTTCAGGTTTTTTTGTATACCTGAAGTTTCATTAGAATCTTTAGGCCTGCTCTTGAACCTGCAAGTTTCTGTCAGTATAAACTTAGTATGAAATCTGCCCTAACCCATTTGATCATCTTAGGTGGGTCTTAATGACAGACGCTGTTCTTTCAGAAATGTATGGATGGGTCATGGCTAATAAATACAAAGATATCTTCCTTGGAAATAGGAAAACATATTTTGCCTTAGAAACAGAAAAGCAATAAACTGTTTGTAGCACCGGTAAAAAAAGACGGTCCATTTCCAACAAGGAGATTAAGAGCATTAAAACAAGAAAAGTAGAGCACAAAATATTAGGATTTTCAAGCAGCTTGTTCCACTCAATTATGTGGGAGTTTTGCTATGGATTTCAGAGGAGACAGGAATTCTACCTGACAGATTATCATCTTGGTATTTATTAACAAAGAGTACAAGCTGCCAAAGGACTGAATGAATGAACAGTGTGAATCCCACTGAGAAAAAATATTTCAATAAGACTGGTGACCAGTTCCTTGGAACATGCTAGCAAATGTCACTGTAATCCTATGGAGTACTTCAAACCTTCTCCTCCTTAAAGGGCGACTTTAGAGCTTATTCTATAAGCAGGCAATTTCAAAACTTCCAAGCAACAGCCACCTCTCCCTCTACATTGGAAACTGGGATTCTGCTTGGCAGTGTGGGGTAAGGTCAGAGGGGTACAGAGAAGCACTAAGCTCTAACGTTACATGGACATTTCTAATTTTTTCAGAATTTTGATCCACACAAATTACTAAAAAAAAATAAAAATGCAAAATGGTTTGAAATGGGTCGCTTTAGAGGTTGTTTTTTTTTTCTGGGGCCTTAGCTGATTTTAGGAAAGCTCCTAGAAAGTACCGGTGACAACAGATCATATCTTCAATTACGATAGGGCTTCAGCCACAGATTAAATCAAAAGACTCTTTATACCTCACTCTTCAAACTACCAGAGCTACTTCATCAAACCTTTAATGTTTCTTTATACAGTCCAATATTTGTTTCATACAACTTCTTATATCACCTTGAAATAAGTTTACTGCTAAATGAGATACCCAACACCATTTTTACGACACTCAAGTTTTATCAATATTTCTAGCCAAGGTTATTTTGAGGGTTTTATCTCCTTTAGAAAATGTTTCTAAATTTGCCAGACACCAATGTGCTGTAGTTAATTGCCTAAGATGTATGTCACCTACACTGGTTCATTACAAGCAAGTCAGGCACCCAGCCTTTTCTGAAGTTCAGGGAGAGAGAGAATGGAGGACATTTTGTTCCTAAAGAAGGAGGGGAGAAGTGTACTCCCAAAGGTTTTGGCTTTCTTCATCTGCAGTAGAAGCAGCCTAAACTGACACTAACATATGCGAAGTTTGGTGAGCAGAATCCTACAGCTGATGTGAAATTTAGCATCAGTGCAGGTCAGACAGGAGTTTGATTTAGCTGCACTAGCAAATAATTGCCTACTAGAATACACTAATAACTCCCGAACTATTTGCTGTTTTCCAGTGCTCAGGAATATAAGCTAATGGTAACTATTTATGATCAATTTCAGATTTATTTATTGACTAACCATCTACATGTAAACATAGTAGAAAAATAAGTTATATGACAACAATCGCTGAGTTTCATATAATCACATTTCAACAGCAGATCAAAAAGTAGTTCACACAAAGAAATTATAAAGGGGGGAATTAAAACTCATCTAGGAGAAAGACAGGTCCAAGCCAACCTGGCAGAGTGATGCCAGAGTTAAAAGTATTATGCAGGCTCCTTGGCCTCAGCATATAAACACCCACCCTTCAGAAGCAGATGTGCCACAGCAACCACTCTGGATGAACGGGATGATGCCGAAAAGCTGCCAAGTGTGTGTGTATCTACATCCACTGATACATATATATACTCACACACAAATATATTTGTGTGTAAAGTCAAATATTTAGTGTGCAGGCACTAAACAGATGGATATCAACTTTCCTTCAAGAAATGGCAGCAATTTGGGATGCCTATCCTGAGATTCATGCAAGGGGCCTAAGTTTTAGATTGTGCTGAGTACCTAGCCCAGGTAGTGCCTTACAAAGGGCATCATCTCCTGGTGAGAGCACCTCAAGCAGGGCAGTCTCACACTTGTGCTCCAAGAGTCCCTTTGGGAAACCCCAGGAAAATCTACATGCTGATTTCAGATAGCCTGAAAATAATTCTCAAGCCTGGGGGCGTGAGTTGTCACTACAATTTTCTTTAGTATGATATTTCTAATAAAATAGATAAAACAACAAGGGGTGAACTTCAACAACAAACACTGGGAGACTGTTCAGCATCAATAAAGTATACCGCAAGCCCACCAGCCGATATATTGTAGATATCTCAAGGAAGAGCAATGCTAAAAACAAGGGCTGGTTTCTTTCATGTTGAAATGCAGCATATAATATCATTTGCACACCTTATTCACACGAATGGGATAAATTTTGCTCTTAATGAACATCTGGGGAGTGGTGGGCCCATCAAAGAGCAGAAAGCTGTTTGTGCAGTTTTTGCATCATCTGTGGTGAAGGCAAGGCAGCACCTGCTGGCAGCAGCGAAGTCTGTGACCCAAGGCTTTTGCAGGGCTCTTGTGGTGAGAACAACTAAACAAAGACACAAAACAGGCTGTAGAAGAAAGCTATTTCCTAATCAATTATTTGCTGTGTCCTTTGAATAACAAGAGAAAGAAATCAGTCATATTAAGAAAACAAGAGGCTTAACAAATGGTTACAAACCTCGGTTTAAAGATTAACCTTTGGTCTGTAAATATGAAGTGTGAAATTCCATAATTTTTTAGAAGTGTGAGGTTAGTTTAATAATTACTGTGTCCCAGAAAATCAAAACAAAAACAGGTAGCCATTGTGGGAGCATAGAAAAGCACAGATCTTGCTGTATTGTCATGGGCATGCAACTTTTTTTATCAGTGCTAAGGGGCAAATGGAACAAAAGCTTCATAGAATCCCTGAGATAAAGCCACATCTAGAAGGAAACGTGTTTAAGAAATAGTATAGGAATACATACTTTCATCCCAAAGCATCTGACAAGTCACAGGGCCCATCCTAAAGCCTGCAGTTCCTTCAGGCAATGCTTTGATTGCATGTGCTTTCTATGAGCAAGGATAAGGAAGAACCATTATGGCTGGACTTTACAAACAAAAAAAGCCTTCTAGAAAAGCATTGAAAGGAAAGAAATACAGCCTTCCATGGTGGGGAAACACATGTGTCACGGGACAAGGAGGGGTCCCGGCAACAGCAAATGACAGCTGGGCTGATAAAGGTTTCTAGACCCAGACCAGTTGTCCATAAAGAGGCATAACATAATTCAACTCTCTCTCTTCACCTTGTTTTGAGGATAGAGTTGCCAATACTTGAACAAACTCATGAATACACTTGCATGGAAGATCCCAGGAACATGTTTCATGAAGGCATTCTGAACACTGTGTTTGCATGGAGCATGCAGGGCATCAGCATTTTTCAGAGACCAGAAGAAAAGTCACTTTGAGGAAACATGATGTAATGTGTCTACCTCAGGGAACAAATGGTTGCCTCAGATAAACTGAGAATCTGATTTGTGTTCTGGGATTACGTGGGATTAGCCTCACTGACATGGGAGATCTCACATTCCTAGGTGATGCTTCAGTAGTCACTGTTTGATGCTAACAGCCCTAACTTAGTAAGGCACTGCAGTTCAAGCCCTTACTGAGACAGATCTTATGCTAACAAATGCGGTAGTGTATGAGGAAACCTACAAATCATGGTCTTCCTGATGGAAATGCCAGTGTTATGCATCTCTCACAAGTCCATCTAGCATGTTTTGGGCTGCTGTGCAAATGGATGTTTCTTATTTGCTTTTTGATAGTAGATGGGTATCCAGTTTACATTCAATTTCACACCAAAGCTCACAGCCTTCCCCTGCAAAACTAACCCAAAAACCAGTTCTGTCCCTTTGCTTGTCCCTGCACCTGTGATGCTGAAGCAGCACCACTGAGTAGGGTGTGTGCCTTCTGCAGTCTCACTTCATTACAACTGCGGACCAATGGGGAGATTTTGTTTGGTACAAGTGGGAACATTTGTCTACAGAGATTGTTTTCAGCAATACACAGTGCCCAGGGGCTGGGGGTACTTTCTCTCTCCTTTCTGTTGTTTTTTTAGGCTAGCGAGAGGCTCTCCCCTGCTACTACAAACACACTGAGAGGAGATCCATCTCATGTTGCATATTTGCATGCAGAACTTTGTTCCATGACTAGACCTCTTAGGTATCACAGTAATGCAAGCAAACAAAACAAGAACTATAATAGCAATAGGCAGGACAGTCAATCCTCATAATACCCTGACAGTGTTCATGGAAACTGAAAAGAACAGAACAAACATTGGCTTGACTGGCATTTTACTGCTTGGATTATATTACTGACAAGGTGATTCTTGAAGTTACTTTGTTGTATTCTGTATTTTAAAAAGTAAAAAATAAAAGAAAAAATGGGAAAGGAGAAGGGCATTACCTTTAAGATGGAGAAAATTTATTTCTCTAATGCTTTATACTCTTTCAGGGAGGCAATTAAGGAGACACAAAAAAGTGCCCACTAAAAGAAATCCCTGATACTAAAATTGTGTTATCTGTACTGATGAAAATGGCAATTTTCTCCATGATTTTATTCTGTATTTGAGCTGTTAAATGTGAGCAAGCACTTAATGAATCTAAATTTTCTTTCTTTTTCTTGTAAAACGTTCTACATATAGCACCATAACGTAATCACCAACATGTCTGAAAGTCACCGCTGAAGCTGGATCTAAGTCCATGGTAACCAGAACTTCCAGTGCTACTGCTAAAATCAGTGGGAACTCAGATACTCTGAGTTCCTCAGGGAATCTAAAACTAAGCTGTAAGTTTAGCGCCCAAAAATCAAGGTACTCATAGGGTTTTGTTCAAACCCAAACATTTGACTGAAGGTACACATTTCTAATTCGCTACTGCCGAATCTATGAGAAACATATCACTGAGCAAATAGTATCAGGGAAAGAAAAGCTTCACTCAGCCATCATATCTTTCCTCCATCAATGCAGATTATACAACCTAATAGTACATATGCTACTCTTTCCCAGACATGTTTAAAATTTGCATGGGAGACTTACAGAACTTCATGAAAATCTCAATACCAGGAATTACTATTGGTATTCTCTTATTAGGATTTATTTTCAAAATTTTATTTTATCCTATTATTTCCAGCTACAAGCACTTGCAGCATTCGAAATAACCACACTCCATTACACTTGTATTTATTCTCTCAAGATATTTATGAGAATGTGTGAAGAAAGCTAGACACAGTTGCCTCAGCCTCATAAAACTTTTGTTATTTTTTTTGTGAATTGCCCCTCTGCTCAGTCTTCAACATCACTCACACACGTGGCATCTGCTGCTGAGCACAGAACTGCATGTGTGATTTTGCCAGAAGAACAGTAAGGTAAGTGTTGTCTCTTTGCCCCATGATGCACCAACACCATACATCCAAAATTCCATATACTTCTGCTGCAATAGCTTTACTCTCCAACTTCACATATCCCAGATGTGCCACTCTCTAGACACTGCCACATCTGATGCTTTTCAACTTTTCATGCTTTCCAGATTTCCTCCTGTCACTGAACATGTATCTTCTAAATTACCTTCTCCAGTTAATTGCCTCAACTCGCTAATTTACACCTCTCAGTATTTGGCAAGATTCCTGCTTCCCTGCCAGCTTTCCCTTCCCTCCTTCATCCTACTTGTAAATTATTTCCTTGTTCTTCCTAACCATCCAACTTCATTAATTCATTTTAGTTTTTTTATTTCTGAATTCCATTCCCTTTCTCTCAAAGATTCCTCAGATGCCATACATTACCATATTCTACTTCAGTTTCTTACAGTCTTCAGTAAGCAGTTTCATCAATGCTCATGTTCACACAGTGTCTTTGGAAACAATGCATTATTTCTTCTGCAGGTTTGTACTGGCAGAAAGAAGCAGAGACTCCTGTGCCACCACTATGAGATGGAGACAGATGGACTGGATTTGTGACCCTGCTGGCTTTTCTATGCTGGTCCATCTGAACATTTTCTCGGGTTCCACCTCATGGACCTGGGTTTTAAACCTCCATTAAGCTACTTTCCTGAGATTTAAGATCTTTCTACCAGCACAGTCTCTTACCATCCATATCTAAAATTAACCTTTAATGGTGAGTCTCTAGGGTCTTAACCAGTCTGTTAACACTGACTGCCTACAAAACCCAACCACTCCAAATTCATGTAATCATTATCCAGTATAGGCAAAGTAGGTGTTATTTCTTTCTGAGCATGAACTGACCAAAATCAGAACAAGAGCATTGCAGATGTCAAGTACTAAGGTATGTTGGCAGATACCTGTGGGCAAGGCTACAATTTTCCACAGTCTTCCAACTTCATTACCTGTGGCAGTAAGCAAGTTAAAAAAACAGCCACAAGTCATGGGAATAGAAAATTCAGCAAAAGGTGAGCAAGGAATGGCAAGAGAGAAACATGGAGCTTGCTCTCTCTCTCTACATGTATGCTGAGAGCCAAAAGAATTTCTATTTTCACAAAAATTTAAAAAGGAATAAAAAGACACAGTTCTTTTGGGGTCCAAGCTCTGCCTCTCCATACAGAGGGCTCTGACAGCATACACTCAGTTTGTCTTCCTTAAGTCCTTCAAAAATGTTGATCTGATCTGGGTAAATACTGTCTTTGCTGGAAGCAGAAATCTTGCAATCCCTGCAATATTCCAATCCTGCCTACTTTTGAAGTAGACAAAAGAAAACAAAATACCCATATCCATTCACGTCTCTGTCCTACACAGAGGTTTTACTTACTTTACTTCAAGAAACAGGAGGAATTAGATGGAAAATACAGAAGTAGGCACTGTAAATAGCTCCAATCCATATTCTCTGTTTTTCTCTACTGAAATCCATTAAACAGCTTTATTTCTTAATGGGGTACATCTTTCTCATTAATAAAAGATGAGAACGCATATCTGCATTATTTAGTATATTCTATATATCCAACTTCTGCATATGCTTCAAAAGGCTCTCCTCTTCCTGACCTCTATGAAGCACCATTCAGGTAACTCAGTCAAAAAGGTCCCAAGCAGAAAAGGCTGCAGTGCCATGGCAGCTTTACAGGATGAATTCAGTTTTGTCTAACTTGTCCTTAGAAACCTTCAGTGATGGATGCTGCAGCGTGCCCAGACAGCCTCCTCCCCTCCTCACACATCCACCTAACAAGTTTTTCCTAATCTTGCTTTTAATAATTCCTGCAAACACTGACAGTTGCTTCTCTGCAGATGCAAAGAACGCCTGAGCGCTGCCCTTGTAGTATCCTCCCTAACACCTGCCCTCTAATTCACTGCAAGAAAGTATTACAAATGTTTTGTGCTGCTCCTGGTTTCTCTTCAGGGCTGTCAAACTATCATAAATTTTTTACTGATCTAACATGGTACAAGATGAAAACTAGGCCTTTCAGCTTACATCATCACAAAATCTCTGAAGTCCTGGCTGAGGAGGACACCTTTTATATCAGACCCTGGAAACACTGAGGTTACCCTGAGGTTGCCCTTTTATACCTTGCAGTGGTTAGCTTTCTGCAGGGCCCACACAAGCCCATAGACAAAACAATTGCTGCCCATAGATAAAACAATTGCTGCCCTTCCTTAACACCACGTTTTCTGAGAATATCATGGCTGTGCCTTGCCTTGTTGCCAGCTGGCCACTCCCAAACCTTGCTACACTGTGGGTGAGCAGCTGAGCTGGTCCTCCCAGCCTTTTCAGTCAGAGGCTGCACAAAACTCTGCAGGAACTCAGCTGGCCCTACAACTGCTTCTTCTGTCAAAGCAAGACAAAGCAGAGGTGCTGATGAGTTGTGTCCTATCTGCATTGGGGAGGCACTGGCCCTGGGTTCTCCCAGACCTCAGGACTATTCCGATTTGTTTTCCTTTCACTAGACACTAATGTCTTTTATTTTTGCTACTTATTTTGTTTGCTGTTGTTGCTTTTTAATTCCCTGCCACCTTGCAGAGGTCTGTCCATTCATACAAATTGTAATTTTTTTGTCTGCAGGTATAGCATTTACCTTAATTGCCTAATTAAGATGTCCATCCTTGACATTATGCCTCTACACAAGTCACGTTAAAAGTACACACTGAAAATTTCCTAAGTCTGCAGGATTTACAGCTGAGATAACCAAGCACAAGTTATGGATTTTCAATCAAAATGAATGTAAATATCACAAAACACATAGAACTTCCCTATGCAAAGGTACACTGGTAATAAAGGTTTACAGACAGAGAGTTAAGGATAGTGGGGAGAGACCCTCATATTTCCATGAAAGACATCAATAAATAAGTAACTTTAAAATTAGCTTAATTCAAAAATAACTGAATCCAGTTTGCTACTGTTATTTTTAAAAACCTTTTATTTCCCCTCTTCTCTCTCAAGCTTTGACCAGTTATTTACAAACCAAGCTCTGCTTCAGCTAATTGTTTTGTCTAGAAATACTAATTAGAGATCAGCAATTTCCACTGATATCATTACCACAACAAATCTTGAGGAAGAGTCTAGAAACTTGTTTCTTCTTTTTCAGAGGCACATACAGCTTTTAGAGTGTCTTCTCACACTGAGTTCATATTGACTCAGACATCCTTCATTCCTCTGTATTATTACTCCTAAATCATAGAAATTACATCAAAGAAACCATAAGGGTCTGACTTTTATCACCAAAATAAATTCTGATTTAATGTACTCTTTGCAATACTTAGGCACAACAGGATACATGATTAGAGCACAGTGGAGCTAGTAGTATACCCACCATGCCTTGTTAAGTGCGGATGCATGGTATAGTTCCAGTCAAAACTTGAACTTGGTAGCTTTTATGGGTTGGGGCTACATATTCATAGAAGACTGGACACATAATATCCATTATTGTTATAAGAGGTTGCACACACAATCAATGATGTTTAACAGAGAAAACAAGCATTATATGATTTCATTTCTGATTTTAAAAAACCCTAATAATCCTGACCCACTGTTTAAGGAAAACATCCTGAAAATTACACATGATCCTGAAAGAAGCAGAGCTGTCAGACAGTGGTTGAAAACAAAACAAAACAAAACAAAAAACAAAACACACCTAAACACATGGGAATTTGACTGCAACCCGTAGGGCTGCTTATACCCAGTGGGATAACCATGTGTTCAAATGCTTTCATAGACTGGGACCAGAACCCAAGAGAATCAATCCCTAAGACCTAATTTTGAGCACAGACACGTGTACAGATTTTAGGTGGGTTTTGTAAGAGAGAGAGTGTTATTAAATTTGTTTGACATATCCCTATTTAAGATGCAGATTTACACACCAGATGCCTGCCTGAAGCTGAATATTTCAGGGGAAAAAAAAAATCAAACAAAATGGTTAGATCATTTCTGAGAAAAAACATAATTTGATCTGACATAACCTAATTTCTGAGGTTTTTAACTTGCAAACTTAAGCTGTACCCCCTCACACTTTTTCATAAGTAAAATACAGAGGGAGATACCTTAGTCTCCAATTTGTGCTATGAATAATCATACGTGTGTTCATGCTATAGGTTAAAAACCTCCGCTATTTTAAAATGTAAAAGTATGTTAGTTTTAAAATTAAATTCTAGGAGTAAAAATACTTCTTTAGATTTCTATATATAAATTTAATCTCCAGATTAATACATATATATGTTTACTATTCCCTGTTAAGAAAGCACCCAAACCACCTCCTTTATATAACATTCATTCACTAAGCCTGGTGTTGCCTGATGCAAATATTACAAACAAACCTATGAAATGTGTTTTTTAATTAAAAGCCCATTTTGTGATCTGGCAATGTGAAATAAGCAGTGATCAGACTGTTAAGTCTGACAATACTGAACTGGCACTTAGTCTGTGGCACAGATTTCACACTTATCTGCATGCCTAAGTGCTGTGCTGGACAGACACAAAATGACACTCAGTCTTCCAAAACAAACCCACAGGGGACCTGGACAAACACTTGGCATATCAGGGGGTTCACTCTAATAACATGTTACATCAGAATAATGAAGAACTATCCTATTTGCATTCAACGGAAATGGACAGTAACTCTGTCGCAATTATTTCACACAAGTCAACGTTCTGGTATCTCAAAAAAACCCCTGCAAAACCCAGCAAATGACGAGAAAGGCGAGCTGTATGCAAGTCAGCCTTGTGCAAGGGTCTGCCCAATTTGGCTAACTATCAGTGAAAGAACTCCTTTTTTGCCGCCGGATCTGCTCAAAACGAGTTTGTTACAGGCAGGGTTTGTTTCAATGAACTTGGGCTGCAGTGTGAACTTTAGCAGGATCCCTTGAAAGGCAGGGGGTGATTTCTTGGTCATGGCAACTGTGCTTTTGACTCAAGTCGGAGGAGGAGCAGACCCTCTGTCAATGTTACTCTCAGGCTCTGATGGTAACTGCACAAACTCACTCAACACACAGTAAATGCTTCACCTTGCCATGCATGAGAAGGCGTATGGTAAGCGTGACATTGAGACCTCCTTCAGACACTTTTCCGTCCTTCGTGTTCATCCTGGTCTTGTATCTTCAATACTTGAAAGTAGCTTCGTTTTTCTTTTTTATTTTTTCTATTCACTTAATCAACCTACAGAGAGAGAGAAAAAAAAAAGAAAAAAAGTACCATTGAGTGGCTGAAGCTACTCTGAAATGAGAATATCATGTTGTACAAACCAATTAACATTCCTCCCTTTGATTTTCTGGACTACAGTTTAGTGTTGAAAAGGCTCCTTTGATTATTATCGCTCCCCATCCAACTCTAGCCCTTCACCAATTACAAGATAAATTCCTTTTTGAAACCTTAAAACATTTTCTTAACTTCCTGTATTTCAAAGTTGAAAGTACAGAGTACAGCAGAGTGAAAAATGACGTTTTCTTGTGAACAGCACTTTAACCTTTGCAGTGTGTATATGAGATACATATGTATATGCATGTATTTTTTACATGTGCCTTGTGCTGTTTTCATTTCTCTCCTTGTTACTACCGCTCTCTCTTTTTGCTCTTGCAAAAGGGATATTTTTGTTTTCTCTCCAGCTAGAGAGAAATTAATTCTGAGCCTAAACACTGATCCCTGCCAGCAACAGCAGATGACACATTATCAAAGACATCTGAATAACTAAAAACCACTTGCTGTTGTAAATCTGGGCACTGTCTGACTTTGTTTTTGTCTATGAGGCCCAGAGGTGGCTCAGTCCCTCAAAGGCCAAAGCTGAGCTTCAGCCCACAGTAGAAGGAAGATTTTTCTTAATTCCTAATGACAAATTGCAGATTTTCAGTCATCTACAAAGCCATAAATATCCTAAAATGCTAATGCAAGCTGCAAGGGCTGGCTTTGAAGGGATAAACAAGATGCATTATGAGTTTATTAATGCAAGGAAATTTATCAGTACAAACAAAAATGGGGGCAGGAAGGAATATTACCAAGGGCAGGCAAATTTCACAGCAGAAAAGGCTTAGCGACTCCTTATTCAGTTTCGTCCTTTTCAGGCTTAACTCATAGAGCATAAAACCCTTAAACAGACATCGTGCCTCTCAGTAACCATCCCTTTTGTTACCCATCCTCTCTAATAACCGTATTAGCTTTGCATCTTCGAGCTTCCCAAAAAATTGCCATGCTCGGGCACTGGCTAATGAGCACTCCTAGGGACAACCATTTTGTGTTTCAGAGTGTACAGCAGTGTTTCATTAAGGTGGTAGGCTATTGTACCCTTGTGGAGATTGCTCAGGCATGGGACAAAACTATTGGAGGGACCTATGGGATCATTCCCCTAAAAACACTGGAGGAACTATCATGCAGACTGTTTCACCCATTGATTAAGCTCCATCTTAAGAGCCACTATGCGCTTTACTAGACTAAAGTGAAGCCCACCTTAGTTGAACATGTTATGCGTGAGAGCAATCGACAGCAACGTTTAAAGAAAGAGCACAGGAAACATGTATGTAGTGATTCCTGATGGACTTGCTGAGCTGCCAGCAGTCATGGTATTCTGGGAGACTGCATCCAGATCCACATTTTCAGAAGCCATTGGCAGACCACTCTTCCAAGAATATGTCTAACGCCTTCTTGAATCCATACATCTGGTCTGCAAAAGTTCTGGTCTCACATGTTCATTATTAGTGTGGAAAAAAGTGCTCCGCTCTATCTGCCTTAAATTTGCTCACTGAAATTTCCCCTTGTTACACATTTTGCCCTGTGAGTACTATCTTAAGACCATTCCAGAAAGTCAATCATCTGATTGCTGAAGCTTCTCACTTCAGCCTGAGCCTGCGAGTGGCCAAACCACTCCTGACATTTTTGCCAGTGGGAAATACACTGGAAGATGCAGAGTTTTCTCTCAAGCCTCTGTAGGAGTACTAAGGGCCACAAAGAGTTTCTGTGTCTTCAGTGACTAGAACAGTAAGTAGCTGACATGCCTGGGGAGAGGTGAGAAGAAAGAGGAAGAAAGAGCAACTTAAACTCCTCTTTCCTCCTTCCTGATTTTCCCTTACCCAATGTGGACTCAGTGTATTTAATACCATATGATCAATCACCCAGCCTGTAGACACTGATATAAATCCATTTATTCCACATTTCCAGGCTTATCACTTACATTACATATTCCCTATCCTGATGGAGAAAAGGGAGACGAGCAGACAGGTGGCTGCATGAGAAGGCAGAAAACAGAAGCAGCCTGGCCATGTTTCTGATGCATTATGCGTGCAAGAGGGTGAGAGGAAAATGAGGCAGATGGTAGGGAATGGCAGAGAAAGATATCAGGCTGTATTCTGCTTCTCTAAGGTTAGACCACAACTCAGAGGAAAGCCTGCAACTGGATGACCATAACAGTTCCTTCCAACAAGTTCAGAGCGAGGAGCAGAGTAGATGACTGTGGTTGTTCCCAGACTAAGAAAGGGAATCGTCTCACGCTATTCAACCTGCTCTTTGCTGACAGCCAGAGGCTAAAAATGAAATTCCATCACAAATATCATTAAAAATATCACTGCTACCTAATTTTTAAAGGATTTTGTTCCTGTCCCTCCTCCCAACAAGCTTAAACTCTGGCACCTGGTACTAAGAAACAGAACAGATGTCTGGGGAAGGGCTGAGAGTGTGTGTGCCTGCAAGGAGTTAGGCAGCTGTGTGAGATACAAAAGGAATTAATTCAAAAAGGCAGTCTCACATGATAAGGAAATATGTGAAACCTGTACATATACCATGAAGAGAGAAACTTACTATGCCAGGTCATTTACATCTACTTCAGTCATCCTGAGAGTGCAAATATTCTGGGTAGAACATTTATGCTTTTTTAAAGGAAACGTACACCACCGTTAACTACCTGGGTATTTCAGTTTTAAAGACAGATTAAAAATAATGAAGTACAACAATGCACTTTGTTTAACTAATTAAAGCAAAATTTTCTGCAGACAACATTGCAAACGTGCTGATCTAGATCTCTGTGTGCATGCAGATGTCAGATCATGGCACAAGGAAGGGAATGGTTTTCTTCCACAAAGCCTCCTACCAGACAGCAATACATCTGTGTATTTATAAACCTACTGCTGTAATATACATGCTCATTGTTAATATCTAATCAGTAAAATAATTTCCCTCTCCTTGCAAAATCAGTATTTTGTAAAATTTACTACGTTCCTGGCTTACATGTGTCTCTCTGCAAGCAAACAGAAGGCTAAACACATAAGGCTGGGAGAGCTGAGTCTTAGACTGAAAAAAATCAGTGTGTCACATTTTTCATGAATGCCAGAGGAAAGCCAGTGGACTCCACAGGTGAGCAGAGAGCATTGTGCAGGCAGATACAGTCACTGGCATGGCTAAATCTTAAGAGTGAGGGTATATGCATTTTAGCCTGCCTTCAGCGGAGAGGTGGCAGTGACAGGAGGACAGCTGGACAACATCATCTTTCTGACCTTGGGACTCTGGACCAGAATGGACAAAATCCAAGATCTGGGGTTCTGAAGTTCCAGGTGACAAGCAAAACATATCACACCCACATCAGACAGTTCCCAGCAAACTGCAAATCTTTGCTTCCTGTGGGGCTTTTACACTGTCCTGTGGACATTTTCACTGCTGTTTATCATGTAAAAGGTGAACATTTTTCTTCAGGTAGAAAAAGACATGCAAATGCATTTAAAAAAAACCCCCACAACCTTTTAAAAACTCCAATAAAATGGGCATGTAGTCTTATGCAAATGCCTTTTATCTGTAAGTATATGTTTCTACACATTTTTAGTATCAGCTATCCCAAGCTGGCATAAAACCGCATGTCCTATATGCTCACTGTTCATTACATGCCATTTTCTAACACGGCTTTTCTATAATTGTTGGTAGATTGGGCGAATAAAACAATAAGCAGCTAAGCCACATGTTCATCAGACTACTACAAAAACCAACACAGTTCCTTAGGGATTTCAGTGAATTAATAAAAGCTACAAAATGAACTATACAACTGAAGGGCAGTGTCACATCCCCCACACATGCTCACACATGGAAGTTAGGAATCCATGTGGCTAAGGGGGTAGTGTGAGATGGCTGCCTGAAGCCTGAGACATGGAAAATCAACCTCATGACCTCCTTTCTTCCTACCCCTCAAGCCTATCAATCCCTTCCAAGAAAACAAACAGACCATTGCAGAGAATATGGTAGCACAGTGCTTAAAAAAAGATATGTACGTTTTAAATCTCTAAGGTGACCACTTCAGGTACACAGGATAAGAAAGCAGCAGGCAAGGATGCCAAAGATGAATAAAATCAACGTAGTACCAAGGCAGACATCAGGCAATTGATCTCTGAGTTTAAAGTCCAAATAAATTACTTGGCATCCGTGAATCTGCCAAGAAAGCTAATCATCTGGAAGATCCAGAGGGATGGGAGGGAGGAGGGAGAGAGAATGTGTACAGGGTGATATGGGATGAAGCTGCACAGTCACAGAGGTGTGCTGGAAAGCAAAGAGATGCAAAGAGGAGAGAAGGAGAAAGGCAGGGAGAAAGAGAGAAATGAAGGTTTCGATAGCTGATACAGGGAATAATGTGAGAAAAATCAATGTGGAAGTAAGAATCACCTGGAAACATAAAGGAGGAAGCCTGCTCCATTATGTGAAACCTTGCTTATACAGTTGTTAAATCTGAGCCTGTTGGGAAAAATGAAACTGGTCGGAGCACCCAGCACAGCATTCCCTGTGCTTGGGCCTCAAAACTTCTTGAACCTAATTATGATGCTTCATCGCCACCAAATGAAAGATGTCATTATGAAGAAAGCAAGAAAGAATCTAAAGATGAAATTCGAAAGAAAAAATTCCAGTTGTTCCACTGGAAGAAAAAAAATAACAAAGATAAAAGACTGGGGAAAGTATAGTGACTGACATTCAGGAGAAGTCATATCTAATTTAAATTAGGACATTTAAACTCAGTCATATAGTTTCCATGTATATGTAGGTTTAGAAAAAGATAACTTCTATAAAGGAAACATGAGACCATTCAGTCTCTCACAGTAAATTTGTCATTTTCACAATATATGGAAACATACCAAAGGAGGGATAGCTAGGCAGATATCAAGCCATAGCACGGGGGTAGGAAAAGATGGGATGAATAAGGAGACTAAGACAAGATCAGAGTAACCTGAAGATGAACAAAGAGAATTATCATAAGTTACGAAGAATTGGAAGTTGGACAGTAACACACTGGTGTTGTGAAGAAATAGTTCAGAGCTTTAGCAAGAACTCTTAAAAAAAGTTATTACCAAAAGAAAAAAAAAGAAAAAAAGATAGCAAGAATGAATAGAAAAGAACAGAGAAAACTGAAACACAGGAAGTCATGAAAAGGCTGTACCTAAGTCTTCTTAATCAGAAGCCTCCGGGTGGTGGGAGACCTCCCAGGAATTGGAAGAAATACACTGCCAGGGATCAAGATGAGAAGAAAGGACCTGTGCTTTCAGCAGAGCACAGTTCTTCGGAGGCAGATTTATGCTACTCACATGATTTTAGTATTTCATTTAAACTGGAGGGAATACAGGAACACAGGAAAATTACTACAGGAGAAGAAATTATAATATTATCAACAGAAATCAACACATTCAGCCATATATGTAAGGCTTAAAATTAAAAATAAGTTGTCTGCCATGGAAAGGTTCATGCTATCAAACGAAGAAATAACTGCTTGGCTTTCAAGTTCTTTGATAGGCCAAGCAGTTATTATTTATGATTTTTCACTTGAAAGCAACATCTCTGGATGTCAAAGGACTAAACAGGGTTATGATACAGAAAAACATTGGCAAAAGTTAAAAAACAACAACAATCACAACTCTAAGTGAAATCCAAAGCAAAACCAGCTCAGATCCAGTTGTATTATTTTGTTTCAAAAACCTTTTTTTCAGAAAGGATGAAAAGGGATAATGATCAGCTGGTATTTACGGTCTCAGCTGAAACAATAGAAGACAACTGGATATTTGCTAAACCCACACTTCTTCAGTTTCTGTGTCAACTGAAGAATGAAGAAATCCAGTGTTACTAAACCACATTGTTGTGAGGTTACCAAGAACAAAAAGTTCACAGGTAGCCCACAATAATCAAACAGTAATATAACAACAACAAGTCTTCAAAGGATTTATCTCCCAACAACAGCTATTTGCGAAAGGAGAAATCAGGCTTTGGAGCACTCTAATTTTATATGGAAGCCTCACCAGGAGAACCTGATTAATGAGAAATAGCAGCATGAACCCTTCTACTTTACCAGTTCCATCTCCCAAATTACTAGAGAGGACCGTACAGAGAGGAATGAGATTATACATTTTATTCACATCCTTATAATTTATATCCCCAAAATAGATTTAATGCTAATCTCTAACTCTTTCATGAAGTGAACAAGATCTGCAGAACCTGGTTCCCTTAAAATATTGTATCATGACCCATTCTAAGTAGTTTGATCATTGGTAGGGATCCAAAAATCCAGAAATGAGAAAATTAATTCTTTGTGTTACCAGAAAAAAGCCTCTGTGTGTGTGTATGTGTGTGTGTGTGTGTGTGTGTGTGTGTGTATGTGTGTCAGTTGGAAAAATGGGTTTTTGCTAAAAAAGATAAAATAAGATACAGGAATAGCTCAAGAACTAAATTTAAAGAAACACTGGAGAGAAGGTTTCAGGAAATTCATCAATCCTATGTTCAAATAGATCTAAATAACAACTAATAGTTAGACAGTTAGCTGAACATGGGTCACAGAGAGCAGCAACTGAGTACACCAACAGATATAAAAATACATGTGGGTTGTTTGGTTTTTTTTTAAGTGGTAAAATATTAGCTCAAAAGTCAAAGGGGATTAAAAAGCAACATATTATTCCACTAGTTAACAGCTCCCAACAAAAGGCAGTTTCACAGCTTAGCAAGTCATGTGCTTTTTTACTAATTATTGTAAAGATGTCTGTAGTTACTACAGACAGCCGGAAGTAGGAGGTTTGCCAAAGATGTGAAATTGACATGGAAAGAACATAATGAAAAAATAACAGAACAACTTTTAAAGGCAAAAGCAAGTATAAAAACTGGCAAGAATCCAGTCTTTTGAATGTAATTTTATGAAGTATGTGAAGCGGTACTAGTTTTTCCTTGACAGATATGTTTAATGGTATTTAGCCAGAGGAAGAACCTATCCTATCTATAGAAGAGGTTGTCTTGTGTTCTCCCTGAAGCTGCCTTTGTGTTCTCCCTAAAACAAGAAATGCCCTCACTCCATACAACTTATGTCTCATTTGCTTAAGATCACTAGATGTCGAATAATCTTTGAAGAGAATAGCAAAAGATTAGAGACTTATTTTTTCTATTCTCAACTGATGAACGTTTAGCTGCTGAACTTGATGTATGTGAGTCCCATTCTTTCAATGGACCACTTCTCCTCATGCTAGTCAAAAAGCATATGCTTCAGCCAATGGCACTGGTTGTTCCCTTTTTGATTTATTGAAGGAAGCAAACAGCAACCTATTTATTAATTCTTCTACTTATAAAGCTTTTTGTAAAGCCTTCTGAGTAAACAATATGGTATTGTGAATTTATAACAGGAATAAAAATCACAGAAGCACAATAAAAGCTATTGTCTCGTTGTTCACGAAACTATTTCCTACTATCAACGCTCAATGACAAATTGTTTATTTAACATAAATTAATGTCAAAATATTATTCTGTGTGTGAATACACAGCTACACACTGTAAAAATAAAGAAAGTCATCCCTTCAGAAAACATCACATGTCAAACAGCTAATAAATACTATTAGATGCCTGGAAATCAAGTATCAGGAAATTTAGAAAAACTGTATCATGGCATTTAGCAAATGCCAAACAGATCTGGGATCTGAGCGAAGTAAGTAATTTCCAGCCTATGGAAAATACAGTGATTATTTTGCCAAAGGTATCTTCCATCTTTCTTTTTTTTTTCCTCCTTTCTGTAATTATTTCAGAAAGAATTACCTTGGCAGGAATGCAGAGAGCATCTTTACAGTTCGCCATGAACTGAAAAACAAGCAGTGCAGTATGCATGTCGATACTCCATACAGATCCAGTAGCCAACTAACACTCCTGCATATGTGAAAAAGCCAGGCAGATAAAAGCTCCTGCAGATAGAAGCTGCCATGCTAGACTAATGAAACAGAAATGCTTCCACTAATAAGAAATTGTGGCAGCCCACTAAAAATTACTCTGCAGACACAATCTCCAGGAAGATTCGATGACGAGTTCAGGACAGACAGAGCAGAAAGTGGCTATCTTTCCTTTCCTAATGGTGGCAATGAAATTAACAGTAAGCTTCATCATGAACCTGTCAGTTTGCAATGTAGGGGAAGAGAATGTATGCATATGGTAGACCAGTTATTTACCAAAGAATCTAAAGCTCTAATCATAGCTTTGAGCACAAAATCAGCTTTACCTGCAACTTTATCCTCTGGCTCCAAAACCCTCAAGCAGGGCACCATGTTTCTCAAACCCCTGGGATTTTTTACATTGCTTGTTTCAAATAGAAATTTGGACTTACTTGCTTATGTTCAACTAAGAAACAGATACTCCAACTAACTTGAATTAATCATTCCATATGGTGTGAGATAACCCCAACAGGGAAAGTGGGAGAAAAATTGAGCAGACCACCACCACCACCAGTAGCATAGTGGTCTGTCCAGCACAGAGCTGTTTACAAGAATGGCCTACTGTATAAAAACAGATTTTTGGTCCACACCTGTTCCTAGAAAAACCCTACATTCTAACATAAACATTGTAAACATGTGTTATACCTGTTAAATTACCTCTGCCCACTAAAGTCAAATGCATGACTTTCACATTTCCTCAATTAAATAGTTTTATTTTTAAACAGCATTTAAATTGTACATTTACCTTAATACAGTTTAAAACAAATAAAGCAATAACTTTGCTTGTTGATTTAAAAATAAATCCACTTGGCACCAAAGGAGAGTCAAGCCTAAAAAAATGTTACTTTTTCCATTTTTTAAAATCTCTGAGAGAACAGAGAAATCATTTACATGGTCTGTTTCCAAGATACTCTAAGTGAACTAGATTTACATACATGTATAAAAAGACACATTTCAAAACAGAATGCATATGTGCACAGAATATGGTTAAATGTTGGGAAGCAAGTAAGGTATATTTTTTTACATGACATATGTGGCCAAGGATAAAAGACTGCCAGGGCATAATCTAATGAGCAAATATTAAGAATAGAATGATTTTTAAAAATGAGATTTTTATCTTTAGTAAAAACAGTCTCACAGACATAGAGATTTGTAATTTTCTTTGTCAGTACATACAGGAGTACAGATAAGTTCCTTACTGATCAAAGGAAAAAATTCCCCATAGCAGTAGAATAGTCCAAGAAATATGGAAGCTTCTTTAATTGGAAACATTAACCCATCAAATATGTTCTGAATGGGCACAGACCAAACAGATATTTAAATATCTTTAGGTTTTTATAATTCCATCAGTGTTGAAATGATATCTGCCCTAGAATATATCTTCATCCGACCTATTTGTAAATTAAAGGCTTTCTAGACATATTTGGTTTGATAAACATGGGTCAGTTGTTTCACTCAAACCACCATCATGGTTGTAGTTTAGGGAAAAGAGGTTAATAATAATAATACATTTCACCTTATTAAACAGACAAATATTATCTATTGATATAATTGAATCTCTGACACAAACAAGAAAAATATCACTTTTGTCATCACCTTAATTATGTTATTTACAAGGTTGTGATTTGAAAATCCTTTCACGTTTCCTAGATGAATAAAATAAATACTTATTTAAAGAAAAGGAAATTCATACAGCATCTAATGAAGGGAAGAGGATGAGCTCCCATCCTTCTGTCACAAAGGGATTGGTACCAGCCTCTGGAATGTAAGTCACGGGCTCCCTCCTGGGACACAACAATTGTGCTTCCTTGAGGCAAGGATGGATTGGGAATTGTCTGAGAAACCGGTCCAACAGCAGCACAGCTGTAACAGCTGCAAATATGGCTAAGCACTGCAAAGACTTTCATCATTTATGGGCGTAAAAGAGAAAACAAGAAGCAACGTTGCCATGTCCTGCCAGGATTTGTTGCCTTCAAAAGTCACAAACTGAATATTTCAGTTCTCAGTCACTGGTGGTTAGTCAAAACATACAGCATTATACAGATTTTACTGTGAAACTCAGGACTATGCAGTGAATAAAAAAACCCAGTAAGTTCCAGGGCCTCATTTGAAACAAGATTTAACAAAAAAACCACAATCAAAAAAACCAACAACCAGCCCACAATAAATGACTCTTTTATGGGCCATCAATACTCAGAGTAGAGCGCCAAACACATGCTAAGATTTAAGTCACTTAAATCAATATTTTTGTCACTGATTTAAACCAGGAGACTCTTTAAAACTCAAAAGCCAGTCTAATTGATGAAGTATTCAAAAACAAAGGAAAAAATCAAATAGTTTATTTATTAGTGACTTCAAAGTGCTAGTTGTAAAGTGATCCACTATATCTTGCTCTAGCACTGGGAAAAAACAGCACTAAAGCCATCCATTTGTTACTTCTCTGCAACCTTTAGAATGGAAGGAGCCTATTTTTGAATAAATACTCATTTGCTTCACCCAGTCACTCAGCTGAAACAGTGTTTCATGAAGTATCTGTCCTGTCTAAACTTCAGTCCCTTTCCATACAAATACATGCATACATACCTACCTGTGTATTTGTGCATGTATGTATACAAGCTTCCCAACCACTTTCAAGATTTTTAAGAGATACAGGCATGTCAAATGCGTCAGGTTCACATAAGTTTCACTGAGACACAAACTAGAGGCACAAGGTCACAGTTCCACTGCAGGAAAAGTTCTGGTATGAACCAAATAGGACAAGATGAAATGGCCTTAAGTTGCACTAGGGGAGGTTTAAATTGGATATCAGAAAAAATTTCTCCATCAAAAGGGTTGTCAAGCATTGGAACAGGCTATTCACAGAAGCAGTTGAGTCACCATCCCCTGGAGGTATTTAAAGGAGGTGTAGATGTGGCACTGATGGCACTGAGCTCAGCAGCTCACAGCCAGCCACGCCATGTGGTAGCCTCCTCTCACAGTGATAATTGCAAGAGAGCAAAGTGGGAGGAGGGGACTCCGAAAGTCAACTAATACAATCGCTGAAAAAGCTCCCATATTCGGAGAAACTCCCAACAAAAGGCGCTTTAAGCAAACACAGGCCAAATATTCGATTTCCCCCCCCCCACTGCTCCAGTAGCTTTGTGACTCATACGCAATCCCACTACCTTTAACAGAGTTTCATGGACAAAACTGGATGTGTACTTTGGTCCTCTATGTTCTTTATGAAAACAAGACAGGACCTCTGCTAATGAGAATGATTTGACTCTGCCCTTAGCTTCCCACCTTTTTCTTGGGACCACAAAGTAGTCCATTCATTCATTTTAAAGAAAAAAGTAAAGATCAAGAGAAGGTAATTACTGCAGAGACTCCAAAGATGTGCTGAGGAATAGGTTACTACTAAACAAATTTTAAAACCCCCAAAATTAAAAAAAAGCATTACTGAAGTTTTGGTAGTATCTACATCAATAAATAGAAGACGGTATTAGCCACATATTAATGACAGTCATTTGGAAGGACTGCAGATGTTAAAAAAAGAGAAGAGCTCAAATAGGAGCAGAAAGATAATATCCCAAAAAGTAACATAGTGAAAAGAAAGTGATAATGAATCTACAACACAAGCAATATATTTACAATGCAAATACAACAGCTAGGGAAACCCAGTTCTTAAAAATTAGTCAATTCTGGAAGGCTGTGATGATACAAAAGGCCTGGGGATGACATAAAGTTACAAATTAAAGGTTGAAAACTTGCACTTTGAACCAGGGAAAGAAGAAACAATTATGTTCACATAACCATCTCCTGTTTTATATTTGTATCTGGACACTCTATAACCCTAGCAAACCAAAACAAAAAGAACCCCAACTCCCCCCCCCCCCCCCGAAAAAGTGAAAAAAGAAAAAGTAGGAGTTTATGAGAGAAGAGTAGAAAACACCTATTAATTAAAAATGATAGAAAGATGGAGGTGAATTTTAGCCACTGTCCAGTCTATCTTCTATAGACTCACTTTGCAATGGAAAGCAAACAGAGCCACATGAACTAATGAGGTCTCTTTAATCTCCAGTCTCCAAGACTTTGGACATTTTCTGTCTCTCTTCCATTTTTACCAGAGCCTTGGCATTATTTTTACTTAAGTTAGGGAGGGGAGGGATGTTTTAGAATTTTTTTTACTATTATTTAGTCAATAAGTAAGTTAACTTGGTAAGAGGAAAAGGAGGTCATATAGTATTCAAAAAGATACAATACTTGTTTTCTTTTTTCCCCTCCAGTGCTCTGTATTGAAATCTGAAAAGCCCGTTTCAGATTCTGCACGTTGCTATTGCACTCGTAATAATAGGACACACTGGCCTTTGATACAATTCTCTTCAGGGAACAAAAGATTCCTTTGGCACAACTACAGCCACTGCTTGTTGTAGGTTACACATGTCTTTCCAGTCAAGCATGATTAATAACTGTAAAAAAAAAATGCTCATGACCCATGGCAAGTATTCTTTCAACTATAATACCAGCATTATGGGCTCTGAATCTCAGTAATTTTAAAATGTGCTTCTACAATGGAACTATAATTTAATTACTTCTTCTGCAGCCTGTTCCATTTTGTTTCATCACTTTGATTGCACCATGCACTTGGCAGCTTATGGAAGACTGCATCTGCCTCCAGGATTATTTCACTGGGCTCTTTCGACATCTGTTTCTGAAAATGACTTTATTTGCAGTGGCATAAAGAATAATCAGAGACTTGTTTAATCCACACAAATTGGAAAAGTGAGAGACACAGAGACAGAGATGGAGACAGGGAAGAGACTGGGGAAAAGAGAAAGCAAATCTGTGCTGCATGCTCTAGAAGACATCAAAATAATCTCTCCTTTTCCTGTACTTCTGAAAATGCTGTTATCTGATGGATGATATGATACCTGGAAAGATGAGTCACTAAGTCAGTTCCGTTTAGCGTTCAGGAGGAGTTCATAGCCGCAATACATAAGACATTCTAGCCAAAGCTTCATGTTGTGCTTGATCAGTTTAATATAATTTTCAGGAATTACATTTGCAACCTCATCCATTGAGAATTACAAAGCAGTCTGAAATGATCCATAGCAGTTGACAAAAGTCCTTATAATAAATGACTTAAACCCAGGCTCCAGCCTGACCTGACATCTTTCCAAAGGCAGCTACAGCCAACACCTGTTGCAGAGTGCCATAGCACAGTTTAGCAGTCACCCTGGTGGATAACTTCCCACGTACTATCAGTCATGAACTGGGTCACCTGTGTATCAGATGGCCAAGTGCAAGGCCTCTGTAACATGCCCCTGCCTGCATGAGCTTTTATTCAGCACAGTGGAAACCACCATTGTCGACTCATGTTTACTTTTGTGTTATGGATGGGTTTGTTAACACACAAACCGTTATAAGCATTTACAGAAATATTCTCTAACAGATCACAGCTGTTGGCCGTGTTTTGTTTCGTTCTTTAGTTCTTTTTGCTTATTTTTGTTCAGAGGGTGAACAGATATTTGTCAAGAAACATCCACTGTCCCCCTAAGAAAGTGCTGCAGGGAGGCAGCTCCAGCAACAGAAGCAGACAACATGGCTTTAAGGACCACGGCCACTAAAATTCAAAGCACTGGAGGGAGCAGACCATAAGGATAACAACCAGAACAATCCCTAACATGGCCTTACTTTTGAGAGTTTAAAATCTTGCCTGTCTTGTTGCTCCTTTCTTTTTGGAGATTTATTCTGTATTATTTGCTGGTCTTCTGGGCTATACTGTTTTAGCAAGCATGTCAGAAATGAGCTGGTTTGGACACATATATTTTACTAAGAATTACTTAAAAACAACCCCTAAGGAGGCCTTACAGTTCTCAGAAAAACAAGGAAGAAAAATCATTGTCCCCAGAAGTAATAGGTATCATGGAAATACACAATAGCTGGACAATTCTGTAATAGCCTGATTCCCACGGTCGTGTAGCCTTAACTAACTGTCACAAACATTTGGGCTTTCCTTTCCCGTATGATCAGAATGACTCTTGTCCTAGTCAAGATCCCAGCTGGCTTTTGGGATTTCATCCATCTAGGGCATGTAACATGCTCTTAAGAGGTGCCCATGCACTCTACTGCTGTCCCCACCAGAAAGTCACAAAAGGGAAAATCAAAAAATTCCTCCTCTTCTGTATAGCACTGCCTCACCTTTCCTCAGCAAAATACGGCAGGTGAGCTGAGGACATGAAAAAAAATCAAAGCTCACACATTGCTGATCTACTTACAGGCAATACGGGAAGCAAAACTCCACTGGCAACCTGTGTATCTAGTAACTTGGCAAGCTTGACAGACTGCATTTGGAAGCCTGGTTATTTTCATAAAAGACATAATCCCCAAAGTAAACAACTCAAACTTTTGGAAGGAAACAGACCAAAACAAAAATTCACAGACAGCAAAAAGGAAAAGAGTCATCAGTGTATTTTGCTGACGAATTATTTGAAACCCCAGAGAACAAGGTTCTCTCCCCTCGTTTCTAACCAACCCCTACCAATATCTCTCTGATGTCTGAAGGCAAGGTGAAGATTTGATAGAAGATACCAGCTATTCACAGAAGGTTTCTATTTGGCTAAATCAGATAGGGAAGCTGCCCTGAAGAGTAATACACTCCAGTGGTAGAGCACGCTGTGAAAATCCTATTAACAGAGATTATTAACAATTATTTTGTTTCTTTTTTTTATTTTTTTCTTTTTAATTTAGGCAAATTTACTTCTTCCTCTCATTTTCCACCTCACAAGCTTGGGCTGCAACACAGCAGTTGTGCAGGGCCAATGGCAAAGAAATTATTTATTGCTTTTCTAGAGCTTTGAAGTAAACTGTACACAGCATAAGACACACAGAGGTTATTACAATCTGACAAGGCTTTGTCGTCTTGCCAGTATTACCAAAGAACAAAAGCCATCATACTTAACTAGAAATTCTCCCTAAAGAATTTGTAGGAATCTACTGTTTAACAGCCAATGTGAAAATAGGTTTGCCTATGAAGTATCAGCTAGTGACCACTATTGGACAATGAGTAGATGTCTGTGTTGTACTGCTGGTCAGACGTGGCTCGGCATTTCCGCTTCATAAAAAGTGTCCTAAAAACAGGATAACTGTTTGAACATACAGATGTTTATGTTAGCTTAGTCACACAAACTTGGGACGAAGCTTTCAAACCACTGGTAGCTTCTGAAGAGATAGAAGGCGATGCAATCCTATAAGAACTGGTAATAAAAGCAGTTTATAAGGTCAGGGTCAAGCCAGGACAGGGCAGCATGAGGCAAGTGCCTCTTTACTCAGGTTACTTAACAACAATACAATTGTAACCTTGTTGCCTGTGCTGATGCCAGTTTGGATGCTGGTGCTAGCACCTGCTCGGATGTTCAGAGGTTGGGTACGTACTTCGGTAAACAACTAACCCAGTGTTGGACAGACTCTCCTGCCAGCAGGACGCAGAGAAGGAAGGCTGAATGAGAAAAGAGTGGGAGCTGCACCCTGATGCCAAGGGAGCAGAGGGCCATGTGGAGCTGACATGTGGAGAAGACAAAGGAGAAAGGGTGAAAATGTGGCACTGAGTCAGAGAAGGGTACTTCTGCCATGACTTGTGGAGGGAAGATGGTGCCCCATGATGCAAAAAGCAGAGGACACAGCAGCCAGCTAACTTGGCTATTTTTTTTTTCTAAAGGAGCATTGAGAGCAAAGTAGTCAGTGGAGATCGAATGACTGACAAGAGGGAAGAGACCAGTCAAACTGGAGCTAAGTGTCTGGGATTACATCAGCCATGATCAATATTAACAATGAAGTAGGCATAAAAGTTGAAAAAAGCACCAGGGTGGGTGCTCTGGCACAGAGTTCAGAGTCCTGAAGTCAGGGTATAGGTATGGTCACACTTGACTCATAAATACTTGAGACAGGCAGTGTGAGGATAATGTGTCTGTCCTCTTAAAAGCAATTTTTTAAGAAGTCAAACTTGTGTTTTGAGGAAAGTTGAAAAACCAGCTTGGAAAGAGTGGAAATTCAGTGGAAATTGGTTTGGGTCTTGTCACACAGTCAGCAGTCCTCACTGGGAAAGAGCTCTCCTCCTCCTGTCACCACTGGCTCACCCAAAGCACTTAAGACACATCTCAGGAAGCAGCAGGAAGAACAGTTCATGCTCTGTCCAAGACACTTCCACCAAACTCCATCAGCAAGAGAAATTCAGAAGCACAACCTGCCTTTTACCCACCAACCCTGTCTTAGGCAAGATCCAGAAATGTTTTTTGAAGACACTATAAAGGCTACACTGGTCACAGGGAGTAGCTCCCTCCAAAAGTAAAACCAGTGTCAGTAGAAACAGCAGAGATGCCTCCTGAGTGTTGACAGGTCCTTTAGTTATTTAGGTTCTATCTGACTACAAAATGGAGTGATTTAGGCTTGAATTAACAAGCACGTGGAGGATCTTGGAGCCTGCCCATTTTGGGCACAGCAGCAGCCAAACCACCATGCCACCAAACCTTGCTACCATGAAAGAAAATGTTGCCTGCAGTCATTCTATCTTAAAAATTAAGATAATTTTAAAGATAATTATAGGACAGGTATCTCCCAGCAACTACCCACAGAGGCTGTCCAAGACTGTCTGGAGTCAACTAGTTATACCCCATGATACATCAGAAGAGCCAACCTGCTCAATGTAATTGCTCTTCGGTCAGCACCAAAGAAGGACCACACTATAGCATATTAACTGTTCCTTACCCCTTTCCCCTTGAGATGCTCCAGACAAATTAACCATTTTCTTGCAGCACTTAAGGAAACTTACTCTGCTTTCTGATGCTCCATTTCTCAGCTATGTAACTGATTTTCATCTTCAATTTACATATACATCCTTGAAATGAAATCAATTTAAAGTGGCTGAAATGAAAATGGACCCTGTTTGCAATGGGCAGACCTAGTTTCTGTCTGCGGCTGTCCTTCAACTCAACAGGAGAAGTGATAAGATACAAAAGGAAAATGATCTGTGTGGGAGGCTTCACTGGTCTCTACTTAATTAGCTGCTGTTTAGTATGGGAAACACACAGCAGTGTGCACCTTCATGTCCACACACGTACTTATAAAACCAATGTGCAGTGGTAATGGGATTGATGTATTTTCTATAAATTGGGAAATGACACCAAAACACTGCCAGAGGAACTAGTCAGTGTTACTCCAAAAACAAATCATGATTTTCCCAGACTGCAACAGTCTTAAGCCTGTTTAATATTGAGCTCATGAGCAGGATCTTCTTTGTCTTCAATTGCTTCCATAAAGAGGAAGCTCTGTCTTTGCAACAGCATTCAGTCACACTACCTAGTTTTCCCAGCCTGTACTGTAATATAAAATCAAGATAATTGAGAGATCAGCCATGCAATACATATATACATATATATATCTCTATTCATTCCGCATAAAACTGCCTGTATCAGCCCCAATGCTCACCCAGTGCTCAGAGATAATATTTTGATCACATAAAATGCAGCAGCAACCACTGTTTTATCACACAATCATTCTATGCACAAATGTCAGATTATGTATTGTTCTTGGCAATGCAAATGTCAGTTTGGATTGTTCACAGGCTACAGACATGCCCCAGGTTATTCTGGGTCCCCTTTGGAGCTGAGGCATGAATTCTCAGCACCTCACAGAATGAAAAGCCTTTCCCAAAAGGGTACGCTGGTCTTGCCTTTCTGGCATGAAAGAAGCACAAATAAAATATTAAGTCCATGCTTTCTAACCCCTAAATTGCAGCATAAAAAAAAAAAAGCAGGGCAGGACAACTTCTGTGGATATCTAAAATTAATGATCCAGCTTCTCTGATCTGTGAGCACAGGTGAATGGGGAGCGAAAAGTCATAGGTAGGGCTCTTCTGGGCACAAACCAGACCTTTAAGGAGGATGTCAGGCATCTAAAAAACATGTAAAGGAGAACAGCACAACCCTTGGTGGATGACTTCTACAGAGAATTACTCCTTTACTGTTTCTACAGCAACCTGTTGATTATAAAATGTTAATGGTGGATGTCTGTGAGCTAAGAGTGTGAAAGAGAAGACATTTTAGGAAAAAGGAAGTGTTAGACATACCTGGTGCGTTAATTGTTGCCCTTTGTTTCCCTTGATTTCCCTGTGTTCTAAACAGAAAAGGTGGTGAACCACTCTGAAGCATTTCCCGGGCTTTGGCGTCAGCCTCCAAATGGCTCTGCTTCACAGTTTCTCATTGTAACAGATTTGATTAATGGTAAAATTGAGAAAAAAAGATGTAGACTGTCTGAAAATGTTAATAATTTTGTGGTTTGGCTTGGAATTTTTTTGTTCTTAAGTCTGAGAAGCATAAATTCTGTTGAAACATTAGGACCTTAGAAAAGAATTACACAGGTAGTTTGTTATTATGGCTAGCTGAACAAACCCCCCCCCAACCTCCAAAACCACAACACTGCCTCCCAGAGTATTTCTTCAAAGATGAAGTTTCAAATGCTACACAAAACCTAAGACATCATGTTTTTCATATGAGGTGTGTATGAGTTAATAGAGGGACATCTTGGTGACATCCCCAAACCCTGGGCAAGCTGACAGTGCCTCTCCTCACTTTAAGCCTTCCTCCCTGCATCAAGTCTCTGCTGGTTAATTCTAGAGACTCAAATCAAAATATTCTGAATTTCAGCAAGGCATTTCAGCAAAGTCCCATTTCTGTTACCTAACAATATGTCAAATATCATCCATTCCCAGACATTTCTGCAATTGAGAAACAGCGAAAGTCAGCTCTTCCAGGAATACAGATAACTAAGATAACCGCAGAACTGAAATGTTACTGTACTCTTAATAGTAATAGCAAAAATAATAGCAGAACAACAAAAGAGAAATGCAAAGATGGCTAAATACATCAGCATTACCTTTCAGGTTGTGCAAATACATAATGCAAGTCTTTCTATTCCCTGAATCACAGAAGCACAGAAGCTGGTGTAGAGGAATAGTTCCAGCTTACACGTTCTCTTCCCCCATCCACCCCCTCACACCACTCTCTAGCTGCTGATATCCCAGCACTTCTGAAAATGACTCTTTTGCCATCCACCTTTTGGAAATACATAATGCAAAACTCAGTGGGTCTTACCACCTCCTTACTGATGGACTATTAACGTAACCTGGCTTGACTTAAAGTGTAGACTGAATGTAGCAACAGCTGCACTCTTTCAGAAAACAAGGTACGGAGTTATTAATTTTGCCACCAGAGTCATCAGACCAGAGTTTCTTATTTGTGGCCAAGAAATTTCTTTCAGAAATAAAAAAAAAAAATTAAGAATCCATGTAGTGGAGGATAAAATGACTCACATATTCTAGCAAAACACAGGGTTGTAACTTTGAGACGTGTAGGTTTGGCCGGAAATAAATTTGTACACGGCCTACTACAAAAGGCATCTTTGTGGTCTCTCCCATAAATCCCTAAGTTAGTGACAGACTACTTGAAAGACTATCATGAGAACATCTTTTTCATGGAAAACTGAGTTGTTCTATTGCTCCTTTCTTTTTAATTTTAAACAGAGAGTCTTATTTTTTTGCATGAAGAACATTCCAAATCCCATTTTCCAATTTTTATCACAAAATATGCTTGCAGCATGTATTAGAATAACAATGGCTCTTTCCAGGGAGAGGTCTTTGCTGGATGAAGTGGCAGCTAGCAGATGTCATGTAGCTGGTAGAATACCAAAATGGGAACCCACTGACCAGGATCTCTCCCAAGCTTTGAGGGAAAACTCCCTTTCCTCAGCTCATTCTCTCCCTTGCTTGAATGCAAATGCACTTCTCTGAACTGTGAGAGGAAGGAGGACTTCTGCCTCCACGTGGAAGAAGCACACTCTACTGTCTCCTGTCCATTCACTCCACAGAGGAGCAGCTCAGCATGAGTAATGAGACACAGGTATGGAAGGGTGGCTGGAATGCAAACACTAGCAATGAAAAAACAGGCATGAAGCCCTACACTGACATCATGCACGCTACAGACAACGGCAGGTACCCCGAAGTCCAGGTTCAGATGGGTGAAAGTCCCTGTGTCCAGTATTTCCTCTGGTGGGTGCCACCAGAATATACAGAAACTGAGTCCAAGGTCTCAGGTGCAGCTGAAGTCAATCCAACTACCCATGCCATTTCCTACACTGCAGCTGTCTTCCAGATCCTACAGGAATTCTGGCCAAGCCCAGCCTTGCTATTTAGACCTATACCTCCTATGACTGCAGCCTCAAGACTCACAAATTTATATGTTCTCACTGCCAAAAAGGGTGCAGTAAATTCTGCAGCCACTGAAGACAGTAACATCCCATGGAATATTTGGGGACAGAGCAAGGGGCCACAGCTACACAGGACCAAAGCAAACGGAAACAACATCTAGTTCTAAATGTAGGCTTAGTTGTGAGAGCCTGTCTGCCTTCTAGTAAGGGCTAACTAGATCAACAAGTTTCTGCCAGCATGGGCTATTGAGGGACAGGAATATGCAGCTTTTGGGTGCTAAAGCTCTGCTGACGCAACCTTCCAGGCCAATATATGGCCAAAACCATGTATCTACCAGAAGTAGTTTACAATGTTTGGAGATTATATACAACCTATAACATTCTCACTTGGCAGTCCAAACTGTAAACACAGTAGGTGTCCTTATTTCCATTGGGACTGCTTAAGTGACTGAAGGTATACAGGACTGGGTCTTATCCTCATGCTGGTAACATTACCTTGAACTTTGCAAGGTGAGATCCATTTACATCTTTACTAGATTAAAACTGCTGGCTTCATTTGAGTTTGCCTTTCAAACAGATTTAATTTAGGGGATTCTGTGTCCCTTTTGTTCCTGGTATGTAAGAAGCTAATCCATTTATTTTGGTACATGTCCCTGCTTTAAGGTGCTTTATGAGTGCACGCTTTTTGTGACAGAGTTACAATTTATCATATACTGGCACTGAAGGAGATTAAATCCAAATTCTTGAGGTTCTGTGGCAGTTAAGTGATCACTATGAACACTGGACCTAGTTCAACCACTCCTTGAAAGCAGCTTGACAAATACCATGTTTTTATCTTGCTGGTAAATTATCTGTAAAGAAAATAAAGTTTTTATAAGTGCCTTTGCCATTCTCAGGGATACTGGGTTTGATTTATCTACCTACAGGTTTATCCTGAACTGTTTATGGTGAATAACAAACTGAGTGGACAACATACATTTGGTATTCAAGGACGGTTGCGTGTGCGCTGAACTTGGTTTATTCCATAGGGCAATCTGGCTCAAATTAATACTACCAAATAGTATTACTTAATTTAATACAACCTGGTTTATAAGTACCTTCAAAAGGCACTGTTAGATCCAAATAAAAAGTTTCTAATTTAACAGTTTGTTTAAAGATTGCTAGTTTCTGACTATGGTTTTATGCATAATGTAACCAGCCCTTCTAAACTCTGATAGGTCTTTAAATGTGGCCATGAAGCTGAATTAAAATTTCCATGCATATGCAATAAAAATAATTTCAAATTAATCAAAAATTGTCCCTCTGTCCATGTACATATATATTTTAAAACTGTGAGTGACCCTGAGCCACTTACAGCTCAGGCTCCAAAGCTCCTGCTACCACATCAGGCAAGTGCACGTGCACATTGCACATCCTTATCTCCAGTACACATGCTATTACTTTCACATCCTCAGCAGCCCCCTTTGGTAACCTGACAGATAATGAGGAATATTTCATTAGAAGATGTTGAAACTGCTTTGTTTCCGCAAACTATTTGGGTAGTGGCAGACAATGCTATTTCTGACAATTCACCTTTCTTTGTCATTACAAAACTCATAAGACGGTGCTGTCACAACAGAACAGTGGCACTGGACATCTTTACCCTGTAAAAATGAAAGTGGAGATACAGAAAACATTTTATGTGATGACAAATGCAGTTTAAGAAGTCTTCATCCTTTTTTCTATATATTTGCTTCTTTCCTGCAGTCCTTCATCCCCTCAGTCATGCTGATGCAACCATACACTGAAGAAAATTGTATTAAATTGATTTGACTTGAAAGCCAAACCAAACCAAAAAAATAAACCCAAAATCTGGATCTGGTTTATAGCACAACCCCACAAATAATCATCTGGCACAACACAGAAGTGGGTGAAAACAGTGCAGGAACAGTGCCTTATTAAACTAGCTTTGCTGGCTGAGAAAATGCTTGTGTAACCATACTTGGCTATACAGAATGGATGATACTGAAGAATCAGATATTTTAATTTTTCCCTAGTAATTTTGCCCATTTCTAGTTGGCCAGGTTAAAATTTTGTGCTCTTTCCAATGGACGAGGTAACAACTTGGTATCTGTCTGTTAATTCCTTGCTGTTTCTCAATCACACTCTCCCTATCCAAGGAGGGACATGTTTGTGGAGCTGCATGTCTCAACAATGTGCAGTGCAACTGCCTTCGTGTTCGCAAAACAAGACGAGTGGTCATTTCTTACTACTGCTGCCTTTATCAGTCTTAGGAGCTGCAGTGTTCTTAGTTAACCAAATTGGAAAGATGTGTCAAACGGGGAAGCTAAATTAACCTGCAAATTTTCTTCAACAATTTCCACATCAAATCACAGGTGTGATCTTTTTCTTTTGAAAAGAGCAGCATATATTGTTTTCCAGTAAGCCATGACAGGTAAATGCTCAATACAGACTGAAAAGCCAAGAAAAGAAGAAAGTATTTATTGTGTCTTCTTATATATTAATTATAACTTTCTAAGAAAATGAAAGCTTTATTGCAAACACATTTTGATCACTGAATGAAAACGTTCTTTCACATTTCAAAAATGTTTTGAGATCCCCAGAAAGAAGATAAAGTATAAGTCTTACTGTTAAAATTACCACCTCCTCATCCTTAGAAAAATGGTACACAAAATGATTATGGTGAATTTTAATGCAGTAGAAATGCAGACACCATGTCTCCATGACAATTTTTTTCCCCATTTTAGAAAAGCACTTGGGCCCAGATGTTACCAGGTGAAATTCAGCAGCAGATGTCCTGTCAAAGGCATGCCAAGCCAGGTGAATTTATTTTAGTGATCTGCTGGCACTGCAGTGTAAATGGCTCAGTGTTATTAACTGAATTCTCCTGGCTCACCTGGAACAGATTTAACTTCATTTTTGTCTTGAAGGAAGAACCAAACAAGAATAATCAGATTAGTTTAGAAGTTCCTAGAATGAATAAAGAAGATGCTTATATTGAAGTGTGTGGCGAGGAACAACAACTACTACCAGCAGGTTTCCTGCTTTTCCTTTCAAAGACCCAGAAGGAAACTTTACCATCCCATTTCTATGCAAGTATCATGGCACGTCTTTGTGCAACCATCTTATTCCGACAATTTTGCTAATGTGATTTTTGGAGATGGGTTGAAATCAAGACCTGAGCTAGGAATGCCGAACTCTGAAGTGGCACTTCTTCCTAACCCTACTGACAAGTACAGATATTTCCACCAAGCCCCAACAGAAAGATTTAAGCTTCAAAACTGGGGCTTATCTTTCTTTTCTGTTTTTATTCTCCATCCAAAAATATAATTCCCTATATTATATTTTAATAATCTGCAGTGCCTTTCCCAATACAAATAAGGCTCTGAAAAATACCTGCAGTTCCTCACTAAAGGATTGTTACTTCTCGCTAGTTGGAGAGCACACGTCAGTGACCACAAAACCACAAAGACCTAAGCAGCTAAGGACTGCACGCTCCTAACATCTCCCCAGAGGTCCTGCTGTCTTCAGTAACCCACTGATCCAAACCCATCCTGCCCACTAAAACAAACCCTGCATTGACACTTTTTCCTAGCTCTCGGCTCCAAACTTTCCTGTGCTGTCTTCTGTAGGTGTGGTGACCCGGTGGCCTCCTGCCAACAATACCTTTGGACCAACCTGGATTTTTCTACAACTTCCAAACTGGACAGACACCTGTTCTCCTTGCATAACAAACCAGAGAATGGTCATTTCTCACCACTGGCTTGCACCCTCCAAACTTGGGAACTTGGCATGACAGCACATCCAAAACTCAGCCTGTCCCACAGCTGCCCCCCACTTCCATTTGCTGCCATCACAGCTGCACACACTGTGTTGAGAACCTTGGGGAGGAGATTCAACTGGCTTGCCCATGGCCAGAAGCCAAGAGGGAAGGATAAGCCTGGCTGGACTTCTCCCTTCCCACACTGCCCAGAGCCAGTTCCTAATCCCAATGCTGTCATTCTCTCTGCCACCCTGAGTCAGTGCCAACAGTGAAGTCTCCTGCCTCAAGTTCATCTGATTTAAACACAAGGCCATAATTTCCTTTCCTGAAGTCATCCTGGCTCTTCATCACTCAATTGTCAATTCCTAGATTAACTTCTTCGACAACATCCTCATTCATTACACCAAACTGATTCATGTCCTGGACACTGCTCATGTCAAGCTCAAAGGGAATGCTGCTCCGCTAGAAAAACGGCTGCAATGATGTCATTCATGACTGTAACACAGTATGGGTGAATAATAAGGCAAAATCAGAGGCAAAGAAGAAATCACACATTTGGCTTTTCCTAACTTCCAAGAGGTTTCTGCCACTTTAAAGTTCTTTTCATGTTGTTTTTCAGTGCAATGCTACATATTCTTTATTAAGCACTGACAGTGGGGTTAGTGCCACAGTGGAAGCAGATATAAGGAGAGTCTCTATCTTGAGGAATATCCTTTCAAGCAAAAAAGATGCACTAAGAGCCTGAACCCCTGTGGCCTCATAGAACTTCATGATCACCTCCTACTACCAGCAAAGTGAAACCTACAGGCATCATAACCCTGCACAGTACTAGGTGACGCATGAGAATTCCTTCAGGTGGAGATAAACCTAACCCAACAGTAAGTCTATACTGTTACCAGTCTAGACTATGGCAGCATTTACAGCATAGACTAAAGACATTAAATTTCCCGTGTTCAACCAATCTTCATTCATTAATACAGTCTGGGTAGCTTTGTTTTCTGAGCAAACAAGTTGCACTTAAAGCCTCCTCAGTATGGAGGCTATGCCCTAGCGTTTACTTCATTAACCTTTGTTGTTCTAATCAATATCACATCCACTTTTGCTCTGCCTTACAATTAGCATCACACAACATCACACACTGACATTTTTTTAAATGACAGTCAGAGCTGCATGCAAGAGACCAGCACCAAGAAAAAGCAGCACTACCTTTGATTCTGCCCTCTTCTTCCTTGCAAGCCAGAGTCCTCTCCCTGCTATGCTCACTGTTTTCATTTCTAAAAAGTGCTATTTTAATATGTCGAGAATTTCAGGCACTCCAAAAATTTGTAGACATGTTTGAGCTTCTGAATAAAAAGGGTCACTCTATACTGAATTAAAAAGGACTGAATAATCACTTACTTTGAACAAAGACTCTTTTTGTTTTCTGAAGTTGTTGCTATGCACATTGATGTGAGAATATAACTTGATCACAGGAAACAAGAAAGCTTTGTAGTTTGCAGTTTTTGGGCTTACAACTGCAGTCCTGTTCAGAGTGGTCACAAAGACATCACTTGATTTTTCACCAGTATTAGTAATGAAACAATCTTTTCTTGCTAATGTTCAGTGCTGCATAATTAATATACAACCGCAATACAACTGACACGTCTTTACGGGTTTTGGGGCTGAAAAGACTGTCTTTTGTATAGTGTTTCTTAGCATTTCAGACACTGAGTGGTACCAGCAATGGGCAATGGGTGATAGGTTACAGTTTGTCCAGCTGTGCCTTTTCATAGCCAGTTCACATGGAGCAAGCCACATGCCAGACCTGCTCAGGCTGTCCCAAGGCCTTTTATTTTGCATTTTGGACATGGTCTGATGTTCTCCATAGCATAAGGCAAGGCTGCCTCAGAGAAACCATGCTTTCAGGGCAGAGCTGTGTCATGAGTGATAAAGTTGGAGGCAGAGAAGACCTACTCAAGCCCTGGAAGTCTGCTGTGCAATTGTGAGTCTGGACCAGCAGTCAAAGGAACTCTCTGGCCTCAGGTCAGAGCTGGGCACTTCGACAGCATGAAGCGTTTCATTTGCAGTCACATAGGTTAAAGTCCTCACTTGTAAACGGGCCTTTAGCCAAGGAAAATTAGTTTACAAAGCATATTTCACTTAAGAATAAATGAAACAGAGCCATGAATATGTGAAGTTACTTTGGGAGCAGAGGCAAAAAAACCCCAAACATTTCTTGCTGTTGAGTGGGTCTTCAGTAAGACATTCAAAACCTGGGAACAATATTATCTTCTCTTTGACCATAACAAACTGCCATCTTCACTAACCCTAGCATCAAAAAAAATCAGCTATTGGTGCCCTTATTCAGTTACTGCTGAGCAAAGATGGTAACTTCAGGCTGGAGAGGCGGAAAAAATTTCTTGATGCCCTTCCCCAAAAATATGCTTTGCTAAGAGTCTGCTTTAAGACTGCCAGGATGTGAAGGTATTGTCTTGTTCTCTACTGGAACATGAATATATGTAATGCAAGGCACCAAAGTGATTTAGTAACCCAGGAATAGCAAGCAGTGCAAATAATTTCATAAAGCAGCACATAACGGAGATGGTCTTTTTGCCACAGCACGGTATCAGTGACAATTTGGATAGAGCACTTTTCAACTGTCAGTGATCTATAATTCACTTCATTTTGTCAACCCTGCATTATCACACAGTTTAACACTGAAAGAAACTTCATTAATCAGTTACTCTCATCTGACAAGAGGACATGGTAATATTATTGCTTTTTACACGTGAGAAAATAGGGTATCAATTAAAAAATTGGAATGGACTGCCTACCTGAAGGACTTTTCTAATAAAATTAGATGTGTTTTTCTGGCATTGCTAATTCTGATCTTCACTGACTGTATGTATTTAGTGATTTTCTGTATCAGGAGATGTCAGAATGCACCTAATTTGTTCACAGTAATTCTATAAAACCTTTCAAACAGGCAGACCACAATGACCTTCATTGGGTCAGTGGCAAAGACATCCAAAGACATAAAGTCCACTCACTTTAACCTGTGGCCCACTTCCAAGCATGTCACAGACACAATGTCAGGTGAGCATTCACATACTTTGCTTAGGCAGAGGGATTAGTGGGCAACAGTAGAGAAGACTCTGATGCCTTATTTCCTCTGCAAAACTCAAGACTAAAATGTTGATAAGATTTCAACAACATAAAACTGCCTTGTTAATTTCCTAGCTTTGCAACAACTAGAAATAATCTCAGAAAAACAGAAGTACCTACTTATAACATATGGAAGCTTAAATTAAAATCAGCACCACTATTTTCTGCCCCCTACTCTAATGTACAGGGAACTAGAATAATGCACAAAGTCAAATTCTCAGGATGTAAAAAAACCACCACCACCAAGGCTCTTGCTTGCCTGATTTTTTGGCTCTTCAGTTTGGTTCTGCTCTGTTAAGCTAGGATGAAATCACAGCAAACACTACACTAATTCTTCTGTTAATTAACAGCCTGCTTCGCAACTGCACTTTTCATTCCCACAAAAAGTGCTGCATTTCCACAAAGTATCACTTGTAGTAAGGCATTCAAACATGCTAATCGCAGCTTTGCCTCCCAGGGAGATGTATGAGCTTACTCTGCATTAGTTAAAGGCTTCCGAGTTGATTTCTTTTTATTACTGTTATTACAACTTCAAAAAAACCAAATTTGTTTTATTTTTGCAAACTTGCACAAATCCAGCTCAAGAATAGTGATGATACTAAGACATGCTTTATGAAATTACATGTAACCCACTTCAGTTTACAACAGTGTTAAAGAAAAACAGATAGGAGGGGGCTGGGAAGAAAAATTCTTCAGACGTCTCTGGTTGGTTTTTTTCCATGTAGATAGTCTGCATTGGCTATGATGGGAATGGGATACAGAAGTGACTGCAGATTGTGCAAAGCAGATGTGACTGTAAATTGCAACATATGCAAATCGTTCAGTGTAGCTTTCTATAAACTTTGCATATTCACTTTTTAAATGATCTTCACTTGTATTTCTATTGAGTATTTGAAGCTTTATTCCTCTGCTTTATTTTTACCCTGCTGCTGGATAGTTAGTCAAAGACTGAAAAACTTTGTCACAAGACAACAGGATTCAGCACTGGGTTATTGCAAATTCCTGTTTACTGCAAACACTGACATATTTGAATAAAGAATCTGGGTCAAAAAAGCACAACAGAGGATGCTACCTGTCTTTGTACTGAATAGTAGGCAGCTGGGAAATTGGCAAGATTTAGCATAAAACCAGTGTGAAACTGCTTCAATGAGATGATTTATTTTTTTTTATAAAGACATTTTAAATGTTCAGGCAAAGTAAGAAAAATTAGTGCTGTTTCCTGTTGAATTCAGGCTTCACTCTACAACAGAACTAGGCATCTGTGGCTCCTATTTTTGTATCCACGCAGCAGTGAAATTTGTCTTGCTAGGAACAGCAGTGCTGATTGTGTTGCTAAACAAATTAGCAGGGGACTGGACCTGTAGTTCTTGGAAGAAGCACTCTTCAGAACAGTTGTCCACTGCCAGACAGAGAAACAGAGAGAAAAGATGCCTCGGAGAACACATTATTAGGAAACTGCCTGTGAAGAGAAGCCCCAGGGACCCTGCTCTATTTTGAAAGCAGCTGCTATACTGATAACACATGATAATCCGCCTGGAAGATTCTAGGGTAATGTTATAACAAGAATAAAATTGATGATGCAATTTTTGACCATGTGTAAGTGGTGGGAGATTGTACAATATTAAGAAAAAGACAAAAACCAGGCCACTGCGTGAAGAGAATCTCTGGAGTGCACGACGAGTAAGTGAACAAGGCATGGAGAAACACAAAGGAGCCAGAGAGCTCCAAAACAATTTACGAGTCACCATTCTCCAAAATAACAAATCATCATAGAAAATATATCCAGTTGTTATCCAAACAATATGGCACTTTCTGAACCAGATCCTGAAAAGAGTAATTTGTCTCTTGAAACTGAGCATTCGAATGAGCCTTTTTTCAATGAAATGTGCAATCAATACTTTTTTAAAAAAAATTCAATAGACAAACACATACGATGATATAGATGCTACCTGTTGAAGGTGTTGCCCTATTTGAAAATGTCACACACCTAGAGTTGAAGGCTCTTCCAAAGTCCCCCCCCACAGAACACATTATGCATTGTTAGTCTGCTAGTTGCATTTGTACACAAATTTGATCAAACAAAGTTAGCAGAATTGTTTTTACTTTTTTCCCTGAAAATATATATGCAAATTACATATACAAAGCCTTTACTTCCTCAATCTCACTAAATGTTTTCAGTGGGACTAATAAAAGTCTAGAGTAAATTAATTTAGCTTATGGGTATTACTGCATAGGGAAGAGTAAGGCAAATTAGGCTCAATCTACAATGCTAAAAATAGTCAAATACACTTGCTGTAGGCATTTAAAAAGTATCTTATTTTTTTAAAGTCCTCTAAATCCACACCTTCTTGCAAAAGTTAAGTCCTGAAAACACGAATTAAAAGTCCAGGACTTCTTTTGTGGAAATCACTGGGAGATCTGCCATAAGAACAAATGGCAGCTACATCAATGGTAATGGAAATCGTAGATAAATTAATTGTCTACAAACACAACTTTACTGAAAAAAAAGTCAGCATAAGATTCATTTGTTCTAATATAGATGTTAGGTGTTACAGACTCAATTAGTGAAATAAAAAGTTAGAGTAAATCCATCACTGTCAATTAAGATGTATTAAATGTAAGATTGTCTCTGGCGTTCTTACAAATGTAAAGACATTTACCCTTAGGCTATTGTTAGTCACCCTCTATATGTGAACATTAGCCTGTCACCATAATGCTAGAATAATATATACATTTTAACAGGCTATTTCCTCTTTAAAGATGAACTGCTAGGCAAAAAGCCCATGTCCGTACTGCTGCTTTAGCGTGTATTAAAGAACTCAATAGCAGGACCGAGCATTTTTGCTTAAACATTGCGCTAATGTCTTTTGTCTTGCTTTCTCTCCCAGTCCCTTCCTCAGGGAGGGGCTCTGAGCAACAAATCATCTTGACCTATTAAAGTTCTATCATTTGTTTCTTTTGAAAGGCACAAGCTTTAGCTTTGAGAAGATTTTGAACTTGCACATTTTTTATATCTGGGTGTTTTCTCCACCTCCAAAAAACGGGCAATAGGTTTTGGGAACTTACAGAAAGCCTGGATGCCTGTCAGCTCCCACTCCCACACACCTCGAAGAGGGGATGCAGCAGCCCAAGCTGCTCGGTGAACAACCATGTTGTTGCACTTGAAGGAGATGCTCTATCAACTCAGATGTAGTGTGCTGACAGCCTCGTGTAAAGTGGGACCGTGACCTGTTGTTGGGCTTGATATACTTCTGAAATTCTCTAAAACTTCTTTGGATGACCTTGTGCATTTATTGTCCTCAAGAATCCCACTCCTATTCCTTAATCAACAGTGACAGGTAGACTGTTCCCATTGCATGATTACATAGATACAGGAGCAGAAAGAAGAACCCATGTTTTCCCATAGAAAACCAGGCCAATTATCAGTACCAGCACTCCCATTAGGGCAAGACAACCAACGTTGTGGAGAAGAAGACATTTTTCTCTAAATGCCACTCTGCTGTCCTCTCCCATCCCTGCCCACCAGCTTTGAAGAGGGCAAGATACAGCTCTCCGTGGATTCACCAGGCACAGTTTCAGCCATCTCAATGAATGAATCTGAAGGTAGAAAAAAAAGAATCGTAACATTTTGTTCTACACACTGAATCTCAAAGGTCTTGATCTTGAAATGTCACTGGTCAGAGATGTCCAAATAAATATGCTTCAGAAGAATTGTAACCTTTAATAAAAAGGTACAAGCACCCTCCAAGGATATATGTCTTCAGCACAAATACAATGTATACAAATAAAAACAAATCCAGCACCACAGCTGGTCTTTAATGACACTTAATTTACATTACAAACCAGAACTGAGTGTTTATGGACCTGGCAAAGGATTGAAAAGACTTTATTTTCAAACTGCTACTAAAAAGAGCCTCCATTTCCATAGATGTGTCCTAATGCATTACCTTTTCCATAAGGAGTGTCAGAAGACCTAATCAGAGACAGATGCTTACTGAAATACAAATCCACAGTCAGTGGCTCCTTCAGACAGGAAAATTCACCTCAGTAATCTCCCTTTTTGCAGAGAGCCAGCCAGCTTTAAGTCCCTCTTGAAATTTCAAACTAGGGTTTAAATAAGACTTGTGAGAGGTATAGTTATTATGTTGACCACCTGCCTGAATGCTTAACATAGGTATGAAGTAGATCATACAGCACATGAGTCAACAAGCCTTGTGATCAGTGGTGTCAAAGGCTGACAATACATCTAATAATAACCAGCACAGGCACCTCCATATTCAGCATTCATTGCTAGGAGTCAATTATCCACCATCTATTCAAGGCCCTTTTGAAGTCCTTCTTGTGTTACTTGACAATAAAATTACACCAGGTCAGGTCAGTTTAAATGGTTGGATTTCTTATTGGCTGAAGTCCACATCTCTCTTTTTTTGGCTGTACTCCAATGCTAGCTGCAAATGTCTCGTAAAGCTGCAGTATTCTATCTATCTATCTATCTATCTATCTATCTATCTATTTATTTATTTGAATTAAGCTTTCTGTTACCACTGAAAAGTAATTCAAGCTACCATTCACAAAGCTCAGAACTCCTTGGGACCAGTCAGCTTTATTTAGGTTTGGCACCAGTGACTGTCCAGACTTTCTCTTCTCCAGCAAAAAGAAAGCATCCATCAACCCAAGCCCAAGATTTTAAGAACAACTGTTCCTCAAGTGCTCTGCTACAGCCCCTGTTCTCAGACTGCTGAGGTTTGCCATAGACCTCAGTGAGACAGGCAGTCCAGAACCCCTGAGTTCCAGAAGAGGGAGCACAGAGTGAGTTGCCTTAGAACTGCTTTCAGCAGACTGTCATCCAGCTTTCTTCTCATCTCTTCAGTTTCAGAATCCTCATTCTGATATACACTCCACATCATTTCTCTGCTTTCCTCTTCTTATCCATTTAGATCATAAAACTGGCTTTTCCTTTCTGCTACTTATAAGCTGATCTGCTACATCACTGTCAGAAATTCATACCGCACATAAAAAATTGTCACAATTACAAGTTTAAATATTTCTTTGATGAAGAAAACAATCCTGAGAGATGAACTACTTTGTTATGACAAAACTGAGACTACTATTTACAGCTGTGTCTGTAAAAAGGCCAATTTTATGACACCCTATTTTACTCAATGAGCTGAAAACAATCTCCCTGTCCAAGATATGCTTAAGAAAATGCATGCAATAATTTAATTACCTTTTGGAATTTTATGTAGTCATCTAACACTTTCTGTAGAAATTCTGCAGTTGATAGGATTTCACTGGAAGGACTTTAGTTCTTTCCACGCTGCACAAGTATGTTTCCACCCCACCATTATTAGATGAAAAAGCGTCCCCTCCTGACAACACACTGTTGCAGCACTGTTTGTGCTTAGCATGGGAGGCACTGATGGCACAAATATTTAGTGTAAATAACAGTGTGGAGACAACTATGTGGATTTAATCTGCCATCCTGGATTCCAACTGAACACCTCTAAACCAGAACCTCTTATGAGAACTTTGTATCAGCCCTTACACAGTGTCTGCTACCAGGTAAGTCTATATAATTTCTTTTTAGCACAATAACAAACAAAAATAAAATTATCACCGATGACAGAAGGTATAAACATCTACCTGTTTAGACAACCCTGGAAATGTCATTATGGAAGTAATCATTTTTCCAGGAGTAAAGAATCAATTAAATAAAGAAACTATGGAGCTGAGTAGTGATATTCTGTCAACAAGTATGGAGGTACATGTCCAATCCATGCAACGTGTTGGAGAAAACGTGGTGTCAGAAAAAGAAAGGATAGCCAGCTGAAGAAAATCTGGTGCAATTTTTCTCTGCCACTATCTGCTGGATGATCTAAGGTGACCACTGCTCAGTGTCCCCTCCTGTAAGCATGGCTAACAGTCCTGATGCTTTCCTGTTCAAGGCACTGAGAAGTCTCATGGACAAACATACTAAGAGGTAATTTAGGTATAGCTAGGGATGTCACGATAAAGCTCCAGAAGAACTGAAATGCTCAGAAACCTCTCCATGACAAGTGATGTCTTGCTCTGCCATATGGATAAGTCCATTTTGCCGTGAGTAGCTGAGAACCAGTTATAACAATACCTTTGAAATTCAATAGTAAATTCTCATTTGTTCATCTTTTTTCCATTCCTCCCAAGTAGGAGGGATCAAGGATATCAGTGATAAAACTTTGAGGTATTTTACATCCTTTCCCCTTGCCCCCCAAGAAAATTAAAGTCTTAAACCACCAGTGGTGGTTCAGCCACTGGTACATTTGTACTGAAAAAAAAAAGCACAAAACCTACATTTATAGTTAGGAAAGTTACTCCAGGAAGCTGTGAGAAACTAAAACAACGAGACCTCATTGGGGAGCTCATTTTAGAGAAAACACAGCAGCATGTGCAGCTACAGAAAAATAATATTCAAAAAATCTGACCTACATAGCAGTATTTCCTAGTGACTAGAATTCATTAAAAACAACAGATTAAAAATGTACTGCACAGGATTCTTTGAAGCCTGAGTGTCATATTCAGTTTAAATAACCCAACTTAGCTAAAAATGAAAGCAACTTTTATTTTTTCCCTTACCAAAAAATAATAACGAAGAAAGCTGCGAGTTTTGCCATTAAGAAGTTAATAATGAGACAGTATATGAAACATAGCTCTGACTTCGTAGGGTTTTATGAGTGAATGCTGTCTTTGGCTATGAGCAAAGCTGATGGGCTCACAAACCTGAGTGCTGTTTTCAAAGGGATACTAAATGTCAAAGCAAAACTCAGTAGAAAGTCTTGAAGTTTCCATACTATAAAACTGAAGCATTTTCACATTATTTTAGTGAAAAAACATGATTAAATTATGCTGTCTCATGGCAGAAGAGTGTTAGGACATGTTAGGAAATCTCCTCCAAGCCTTTCATACTTCCCTGCTTCTCCCTGAGCGCTACAGTGAAAACCCTTCTCAAAAAAGGAGGCTCAGTTGTGTCCCCTCATAGAGAAGAAGAAGAAGAAAGGTGAATCAAACCCTTTCCTCCCTGAGAAAGCTTCAGAGTTGTACCTCTCCATTCCAAGGAGGTACTTGAATGCTTCTAGACTCAAAGATAAGCATATGCTTAAGCATTATACCAATGCCAAAGTGCCTTTCTACTTTAAAAGCTTTACTGTTGTATAAGCATGAATAAAGGGATGGGATTAATGAACATCTTCTTCTGTAAAAATAATATGATGCATCACAAAATATTTTCTAGTGTAAATTCAAAACTTTAGATCCCTTCAGAAGGTCCTTTGGACATTTCAAAGACACTCTCCCAACCCAATAAAAACAATAATCTAATTTCTAGTTTAAAATTTGCTAAAGAGAAGAATCATAGTATCTAAACATGCCTTCATGCTCACCATATTCAATGAGTTTGACAGTTTCTTAAAAATTACTCCAGAAGCACCTCTGAATTGTACAACTGCTTTATACCTACTGACCGTATGGTTAGCCATTTGTCACTTGAGAGTATTTATTTTTGCCCTAAATCAGCTACTGGATTGAAACTTAAGATCTTATCCTTTAGAAAACTCTAAAACCATGTAGGTAGATGAGTGCACTCCATTCTAGTAGTTACTTACTTACTACCTGTATTTAGTATTCACTTCCTATCCACCAAGTCTTTTCTGAGAAAACTCATTAAAGGAGTTCAATTAGAAGATGATTACAGTGACTAGCTAATATAGGGTTCCTTTATCCCATGAAGATAGTAAACCACTGGTCAACCATACTGCAGGAAAGAAATGGTTCATTGCAACTTCTGCAAGCTGGACTGTAAGCACTCTGCAAAACAATTCCTACTGGATTTAACAGTGGTGACTGAAGATGTTGCTGAATAGGTTGGATCCTATTCCCATACCACGCTATTGCCACCGTTAAATCTGATGAGTTAGTGACTCAAAGCTTCCTGCGGCCTCAGCTCATACACTGCCTCAACACCAAATAAAACCCAAAGGTGGATTACACTGCCCTCAAACTGGGAGCTGCAGTGGCTGGGGAGCAGGCATACTACTTTTTGCTATTTTTACCTCAAGGATAAGGAATTTCAGCAGAGGCAGAGCAAAGTAAATGGCAGTAACTTCTTAAACAGCCTCAGCCTGAACCAATGGAGCTCTTCAATCACAGTCCACAGAGCAAAACCCAGCCCTGCTCCTCATCTGCTCAATATAAATTACCTACAATAGGATTTGCTAAAGTATATTGCAGTTTGCTTTCTTTTGTTGGCCAAATCACTGAAAAATCTCTGGAACTAAACTTTTTATAACTCATTTCACCAAGTAGGTGACATTTCTTCTTAGACAGACAGTTCTGACTAGTAAAGCAGCTGCCTGGGTGGCTTTGGATCTTGGGTAAATTTGCACACTTATCAGAATGAAATCTGACTAAAAGAATTTTGTGCATACTTTTGTAACTCTTGCATTTTAGAATTACTATTTTTAGGCCTTGCAGACTGTCATCTTCTTACAGGGCCAGTAATCAAAAGGAAAACTTGGCATCTCAGAATCAATGCTCTTCCATCTGGGATTTATGCAGATTGTCTCAGAAGTCCTAACACAACTGGCACTTGTCCAAGTGTCTCTAGTGACAGTGACTCCTTGCCAGTCATCCACAAGGTCTCCCTAGCATTTTCTTTCATACTCTTAAGAGCAATATATAATTCACTGTATTCAGACTTTAAGCCTATATGTAATGTAAAATTGCTACAAAGTCCTCCTGCTGCTTCAAAGATCTCTGGCAGAAACCTTTTGCTGGATGCTGATTTACTCTGTTATCTGATGTTTCTGCATTATTTCCATCATCTCAAAGTTCAAAACATGGTTGACAGGCTGGATGGCTAACACAGCTATGCTACCCTAATGTCAGAGTGCACACTGCCTTCATCCCTCTAACCAAGTTGAAAGCTAACGTTGCTTCCAGTTTTTACCTGATTACTTCCCACTCCAGAAGCTTTGAAAAAAACTGTTTCAAACTATTTTGCTATTTTACTGTTCAATCAGAATCATGACTTTTTTTTCCTGTAACTGGATGCATGTTTCTCCTTTGGAAGACACCATTTCCACCGTATGGTACATAGTCAAAAATCTTTACTTCGCACCCGATGTTTCAAATGACTGACTCTACATTACCTTTGCACCTAAAATTGTCTGAACTATTTAATGCTTAGTAAGGGAGTTTCTTCTTGCATGCATGAATCTGAGGTTTCCACTTTCAGATCCTCAAACTCCAGAAAAGGGCACAGCTTCCTGTTCCTTTATATTTATTTACTTCATTTTATTTGAGCCACTTCTTGTGAAGAACGCTTCAGTATGAGTTTGGATCTTCAAAGCTAATTTACAGGCAAAGCTGGCAAGAACAGTAGGAGATGGACAAATGCAATGTGCCACAAAACTCAAAGCAAATGGGCTTAAATTAGGCAGGGATAGTGCCACTTCAGCTCTGAAACAGGAGCTTGTTCTATGGGAATGTGTATCTGATCTCTAATACACAAAAGGCAAATCGGGAGCAACTTCAGGACATTCACTAGATTTACAGCAACAACTTAGGAGAAGGAGATAACTGGTTTTATGGAATGTACTTCAAAAAGTTGAAGCAGCCTGCAGGTCTGTCATCCTCCCCCTCCCCCCCCACCCTCCAGTCCATACAGACTTGCAGGATGTAATTCAGAGGGGAAACAAACAAACAAACAAACCAAAACTAAGACTGCTACCTGCACCTTTTGTTTTTCCCAAGATATTGTTCTGGTCCTAACATGTAGTCTATTTTCACACTAAGGTCAGCAAACAGATATCCAAGCATCTACTCTGTTTCCTAAAATTCTCCTTTAATTTTTCCATAGGGAAATACTGGAGCGTCTGTCCTTACAGAAGACTACCCAAATTCTGTACTTAGGCTATGACTAAGTATATTAAGCTTTGGATCACTCAAGCCTCAAGTTCAATAAACCAGTTGAATATATGCTTAGGTTTATTTCTACTGAGCTAAAGGCTTACCTATATGTATAATCTCACTGAAATCAAAAGGATTTAAACCATATACTTACTTTTACACAAGGGTGACAGACATAAGCACAATGTTCAACTGCTCTGTGGAGATGAGACTTAAGTAAGGCAAGGCAAGTAACAGATTAAATTAATTAGTACTGCTTTGTGCTCCTGTGATTGCACAATAATTAAGACATGGTTGAAGAAGTGGCAAATCATACTCTGTACCCCGTAAAAAATATACTTATAAATTAATGTAATTGAGGTACTTCAAACATATTGTTGGTTGTACCATGCTCTTGAACCTGTCTTTTGGGATTATTTTACTGCCTGGTTTACTTCACCAGGATTAGGAGAGTCCCAATTTCCACAGGAAGACAAATTCCCATCACTGGGAGATAACAAATTTTAAAGTTCTGATAAGGTAAAATTAATGTGCCAAAATGCAGGTAACTCACCCAAGGATGAGCCCCCTCAGACTAATGTCGTAAGTCATTATTACTTCAATCCCTGCTCCAGAAACATCAGAAGAGGCTGTGGCTTAAGCCATTGTCTGAAACACAATTTTGGTGACTGTAAAATCCAGTCCAATCCACAAGTATAAATCCAAATTATCCACAGTGATTGATAGTTATACTGTTCTGCAAAGTCTTAATAGGTCTCAGAAAAGTTGACGTGTGCAGAATTTACAATCAGAAATAATTTCTTTTAAAAAAAAATGAAAATCTCATTGCAGATAGATACAAGCAAATGACTTTTAAATTATTTTAGGAAAGTTCTTTTGCATTTACCAAAGCAATCAGTTTTAATTCCCACACCTCAGGCTTGAAAGCCTAGAAGTACCTCTTTAGGAAGGTAGAATAGCAAGTAGAGATCAAGTAATAGACACATTTATAACCTGATTCTGTGATGATTGTCACATGATGATCTCCACATACATGTATACACATTCATAAAATTTTAACTGTATAGTGTACATACTTTATGAGGGCATTAAAATACATACATGGATTATTCATAACAATATTAACATTGCACCAGGTTGTGTATTAATTTAATGCAAGTTTCAATTATACAAATATTAGTACTTCTTCCAAAAAGGTAGCAAAAAGGAATTATCTTTTCCTTTTTAATCTTATAATTTAAATTAAAAAGATACTGAAATTTACCTTTTCAAAAAAAAAAGCATCAGTTTCACTTGGGATTTTATAAAAATATTATTCTCCACTTTGCTTGTGGTTGTGCTCCTCAGACTTATAACTGCAATTCTCTTGCAGTTCGGTTAAATGTCAATGCTCCAATTACTTTAATAGTCAAACTGTGCGCTATTTTCACCACACAGTCATTCAGGCTTGTCATGTTTGACAAATCCAGTAATTGAGATGAACTCTTGGAGAATACTGACATGTAACCAGTCATTTCCTACTGCAGAACATTGACCTCTGCAGCGCACACCACCAAGGATTTATTCAGCAGCTTGAAAAAACAAACAGGCTTGTTAAGTTTAAGATCATCATTTCATGCATCTCCACTCATTTCCTTGTTTATTCACTTTTTGTTCCACTGGGGTGGGAATTAAAACATTAGGAGCACTCTGAATAAGCACAAAAAAAGGACTACAGCAAATACTCTGAAAAACCATTGCGAATTAAAAATGGCCTAAGAGATTACTAGAAGCTGAGTGCGCTGTCAGAGAGCCTCAAATCCCCTCTCAATGCTCCCTGTCCCCAAGCAGCTGCACCCCACCCCAGCTTCATTTTATTAACAGAAGAAGGTATTATACAAATTACATAAAGTATTTATTGAACAGTGCTCATTTCAGTCAGTCATTACAGTACATTAACCCTTGCTGGGCCTTTTTATTTCTACTGTTCCTCCCCCAGGATGTCCCATAGCCAATGTGTAGGCAATGCACTGAAACCTCAGATCTCTCCCAGTTTACCTCAGATTCCCTGAAACAAGCACAAGCACTGCAAAACCTACCAAGTTTGTACTTGCTGGGCTGGCAGGTCCTTGGGTGATGCCTTTGGGACAACCATCAGTATTTGATAGGTCTGGACAACTACAAGTCCATCACGTTTGTATTGAAAAACAAATATTTTGCAATGCCAGCTGCTTGTTGCAACAAGAAAATGCAACAAAGGTCTTGCATAAGGATGCAACCTAATTCAGATGCAATTCTGAAGCCCCCCTGTGATCTACATCAACTGGGAACCTGATGCTACTTTTGCTGTGAAAGTTACTACAGTCCTTTCTACCAGAATTAGCCCTTCTTTGGATTAATCACTAACATTTCATATAATGAAATAAAAACAAAATCCAAACAATAAAACCCTAAAGAGTTGTGATCAAAAGCAAATGGTGGACAGTAATACAAAAATAAATAAACCACATGGACAATAACAGCTTCCAAGAAATGACCTTTGCTGTTTCCAAAATTAAACATCCCTTTGAATGTTTCTGACTGCCTTTATCAGAGACAGTGGCTGGTCTAGAACACACATTACCAAACTGGGCTTAGAAGAGACCTTGCTTTGTGTCCCTTACCCTAAAGACTTTTAGCTTGATCTTCAGCAAGTGAATTCATTTATCTGTTTTACAAGCTGATGGATTGCTCTTCTCTGGAGTCTTTGAAAGAAATGTGTTAACTACCACAGGCCACTTAGACTCTGCAGGGGATAAAGACCTCTTACATACCAAAGGCAGCATGTCCATATAATCTTTTTCATACATACTAATTCACAACCAAGTATATGGCAACCACCAAGGCTTGAAAGGGCATCAGGAAACATCTGAGAAGGCAAAACAAAGAGAAAAAAAATTTGTAGGAAAAGAAAAGCTAGAAATTACTTGTGCAGAATTCTATTTCTAGGAAAACAAAACTGTTCAAATACCCACTAGAAGGGGGAAGTGAGTAACTAAGCTGCTGCACTTTCATTAAATTACTATATGTTTGTTTTCATACTGTTTTCTTCCAGTATTACTTTTTCCATTAGGCGTGCACTGCTCGCCTGAGAGATATAGACCAGAAACCTACAAGGCTACTTGGAGCATCTGATAGTGTACAAAGCTTAGGAGATGGTCAGCAAGAACAATGCTCCGTCTCAATGCCAAGGTCACGTAACCCATATCAAGGAGGAAGGCATTCAACTGCCCTTTCAGCTGGAGGCTGCAGATTCTGGCCCTTTCTGTGGGAATGCACAAGATCTTCCTGAAAGATGGTGGTTAGTCACTAATACATCACGCATTCAAACAGAAACTAGCCTGTGGTACAGGGCACAGCTGACTGAAGCCATTCACTGCATTTGCCTTGAGGAGTATGACTCAAAGAGGAATAGAGGACTGGCTCTAAATAACAGTCCTTTCCACAATCCCACAATCCCTAGTACCTCCACTGGTCACGCACACTGTGTCCTTCCTTACCCAGCAGAGTGCATTTGCAGAGACCATGTATTAACTTACTGTCTATTCACATCACACAAATCCAGTTGAGTCTTGTAATGAGGAACAATCAGTAGCAAGAAGGTCGCAGCCGCTCTCCCAAGGTACTGCAAGCTGAATAGCAGTGTTCCCTGAGGGCACCATAGTCTCTTGCACCATTCCCATGCGACTGCAGCTGCTGAAGGAGATTCCATAAGTGTCAAAGCACTACACAGTCCTAATCCACAGAGCACCTGTAGGTGCCACCACAATGCAGAGAGGACAGCTCCCGGAGTTTAGCTATGAGCCCTTATGGATAATGTGCATTAGGAGGCAGGAGGGTTGTTACATCTCCAAGGCAGAGCCACAAGTCCTGAAGAACAGCACATGTGCAACACAGTGGTCAGTGCTCTGCCCTCCACCCCACTGTACAACAGCTCCCTGCTGTAACAGTCCCCATCAACCCTACCAACTGAGGGAAAATAGATTATGTCCCATTTGCCAATGCATGCTGAATAGATTTATTTACTTCCTCCTTCCCCATCCCCTGCTGGTACATGATCATTTTACATCACTAGTCCAGACAATCTCATATTACACACACCTGAGCAGATGAACCTTTTCCACCCAGAGACACCAGCCTTGCTACTCACACTCCATGGCTTCACCACCTCCAGTAACAGTGGGGCTCTGGCATTCAAGTGACTGTCCCTCTCCATGCACATTTTTGCCACAGCTGTGGAGTGGATTCTCACTATTGTACAAAAAAACCCCTGGGACCGCAACTCCAATACTCTTCATGAGGGCAACAAACTGTAGACCACAGCAGGGAGCAAATTTTTCAAACAAACTAGAACATGACGACCTTCAGGGTATGATTAAGGAAAGCTGATCCTTCTGACAGCGGGTCTGCACTAGATGACCTTTTGAGGTGCCTTGCAGCACTCTCTCCTATGACTCTGCTTGCAAAGCCCCATTTATTAGACCACATCTGTAGCAAAGACAGAGCTTGCGTCCCTAGGTAGTAAATACAATATATTGGCCTGTTAACCTAATCTGTTACTTATGTAAGGTTATCTATGTTATCTTGTCACTAACACACGATTCAGATTAATTTCCAACAGTATTTAAAATTTTATTCACAGGTTAACTATGCAAAAAGTGACACTTGTTAGCCAAGTCTTATTGAGAGACTGCTTTCCAACATTTCACTTTTACTGCCATACAAAGCAACCTACTGTACAAGAGGTGGTTGCTAATTATTATATAAGAAATAAACATGCTATGAAAATCTCCAGATTCAAATGTTGTGGGTTTTTTTTTTACCTGCATAGACATTCAGGGAAAAATGTATCTGCTCCTGATATGTGGAGGGGAGCTGCTTCATAAAATTCATCTTTTCTTTTAATAATCAGTCATCGGTATCTCTCAGGGAACATTTTCAGACCCCAGAGACTGTCAAAGCCAGTTTTGCTGACTGTTTCAAAAATCAGTCATATCTCTTTCGACAGTTTGAAAACAGATTATCACATCCTGTTCGAGTTTTTTCTGAGGTCACATCCTTCTCTGCAATCAAAGTCCCAGCTTTGTCTGAAGAAAAGACTTTATTCTCACAGAAAGAGGCAAAAGTGAGGAAGGAATAAGAGGGTAGGAAGAAAGCATTACTTATGGTTCTAAACTGGGAAGGTGAGCGACTGAGAGGAGCAAAAATGCATGAGGACCAACTGGGAGAATTGTGGCTTATGTCTTCCAAAGATGCTACTTTGCAGGGTGGTCTGCAAGCCAAGCAGGTGGGTGCCTTGACTTCCAGGAGAGTCTAAGATTGAAGGAGAAGAAACTCTTTGGGAAACTTGTAATATATGTTCAAGGATGTATTTTTAAAGCTGTAACTCTTCAGGGGCTAAATCAGGACAGCCATGCTGCTGCTTGGTGGAAGAACAAGAATTGCATTAGAGTATTTGTCCAAAGCTGTAATAATTTAAGGAAGTATCAACAGCCTTTAATCAACAATTAGATCAACAAGGGGCAGGGAAAGGCAAGTTGACCTATAGACCAGAAAACAAATGTATGTTTGTGCACTATTAATCATACTCAAATGTTTAACTATACTATATTTGAAGTGTAATTTGTTTTCAGTTACAAAATTAACAAACATCCCTTTCTTTAAAAATAAATTTGCATTTTTCTCAGAATTTTATTTCGGGTTAATTAATGGATTTTTTGATTCACAGATAGTCAACTATGCTGGCTTATTAAAAAAAGAAAAAGGAGCCCAAATTATCTTCTAGATGTTAAAATGGCACTGCCTTGTAGGAGAATTTATGACTGCCGTGACAATCTCCACTCGCGTCTCCAAGCTCATGAATTACTCAATTTGCCTGTAAAGCACCCTAAAATATTCTAAGTGGCATGGTTCATCTATGAAGAATGTACTAAATTGGTGCTAATAATACCCAATAAAGGACTTATTAACACATCTCAAATGGAGGAGTCAAAGGGCCTAACAAACAACCATATATTCTTTTGAAATCACTATAACCATTTCAATCTCGGAAAGAATTAGCTTTGGTTAGGTACTGAATATGTTTGCTCATGCTAATGTGAGTGATCTTTAATATTCCTTACACTTACATTGCCAACAACAGTACTAGGTTCTTTACAGAACAGATGTAATCCTTGCCTTGGCAGGCTTACAGTCTTCAGAGACAAGAGTGAGAGTGGAAAGACAGCAGGAAACATTGTGCATACATTACTAAACACATTTGTGTGCAACGCAATTACTAGAGTGCATTTTCCTGAAGTTTCACATGTAGGAAGGTCTGTTCACATCAGGCTGCAGCCCACAAGTTACAGGTAAAAAGGGAAGATCCTTTAGAGCTGGTCCTAATAGGATTCAAACGGCTCCATGAGTAATTATCTCCTCCCATAACCATGGAAAACTGACATAAAACACTCTCATTTAGCCATAATGCTGCTTTCAGAAACTTACTGATGTAGAGGACAATAAAAGAACATAAACTAGTCAGGGTTTTTTGTGATACTAAATGAGATCTTCTTTTAATCATATTTGCTTTATGGCTCTGGTGGCTATGATGCTTTTGGCAAAATCTTGAGTTGCTAAAGCATAATTTCAAAGCCCAGACTGAGCTTTTCCACTTGTTCTGAGAATTTACACCATTTAGGCCATTCTAAGACAATACATTTCATGGCACTTGTATTTTCTGCCATAAAATTTGTGCATATTATACAGAATTTTTAACATATAAACATACATAGATAGTTGCAATACACAGTCTACTTTTTTAATATACTTACATATAATTCATACAATATGTAATACATTTTATATACATATATGATTAGATGCAGTATAGTGTAATACGCTCTTTTTCCTTTCACAGTACATTGAGAAACTCCTTGTACTGGCTAAACAACAAGTAACAATAGAGGATGTTTGTTATGCATCTTGCTACATAACTGGATTTTCCCCCTTCCCCCTTTTACATCTTTTTAATTAAACTGAAGTGAGACTGTCACACAATTCTTAAACTGGAAAAACCTGAATAATGAACTGCACCAAAAGCTTTACTGTACCATGACTCTCTAACACCTAACCTTAATATCTTAAAAGCATTTTACAGACTTGATCTGCATATTTATCTGTTTCCCTTTCAATCTGGACAAGTGGAGTAGCTGTTGAAAATACCCTGTTAATTGCCCTCAAACAACTGAGAAAATATGAAATCCAAAGGGTACCTTTAACGGATGCTTTTTCTTTATATCTCTCTCATATACTCATTCATAAGTGTATACTAATACATCAACCACTAAAAAACCAATTGAAAACTTCAAATTACTTTGAGTGAATTTTATTCCTACAGGCACAAACCTGCAGACGCCCAATGCTATTGCCTACACTGAAAATGAAGCTAACAAAAAAGTTTCCAAATGAAAAGAAAAAAAAGAAAAAAATTCTTCACAGAATAAAAATAAATAATAAGATGCAGAAACATACACACATACACACACACACAGAGGAAGCCTGTCTTGGTGCTACAGTAAGGAATCATTTGAACTTCTGTTTCTTGTTGGTTTTCATCCCACCAGAACCCTATCAACAAAATTATAACCATGTATTACAAACTGCCTACTTACTGTTAACACACACTTAATCCTGCCAATGCTGGTTCTACAGAAAACATCAGTGTGCAACCATAAATGAACAAAATTACCATCTGCACACTGAAGAGCAGAATTGCAAACATAATTATATCTCTTACATGTAGTAAGTACACAGTTGTTTTAAATTTGGACTTACAACCTGTTTTTCAAATAACAGCTTCAGTCTGCTTCCAAGTCACCAAGGTAATGGCTGTAATAAGTAGCTAGACCTCTTAATCAGCGAATGTCACAATAAGCATAGTGCATCTATCTATCTAATCTTTTTTGGCCATGTTATTATGGTTTATGAGCAGTTTTACTGCCCATATGTTATGCTGTCATGTTCTTCTAAAAGCTGGTTATTAGGATTAACTGGAGAAAGTGAAATATGAATGCCCGTATAAATTGCAGAGATGAATGTTGCTAAAAGCAAGGTGTCCTAGGTCATCGGAAGACGTCATACATTGCAGGGCATGCCACTTATTTCAGCAGGAAACCCACAGAATTTGCTTTGGCCTCCGCAAGGCTTTCTGACTCATTGCCACAGTTTGGCTTTGCATGGAAAACAGCAGCTGATCCTCATTTGTTTCTACTCCGCTAATATGTACCATGGTACAAAACACTAGAATCAATCCTTCTTCTCACCAACTGTAAAGCCAGATGCTCTAATGACTGTGTTATTCATCACATGAAGACCACTGTACCTCATAAAAATTCTTGATATCCTTTCTGACCTTAACAATACACTGAAATTCAGAGGACTACTTTCATTAGGCCAAAAATTTCACAATGAAATCAGACATCCTTAGATGCACACACCTTCAGTTTTGGTACAAAATATAAGAGATACACAACAGAGTATAACTAGAAAACAAAAGAAAATCCAAAAAAACAAAACCCACAAAAACACTTGAGATCCACAACAAATTATGACTTGCACAAGGACTGATACTGTAAGGTTGTTTGGGCAGGGGAGGGACATTTTAGCAGAAGTGGTAAAAGACAGGAGGCAATTACTGGGCTCTGCTCAGCACTGAGGAGGCCCCATTTGGTGTCTGGGGCTCTGCACTTGCATGGAATGTGGAGTAGCAGGAGGAGAATCTAAAAGAAAGCAACGTATGTAAGACCTTCCTGAAGGTCTGATCAGTAAGGAGACTGAAAGGTGGCGTTTCCTGCTCTTAGAAAAAGATGAGAGTTTTCTGAGAGGAAGATGTTCTTATAAATGAAGACAGTGCTGTTTTCCTCCATGTCCGGACAAAAAATTACTTTAACTTGCAATTAAAAAAAAAAAAAAAAGGAAGGAAAAAAGAAAAAAAACCCAATAATTCTGTGATTTTAATTAACAAGAGGACAGACCTTCTAATTAAAAGGACCACAAAGCAGAGAAATAGATCACTGCACGCAATCCGCTTCACTGTAGATTTCTAAGAAAAAATTCTGTAGGAGATAATGTAGCTATAAATAATTCTCCACCCTAGCGGAACTATGTGACCTTTAGAGATCCCTTCTAGCAGAAGCAGTGTAAGAACTGTGGTGGTCCACACAGGAGAGAGGAAGAGATGAGCCCCTTTCCCCTGTAGCCCAGCTTCTCATGCCAGCTGAGGAAGGGCTGGGAGGGTTCAGTGCTCCCATCCAAGGGCGTGCAGGAGTCACCCTCACAGCACTCTACCCTGGAGTCTTGTATTTCTGAGACTGAGAATACAGGGCTGCGTAACAGGGCTGAGTGACAAAATTTCCATTTTCCTGCATGCAGGAGGAATCAAACAATACGCTTTCTTTGCAAGTCCCTCTGTCAGCACATCATCCAAAAGCCTTCCGGTGTTTCCTAGAGCTGTCTTCCTGGTGTTTCTGTAGCCACCACTGGTGCTCCCTGATGCCTTTCCCCTGACCCTCTGCCATGGTCTCCCAAGCCTTCTCACACCTTTGCATGGGCAACAGCTCCCTTTGGACTATGGGAATCAGTCTGCTGCTCTTGGAGGAACCAGGCTACATACAGGAGCTAAATGACCTTTTGATGCCTGACTTCACAGCAGACTGAGTTCTACCCACAGTACACTATGGTGTATTTATCAGTAAAACACTAGCTAAAGCATTTCTGTGACATCTTTTGCTACACCATTAGAATGGTAATTTCAAAATTTGAAGTTCACACACTTCTCCAGAGTGGACTCTACGCTTTTCCCAAGTTTTAGTATCCTTTCTTTCAGACATACACATCTTTAAATGTCTCTTCTGCTACTGTAGAGGGATTCCTTCAGAAGAACATGAAGGTTTTAAATTGAGAAGAGACCTTCTTTTTGTAGCTGCCTCTGAGATTCCGGAAAAGGTCCTTGGACAAAACTGACCATGTCCAGTTCCAAGGAGTTTTAATTCTGTGAGTGATTGGCAGCACTGTACCAGAGGCATGAAGCTAGCATGGCAACAGCATCCATATCGGTCCTTTGATGACTGTGTGCTGAATGAGCCCCCAGTTGGCTGCTAAAGCAAATGGGATGCCAGCTGATGATGCACAGCATAGGCTCTGTGCTCGCAGTGCTATACCTACTTAATGAGGTAGGCTGCTGCGCTCTGCAATTGCTTAAGTTTATATGGAGCTCTTATCTTCAGCTTCAGTGAGCTACAATAATCCAGCTTGGTTGTGCACAACATGTTCATCGCTACTGCTAGATCTGTGCCAAAGCAAAGGAAGTATAGTTTCTTGAACAGCCAGGAGTAGAATAATTAAATTTCTCACTATTTCTGGCATTTTGGTATTGAAGTACCAGCTAGCGTAGAATGCTGCATAGAACTCACAATGGTTTGAAAAAAGAAGGTCAAGTGCCTTCCCAGAGAAAAGGGGTCACTGCCTCTTCTAGTTCCATCAAATCACTCACATTTAGATACATTGCTATGCTGTGGCTTGGATACAACGTGAGCCAGTCACTCTTGCTGAGTAATTTAACAGTATATTGTGATCTACGTGTCAAAACCAGTAGGAAGATCAAGTATGGATGTTAATATGATTTAAAAGGTACTTTGGAGTAGCAACAGCTAGAGACACAATTAGGTCTCTGTCTCTGCTAGTCACGGGAATATAATAAAAGATTAGTATAAGTAATTACATTACAGTGGTCGAAATAAAAGAGCTAAGCACTGCATTTTCTTTGGTGTCTGTACTCATTTGCCTGTTTGAAGTGGCAGTTCCTAATGCCTTAGCCATGATAATATACTGTGGAGGCTGTATTCCAGATGTACCTTTACCATTCTCTTCGCTTCTTGTGAAACAAAACTAAGTAAAGGCGGCACAAAACAGTACTTTGCAATATATATTGGAATAAACACTTCTCTGATCCACAACAGCTAAACATTACAATGTAGATGTATGAGAAGATGGGCAATCTTCGGTACCCTGCTGCTTGCAAAGTAGCACCTAATAGTGGTGTGACAGCTTAAAATGTTCAATATAAACCACCTTGGTTGTGGGGAAAAAAATCCCATCCCAGCAAATTAATCCTTAAAGTGGTAAAACCCCTGCATGTTTCCAATTTCCAGTGTTCCTCTGAAACAGCTTGCCTTGTTAGTGTGTTCTAAAGCTTATGAGCAAAGAGAGGTTTGGCATCAGCCAGAGATAGCTGCTGGCTTTTTACCTCAACTGGAGGGAAAGGAGGGAAGGACTGGCTTTTCCCAGCTACAGAATTTAGAATATGGGCTAGAGAGTCTAGAGAGCATATGCTCAGTGTTAACAACAAAACAGGATTGCCAGAATGTTTCCCCCTCTGAGGTGAGACAATGAAAAAGATAGAGTCATGCATTAGGTGAGAAAAACATCTGACCCTCCATGGAGACCCCAGGACATGCAGTACTTTCTGCAGCAAATAATACACTGTAATGCAAAGACCGTGAGTCAGTGGATGTGACTGATGGTCACATCTAGGACATGGTACTCATACAGCCAGACATTGTCAGAGCATGAGAACTTTCATCCTGACCAACATGCCAAGGGGTGCCTCTCTGCCTTATTAATTCAGGCTTTTCTAGGATAAACAGGACTTGCCTCACAATGCAATTTTGCATTCAGAGAAGATATATGACCTTTTGATTTCTCCACCCCTCCACTATGGCCTCTTGTTTTCTATTAGCAGCCATAACTGCACAGCTGGTACAAAGCTACAAGCAGGTTGGTAGGGTAATGCCCTGCAGAAGATAACTGGACAAAGACGAGCAGATACAGCATCCATCCCATTCCCACCCCAATGAAGCAGCAACCATGACTTGCAGCCATCTGCAGGCACAGCCATGGACACAGAAGTCCCTAAGGAGTAATTCTCAGTTTTTGGCATCCCAGGGATGTCTGGAGAACACATCTTTTCCTACACCCCTTGGGGCTACAGCACACAGTAGTGGAATGCACACATCGTGCCTAGGAATACCCTTCTGCCCACTAAGGGCTTACAAATCAGCTGAGCATAATCCAGTCCTCGTGGTGAAGGTCCACTGGGCATCTCTTTTTTACATGCCGCCAAAGATTAAGAGTTCAGGTTGCTTCCTCAGCCCATGAATTTCATGCAGTATCACCAAGCAGTACTCAGTAAATCCTCAGCTGCTGCTATAAAATGAAATAAAATGACCAATAAGCAATATTTTTAACCACAAAAGTGTCTCACTCATTATGCAAGATATGTTTTTGTCATTCTCTGAGGGAAAAATGCCTAATTGCTTACATTTTATATCACTGGAAATACAACAAAGAAAACAAGACAGGCTAATGAAGAATGAAAATAATGGTGACGTGGTACAGGGGTTGACCCTAAGAGAGAGGAATTATCCTGAAGATATGTAAATTATAACAGCAGTTTTGAGAAAAACACTGCCAATTAAGAAAATTGTCCATTTTACATCAAGGAAGACACATTTACCTAAATACTATTTCCTTAAGCTTAACCCATTTGGTTCAGTTTGTGTGTGCGTGGATGGAGAACAGTGGCATACAAGATGGATGAAATACTGACTTCTTCTCCCATAATATCCTTTCTGCTGCCCTTTGGGACTACAACTCAGTGTAATATAGAAAGGCAGTTTTCTGAAAACTTTTAGTGGCCATCACTTATGTTTGAACATATGGTCATTCTGAAAAAATCTCTAGCAGCCTTATTGCTTAATACCTGCCTCAACAGGCAACGGTATAAACCCATACCTTTTTTCCTTCCTGCTCACTGCCCATCACTTGCACACATTCACACAAAAAGGAACATACAGGGGAAAATAATAATCATAAGTGGTGACATTACATTTCTGCAAATGCAATGGGTAGCCATTTCTCATGAATCCTGTATGTCCTCTACAGATAAAACCTGTATACTTCCAGAACAGCTGCTACATATTAGTAGTCTATAAATCTGTACACCCATAAATGTGCTGGATGTGCTTGGTTTTCTATCAGATATGCATAAAGGTAATGATGCGGCACACATTAGAATTCACGAATGCACTTTTTGTAGTGCCCTTTTTTTCCCCCCCAGAGGTATATTCAGGCCAAATCAATGGCCTTCAGAAAGTGTAGATGATGCAGTGCACAGCTTGGAAATCCACTCATGAGGGAGGGTGACACAAAAGATTAATTAGCTAGTTGTACTTTCTGGAGCCACAGTTGTCATTTTTGTAGAGATGTACCTGTTACACGGAAGTATTTACCAGGTTTAAAAAAACAGGGCATAAGTGGACATGAAGCCTTAAAAATTTATACTTAAAATTAAAAGAGGAAATGTTTAAAAGGCACCACAACCACCATTCCTACAGATGCAGTACACCATGTGGAAGAACGGTGATGCACTAAGATTACTGTTGAAAGGTTCCTAGCACAAGGTTCCTGCTAAATACAATATAACTAGAGAATACTTCCTTACGAATTAAATGCAAATACTTTGATATGTGACTGAGTGAGCACATTACTTTCTATTAGCATTTTAAATACAATTTAAGCCCCATTCTCAAGCATCTGAATTTTTACCTAAAATGGCAGTCAGGCAGAATACAGTATTTCCACACTAGGGGCAAGAGGGGGGCCGAAAAGCTTGGCGAGGCATGAAGAATTGAATTTCAGCAGCAAGGCAATGGAAAGGACGTTGTTCGGCAATTACAGTGCTCCAGTGTTTGCTGTCCGCAAAGGCTGAAATCATCTGCAGCGACAGCGTGGTGTACGGCTCCCCCAAGGCACTGCACTCTAGTTAAATCAATTTGTCAGAAGCAGGGCTGCTGCCTCCCTTCTGCAGAGGAGGCCCACCGGAGCGGAGGACAGCTGGGGCGCACAGCTGTCTCTCTGCAGCAGATCAATTAGAACATCAAAATTCATCTGCTAATTAGCAAGCATGTACAGAGGGGAGAGAAACCTCCCTTAAATGAATCATTTCCATGTATTAATGAATTCAGTGACATCCCACATTTAGAGCCTAGCCCAACAAGAAGAGACACAGCCACAAGAGGCAATAGCTAACACAATGAGACAATTTCATTATCGCAAAAGTTGAATCTGCTGCTGAGGTGAAAATAAAACTCACTACAACTAAAAATTTGCAGTGAAAGAAGATCCGCGTCTAGTAGAGCTACTAAGATCTGATCGCAGTGTAAACAGTGATCACCGTAAGGTGGCATTGAGAGAAAATACAAGTAGGACCAGGAAAAATACTAATCCTGGTCAGCCTAACATACTGCTTGCTTTGAAACACACTGAAAAGTCCCCTGACTTCTATGATTGAGAACTGGGCCTCAGGTCAGCAATTTTTATCCTTGTTTTTATTTATTTTTATATTCAACCTTTGCATTGTTATTAGAATGACACTTGCTGTTTATTCACATGTTGCAATGTTACTGTGGGTGTTTTTACAAGAGAACTTGGCCAAAGTCAGCTGCTGATCCAATGCCATTTCAAGGCTTAACAGGACAAGGTCACTATTTTTTTTTTCCTGACACTTTTAGCTTGTTTGGCATACAGAAAAAAAACCAACCCAAAACAACAATAACATACTATTTTTTTCATCCAAGCTCAGAGCAGAGCTGTTAATTTTTGCATGTGCAGCTCCCAAGCCAAAGAGAGGCCAGGTACATTGACTGGTAATACACAGAAAATTAATTTTGTTGGTTGGGAAGCATCCCACTAACCTCCCTACTTACTTCCAGTGCCTTGGCCATCACAGACTAATTGCAATGGACTTGAGTGGCTCTTCTTTGGATACAAAGCACAAACCCTTTGTTCTTGGAAGTTTGTACAAGAATGCTTGCACAATGTATATGTTGTCAGAAATGCTTAAGGAAAAGAGAACAATGGTGTGGAGAGGACTAAGACAAAATGATCTCCTACAAACACTAGCATAGTAAACTAAACTCTAAATCTGGCATCTGTAATGACCCTACTGCTCATCTGAAGCTGTTGATTCACTAAAGTCAATACGTTTTCCAAAGGAGTTATCTTTTTTTAAGGTTCTGTTTTCCTACAACTGTATGTTGTACATGTAGGAACCTACAACTATAGGTGTGATTTTTCAGGCCATTTGGCATCACATAAGCAACTGTGAACCATTATTTTGTAATAGATTACTGCACCCTGCATATTGGAGAAGCCACAACACACAATACCTACTTGGAAACTATATTCTTTAACCTGGCACACACGTGCTAACTGCTTACCTACTTCTCAGTTCTTTAGTTCCTCACCAAGATTTTTCCCCTTTTCTTCTTTTAAGGACACACTTTAAAACCAAAACTGTATTAGATGGCTGAAAACACAAAGCCACACAACAATGCCAGTGCACGAGGAGCTGCATTCTCTAAGGGAAGGCTATGAAATGTTACTGCTAGCTCTGCTGCAGTAAAACAAACTGCCACAGTCACATCCATTCTCATATATTGAAGGAGATGAGCTGAAAATAAGTCACAGAGGAGGTCAACCAAGATAGTACAGTGCCCCCACTTGCCTTGCAATAATGAAGAGTGTATATGAAAAATATTTAATAATATGAGGATATTTCATCACCACCCTCACTTCTTTTCAAATCCTGCACCGGACTTTTCATCTTGTGTAGATTTCCATTACACCTAATGATGCTTAATGCATGAGCAGGAAGAGTGTGACCCACCAAGTTTTACAGCTCTAACCTGCCATTTAGTATTAAATTTCTTTCTTAAGTGAGGATTGCTGAATACAGCAAGCACCAAGCTATAATATATACTCCATTAAAAGCAGTCCAGAGAATGTGACATTCTTCTTATCATATTACCTCAGTTACTGGCAGAATAATATAATTATGATTCACATTGAAGTGGCCTACAGAATGGATTTAATCAAATTTTAATATAAAATATGGCCACTTAGGGCATATTCCATTCAGTAGCTTGTTCAGTCAATATGCTGTATAGGGAGGGGAAGTGCACAGTTGTCATTCCCAGTAACAGGACAACAATAGCTTTTAAGTCAAATATGGCATCAGGATGTTTAAGCATACATTAGAGGATGCATTGGTGTCATGCTATTGTGCTGTACTCTGTATATAATTTGGCATGGATGACTGCTGTGTCACTTTCAGTCCCTTAAGCTTACAATACAAAAACCTGAAGGAAATTGGTATACGAGTATGTCTAGCAAGGAATAAGTAATTCATTCCCTTAGAAAAACTCTTATCCTGCCTATATTTGTGCAGACCAAGTGGCTGAATTCTGTTCTGAAGGACACGAGTGCAAATTCAGAGCATAGTCATCAAAAGCACACCATTCTGACTGAGCTGATATCTCCTGATTTGATTATAACTATATGACTTGAAAGTTGAGTGTGTCCCATTGATTAGATCTCTGGTAACTCCAAATGCAAGTAGACACTGTGTTAAGTGTGCAGAATTCTCACCTCATAGACAGTTTTTCAGAGAACCAACTTGGGAACTACGGTTGCAAGTGTTCAGATACGAAACAAAATGCAGAAAAGACACAAAGGGTACAAGATATGAGAGGTACTAGATACAAAAGGCTTTTGAGTATGAGTTTAAACTCACTACTGTCCACGTGTTCTGCAGCATGTAAACTTGGGTTTGCTGTTTTTCAGTTTTAAGGCTCCAGCAAGGCATTCACACTCTGGTACACAGGAAGAACTCTGCCAAGCTAAAAATTCAGTGCCAGCTACCTTTCAGTTTACAGCATCTGGGGATCCATACCTGCAGTTTACAACCATAGACAACATTTTAGCCATTTGACTACAATATCCTAGCTATTTATGAGGTTTTTTTCTTGAAGGTAGATTAAGCCCATGAGTTCCCTGAATGTCATTAATGAGTTTTGTTGTTGTCTTATTTTGTTGGACTTCTGCTTTTGGGTTTTTTTGTTTGTTTTGGTTTTGTGGGTTTTTTTTAAAGAAACAGAGTCCATCTGTTAGTCTCCTAGGGCTCTCATCACAACCCTTACTGCCTCATAGCATCTGCTTCCTTTCCTTACACTAGCTCCAGTTGCTCTTTTCTCTTCGCTTTCTTCTGTTAACTCCTTTTTGGTTCTTATCTGCTCTGTCTGATCATCTTTATTTATTTGTTTATTTGTTGAATTAGCAAATGGTTTGGTTGGAAGGGACCCTAAAGATCATCTAGTTTCAATCCCCCTGCCATGGGCAGGAACACCTTCTGCTAGACTAGGTTGCTCCAAGCCCCATCCAACCTGGCCTTGAGCACTTCCAGGGATGGGGCATCTAAAGCTTCTCTGGATGGCCTGTTCCACTGCCTCACTACCCTCCCAGTAAAGAATTTCTTCCTTGTATCTAATCTAAACCTCCCCTCTTTCAGTTTAAAGCTGTTACCCCTTGACCTCTCATGCCATGTCCCTGTAAAAAATCCCTGTCCAACCTTCTTGCACCCTTGTTTTAGGTACTGGAATGTGCTCTATGTCTCCGCAGAGCCTTTTCTTCTCCAGGCTGAATGACCGCAACTCTCTCCATTTTTTGACCTCTTGCAGTCTGGCTTCTACTTCTTGTACAAATACCTGTCTTCACTGAAGGCTTTAGTATCTTCTTTTTGGTGAGGTGTTTTATCAGTACCCTGGCCATCCAACTGCTTTCTGTAGAGTCAGTCAGAAGCTTTTTATCCAAGAAGTTTAATGCATTTTTTCCTACCCCACTAATTATTACAGAAGAGAATAATCTTCACCTTCCCTCCATCATTTTTAGAAAAGATCTGACAGGGGCCTGTCTTGTGTTCTTTTACCTTCTGCGTCTTACTCTCCAAGTAAACTCATCAAGAAATTGGACTACTATGCTGATATTATTGATTTACTTCTCCCACACATAGCCATCTTCTTTTCTCTAGTCTGTATTTTGATCATTCATTCTGACATCTCCTGTAACAATTAAAAAGTTCAAGAAGAACAGGGACAAAACACAGTAGACCTTCCTGCTCTGGTCTTCCTTGGCTCTACCATCTCGCCAATCACACAATCCTCTACCCTCAGTGTGACTTTTGTTCTCTAGCTATGTCCTAATTTTGCAAAAAGGCCTAAGATAGACCTTTTTCTATTTGTCCTCATTGCTAAAAGTTGCATGCTGTTGTCTTTTTGCTAGTTTTTAAAGCTTTTAGTGTTTCTCAGTTCATGCAGCAATTCAAGAATTGTGATCTTATTGTGGTTATGGCAGACAACATTAGATGCATTTATTGCCAGAAAACACTTGTTCAGTCTTTCAGGTTTTACTCCCTACCCCTATCTAAAGGGTAAAAGAGGCAGGTAGATGAACAGGAAGGGACATACACACCTAGCGCAAGGGACATAAGGTCCTGTATCCAATCTAGGGGAGGGAAACACAGAGGGAAAAAACAGAAAAGTAAAAATAAGAAAGATATGGAAATAAAGAAAAGGACAAAGGACCTAAGAAATACAAGTATGGTTAGAAGACAAGAATGAATGAAAAAAAAGTGCGTGCAATAAAGAAAGAAACAGAAAAAGAAAATAATAGCAGGGGAAGTCTTTGATACTTAAAAAACCCTAAAATTAAGTAGGTAAGCTCAGTTATAATTTTAGGAAAAGAAACTCTATCCCCTCATATAATCAAATGTCACTGAAAATCACTTTGTCTTATCAGGAGGGATATAAAATTCAAAATATTTCCAAAGTTTTCATGAAACTTATCTTATTCTTGAAAACAGGGAAAGAATGGGTTTGGTTTGAGAAGATACTCCAAGTTAATAGTGCAGTTCTACAACCATGGCAACAAAGAGCTGACTTCCTGCTGCGAGGGTCTGACATGGGAGCTGCAAAGACAGTACAGCGCTGGGATCGTGATCAATACCGAGACAAGCTCTGTGGTTCCAGTGCTCTGCAACAGCAAAGCTACTTCATGCGTCTGTTACCATGCATGTAAGTCATAGTATGTCCTCACTTGTTTTAGGATTATTTTTTAATGAATTTAAACTCATAGCAGCTTTTTAAACATATCACTGTATTAAATTAAAAAGAAATATTTTCTCCTCAGAGCTAGACAAATAGCTTAGGAAAACCTGTTTTGTTTAAAAACATGTATCTCGTGTCTAAACAGAAGATTTTTCCCCCAGGTTATTAAAAATAAACAAGAAATCCACTGTGTTTTAACTGAACAGTGACTTCAAAACCAAATTCAAAAATACTACAGATAACTCCAAACAAAATATTACCTATTGAACAGATTTCTACATAAATCCTATTTGATTAAAATTATGGTCAATTGTTAATACCCAACCATATTACTTATAATGAAGACAGATCATTAAATACTGTGATTGCTGTCAGAAATACTTCAACAAACAACAGAAGTTGTATTGCACAAAATTAAAATATTAGATAGGTCATCTTCAAAGTTAATGTAGGATATTCCAATCTCAAGATCATTCTCTTCTCAGGTAGAAGATGAATTTTTGCTTTGCTTCCTAATCTACATGTTTTGGAATAATCTATGGTATAACTATGGTACTTCCACCTGTTCCAGAAGTATGCCCTCTTTGTACTACCCTCTCATTTATCAAGACCACGATGAATACAAAAATCAAAACTATCATAAATTATCACAATAAAGCCATTGAATATATCAGAAGCTGAGTAAAGAAAGTTGCAGAAATAATTTGTCTTGCCAAGTGAAATGACATCGAAGGTAGCAGTGCAGGGGGCAATGTTATGCATGGAAGAAAAATAAATGGAAGGGTCCCTCTTTCACTGACTGCTTGGTAGATTTTTCTGTCCAGTTCTCTCTAGCAGGTTAATAACTGGGCTGTCGCAACCATGATAGCCTTGATGATTGTATTGACAAGAAACCATGATCTACAGCAGATCTGCTTTTACGAAATGGCTGGATAAGCCCTTCCATTAACAATACTAATCAGATAAAGTATTGCTAATGGATGACCCTGCATCTGGTTACCATGAACTGCTCTGCTTAGTATGTATATGCTGTATTTCTTATGCAAGAGGCAAGATGTCACTGCTATGAATTTATAAATTATGCTTGGAAAATTGTTTATACTTTATTTTCTGCTGCAATTTTGGAAAACAGGGACTGGTTCTTTGTTCGTGTCATTAAATGAGATTATTCTTATGCATTGCTAAAGGTTTCAATGACCCAAACAAACAAAGGACCAACATGAAAAGACCTACGAGGACTGACTTTATATATCCACTTTTTGCTCCCAGTGTAAAGGAGTTATCTTTAAAAATGTGTTCTGATAATCACATTTCTAGGTAAAACATATTCTGAAAATGAAGGTATAACAGCCATTTGACAGATAAGCTGCATAAAACCACAGTGTCCTGAGCCCTAATCCCTTCATGTAGCTGTAAAATATTTAAAGTACACAGTGTTTAGAGGTAGTTAATAGACAGCAGTGATAAATCCCTTTCAGAAAAAAAACTTGTCCTTTGAGCTTTATCAAAATGAGAGTAATCTTAAGAGGTGCAACATCCACAAAATTCACTTGCCAAGAGATGCCCCATGCTCTTCTCCATGAAAAGACTGGCATCTGTGCCAAAGTACAGATAAAGCAGTTTGCCTTCAGTCCTGTGATGGGTTTACCACCAGCTAAAGCTTTTACAGCATTTGTCTTCAGTCAGTGAAAATCTCCCTACCGGCAACACAGATAACAGAACTTGGTTGGCTTTGTTCTCTTACAATGTAACATTGCAAAAGGAGAGCAAAACATCATCAATTTGTAACAGCAATATTTTGTACCTATCTTGCAGAGTCAGACCAAAATCTGTTATAGTTTGGACATCAACAAGCAACTGGAACTGAAGTCACTCACATTGTTTTGATCCTTCCCACTTTAACATTTGTTTTATAGAATGGATCGTGGCCCCTGCAGATTGTAGCTGGCTTTAATTTTAAAGCATAATTTAGAACTGTTCCAATGTGGCCCAGAAAACAGATTTTTTGCTTCAAGACTGGAAGGTTTACAGTAAAGACACAGAGACATGTCTCTCCACAGGCTTACACAGAAGTTGAAAGTTGCTGTTAAAAGGACCTATCCAATTTCAATTTATAGGTTTGCCCCCTATAGTTTCTTTATTTTTCCTCTAGGTGAAAAATCACTTCCTACTCTTATTAGGTCAAACTAGTAAGATACTCTTAAACAGCTAAGCTACAGAAAAGCTCAGACTTCCTAAGCCCCTATGCCTAAGCAAATCCTGAGTTAAATGTTTTTTTTCCTTAATGAGGACATTGGATACAGAGGGACAGTTTGTTATCAGCAAGGGGCTTGGGAGGTCAAAAGCTCCCTTCCATCCATGGATCTCTTTTTTTTTGGGTGGAACTGTGATGCCCATCACACTTATAAAAGAATATAAACTAGGCCTTAACTTCCATTCCTTCAATATTAAGAACTTTAGCTGCATGACCTGGGAAGCAAAGGGGCTTTTAGAATATTAGTGATTTTTGAACACAATTTACTTTGGCCCCCAGAAAGTTCTGGAACTTAAATGACTTATACCCAGCAGTACCAGCAATGCTGAATATTGCACGGCTAACTCATAGTGCACACTTGTTGATTCGCATATCATACAAAGAAGCTAAATGATATTTTCATATCAGATTACTAATAATCTCTCGATAAAAAAAGAACAGACAATGCAATTTCATCCTTTAAAAGTGACTTTTGCCAACATACAAGTCTAAATTTTCACTTTCAATCAACGCAAACATTAGGTTTATTCAACAGTTATCTCCCCCTCCCACCAATGGAATGCTGTGCCAAAGCTTTTACAAGGATTACTTGATTTTTTTTTTAGGTGCAGTGAGGTTTGGATGCCCTTTCAGCTCTAAAGCTTTGATCTAAATATTGTCATGCCCTAAGTAATTTTGATGTGGTCTAGTGCCACACAGAAACAATGCCTGGGGTTATTTCTGTGTATCTTTGTGCCAAATTATGCAGTCTTCCACCTGTGGTTGGAAACAGGTGTCAAATACTCCTAACTGTAAGTGAATTCTTACATCTCTATAATTCATCTATTTTTCTTTAAACTTTAACAGCTTTGAGTCTTACAGAATAGAAGCTCTACAGCACTATGTCAAAAAGCACAATAAAATAGATCTTAACCCAACACAGTTTGGTTGGCTCCTTTAAGGCCTGAGAGATCCAGACAGCACAAGTGTTCGCCCTTATCTTGCTCTGTTAACTTTACAGTCCCAATTCACAACATGAGCGTGGATGATGCAAAAAGAAGAGAATTTTGGTAAAAAGGAGGAATTGAGCTGTCAATTCCTACAGTTTTCAAAGTTTTAAGGGCTTTTTTTCCCTCCCTAAAATACATATAACAAAGTAACAAACCCTTTACAAATAAGCCAAGTTTCTCTTCCCTATCTTTATGAAAAGCATCAAGAAGCACAGACTGTAAGAAAGCCAGAGGGCAGTTGCAGCTTGGTGTCAGCTCAACAATTCTTGCCTGGGCTTCTCCCTGAGCACCAAGCCCAGAAGGACCATATTGGAGAGGACCAAGTGGTCCAGACTTTGTAGAGGATGATGGACAGAATTAGATTCCACATACAACTGCTGCAACCATGCAGTTCCATGGTCTTCAAAACTGAGGTCATACACACAGAAGATTTTCTTTTTTACTTGTGTTTTGGAGGTCATATTGATGCTGCATAGGCTTCTGTAGGGATAGGAAAGTGTGCAGTTGAAGTGCGTCTCACAACCTATAAGCATCTTTTGGCCATTGCTTAAAGGCAGGTGCTTTCATTAAAGAGATGAAAGCAGCATTTGTTTCAATAAATTTGTGGGTGTTAGGAATCCCTGAGACTATTCTTACCATAGCATTGCAGCGTTGCTGAGCTGCTGCTTAAGCTTTAATAGGTCTGTGACTTAACCATGAGAAATTCTCAGCATAGGTCGTTCTGCTCTCCTGGAATCATAAGCACGTACCCCAGACTTCAATTACTCAGCTAAAAAGCAGTTGTCAGCTTATACACATAATGTAAGAAAAGGCTGCAGTTTCACACAGGAACTCATCTATCCATTTCCTTTCAGGGTGGACTTTATTGTGTAGCTCAGTTGTCCTTTTAGTTGAATTAGGCCCATTTTCTGCGTTAGTAATTGTTGGGGTTGAATTTCCCCCCAGCCCCCCCAGAAAAAAAGGTAGTTTGCTGGTGATACTAGCGAAGGGTGAAAGGGTCTCTAGGAAAGGGAGACAGTTTGATGTTTTGCTTTGAGCCTGGCAAGTTATTTGGATAACCTGGTAGCTTCAGGCAATATCACAAAATGAAATTATATGGTTTTAGTTAAACAAAAGGAGGAAGGTCACAAACATCACAGCAGTGCTCCAGTAAAATGCAGTTCAATTAACTCCATGAGCTGCAGCTTCCCTACCTGCATTAAAAGTGGTCTGCAACAAATACAAGCCCCAGTCGTGTGAACTGAAAGAATGTGTTTTCCTGTTTAAGACTGCTGCCACAGCTATGATCAGACATGAGCATATTTCATCAAGATGACAGTTACTTTAGATGACAGTTACTTCAAGAGAAAGAAAGTCTGGGCTGATGTTCACTCCAGGCAATCCTAGTGATTTCAGTGCATAATTTAGGGAACAGCAACCTCCTACACATTCCATGCTGAAAAAAATAAAAGGCAACGGGGAATCCCAAACACCAAAAAAAAAAAAATGCCACACCACCAACAACACCATGTTCTGTCAGAAGGAAGCCCAATTCCACCCTAAACACCTTTTAGGGGTAACTTCTATAAAACTCCAAGCAAAAATACCACATGTATACATAAAATAAAGAACTATGTACATATAAATGAGCTCTAGCCTTCCTTCTGGCTTGTCCATATGACTTAAATAATGACATCTGCTTAAGGTCAGAGGTCTGTAATACATGAATGCTGTGCCTGTAGTACATGAGTTCTAAAGGCAGGCTGCACTGTCATGGATAATTATGATATCTAGTGTAGAAACATCTGCTTCATTTATGGCAGTCTTTTTTTTTGTTGGTTTTTTTTTTGAGCCTAATTGAAACAAACCTTGATCCCAGGACTATACCACATCTTAATTATAATGGGAGATCCCTTTGGCAAGACTGACCATTTAAAATTAAGTGGAAAACATGATTTTTTTTCAAACTAATCTAACTTTTCATTTCCATTTAAATGTGCAGTACATTGGATAATTGTACAGGCAGTCTAGGAAAGCTCTGTGCTGATGTTTCAACACAGAAAGATCTCATTAGAGAAGGACGATAAGAAATGAAAGGCTATATTCTAGCTACAGATCATGTGATCCATTAGTAGGATGGGAGGTGGGAGGGAAAGGCATCGAAATCACCACAGAGAAATGTTCTGCTAACTCAGTCTTACTGGTTTTCTGAAAACGAGGGAATATATTTTCAGGTCAGTGATTTTCAACTGTTTTCAATTCACAGATCCCTAAATATTTTCCAGTGGAGACGGAGACCTTTGAATAGCAAAATTAAGCCCAAGGCAAAATGCTTGCTTTTCATCTTTACCTGGCATGGGTTTCTGAGATACGGTTCTCAGACTGTAGGCCGGAAAACATTTTTTAACAGACATCTTTTAATCACATTTTAGTTGTTTTGCTTAGAATACTATCACAGCTTTCCTCTAAAGGAAGGAGGAAGAAGATACACACTACTCATGTTCTGTAGACAAGATTTGTTTGAACTGAAATCACAGATGCTTATATTTTCAGGTCTCTTCACCGTAGATGGGTTTAGGTACAAACTGCATTACAAACCTTCTTTTTGTAGTTTATTAGCACTCCATCACAAAGGAAAGAACCCATGTCTATTTACCTGAGACTGACCTTCAGCATGCAAGATCTGCACCTGGTCTTGGTTCAGAGTCAGAATATCTGGACTTAATTTACACCACAAAGTGAAATGCCAATACAGGACCTGGGGCCCAGGGAGGTATGTAAGTGCTACCCTGGAGAAGTCCTGTGTGTCACCTACATTTGCCCAAGAATTACCAGACATGAGAACAACCTATAAAACAATTTTATTTTTTGTTTATTTTAAAATATCTTTAGTTGCCTGCAGAATTCTTTCCTTTCCTCAGCTCCACTAGAGCAACGGGAGGGCCTGCTGCTCTGACAGTGATTTACACTATGTATAGTCCTCTCCATATTTCCTTTGGGAGAATCTCATGTGTCTATTTAGCAACAGATATGATTCACCCAAAGGACCATGGGCTGCCAGGACCATGTGGCCTATGAGAAGACTCTTCTACATGACAGATCAGGCACATCCCCTCAGGCACAAATTCGGAAACAAAAGCATCTTTGTGCCCACTGATCATTAAAGCCCTTGGAGCATTTAGTTCAATCCATGTTTTGTACACACACTGGTTTTGAACATAAGCATCCCTACTGCTCTTTAGAGAGTGTTCTTGGTGCAGGCATTTAAGAAAATTATTAATTTGAACAGGGTTGTTCCTGCCTATGTACTTTCTCTTCCCCGGTCACCTTCCAAATTTCAAATAAAGGTCTGAGCTTCAGCTCTAACTTTGGTGCTTGGCAGCAGGACCTTACAGCTTCTGTATTACAGAGAAGAAAGAACAATACAGCCACCACGCACTGGGGAAGGCCCAGTCAAGATGAATATGCAGGCTCTTTACAATAACGGCATCCCCCCCAATAAGTTATACAGGAAACAATAATTAAAAAACCCTCAGAATAATTCTCACGTAGGGATAGTGCAATTTCATATAAAACATGACAAAACCTTGACAGGTTGATAGAATCACCAGAAAAAAAATCTTATGTATTTATATGATGCAGAAAAGATTAATCTAATTTTTTTTCCATGGTGGTTTTCATGTTACCTATTCCCCCACCTACAGAGCATTAACAGTGCTAACACACTGTGGAAATCCCTTTTCTGACAAATATCATCATCAAGGGGACAATTTCCCAGAGAAATCTGGCTCAAATTCAAGATTCTTTGGGAGGATCAAAGATGGATCAAAAAGGGGGGAGAGGAATTCATGAGCATATCAACCAGAAAAGTTGTATGCATCTACTCTTGCACTTGATCAACAAAAATAAAATTGTTTTCTTTTAGTCTCTGTCTGACTGACTAACAACTGTGGCTGAGTCAACACCTCTCATTTTTAACTGTGAACAATCATGCTTTCAGAGAGATCCAGATCAAGTACGTGAAATACAAAAAAAGATCAGCCAACACCAGAAATCTTGATTGTGGAACAGAAGATGCAGAACAGAGACTGGTACACTTTTCTTCTCCCACAGGTTGTAGTATAACATCCCAGTAGATCTAATGTTCATATTTTTATTACTATAAATCTGTAAAGCACTCAAATAAAAACTTGATTTTGATGAGCTAAGAATCAGTGATCCAGAATGGCTTCAAAGAATAACTGACTACTTCAGAAAAAATTCTGTCATATTTTCAGATGAAATAAAACATAAGATTTTCCTTTATGTGGCCATAAAACCTTATTGAGCATCTTTGTTACCTCACACAATGGCAATCAGTCTGCTTAGCTAGAGAAAATTTAAAGTAATGTTAATAAAACTACTAAAAAAAAACAAATAAAAGAATCACGCTGTTGAAAATTGCACTAAAATTTATTACTCTTGGTGCATAATATATGAAAATTGAAAGTGAATTTGAAACATACAGGCTCGTCTTTGCAAAGAATACCGCCAGACACGGAGTAAAATAACTCAGGTCACACCAGAAAGGGTTTCCTTACCATTTGATAACTGCCTGATCAATGGATACAGAGGAGAAATTGAGAGTTAACCTAAGTGACTTAGCCCTCAGAGCATTATCAACTAACACACTTTTTATTGGTCTTAAAACAGGATTGTTTCACAGCACTTTGCAACTTGAATCTCCTGAGCTGATCTCTTTTTTGATGTCAAAAGTGCACAAAGTGATTGTTACTCCAATTTGTGTGTTACACTTTCTTCGGCAGATAAGGGGAAAAAAAAAGTGAAAAAATGGAGGGAAAAAAAGGAGAGTAGAGGGAGAGAGAGAGCATGCTTCTGTAAGCATTCCCTGCGCCATTCCAATTTAAAGACAGACCTAATGACAAGCACCATGGTGGTCATGTTCATTGCAAGCCAAAGAACAAAGCAATTAAGGTGTAAGGACTACCCAGCCACTAAAAGCAGTTTGGAGACAATAACTGTAAGCCCACAGTGGTGTGGTGGCATCAACTTCTGATGTCCTAATTTTCCACAAAATCATCCCTTCCCAACTCTGACTCCCTGTCAAAATGGATTAATGTTCTGTCAGTGCATCCCAGCTGCCTTACTACCAGCCCAGCGCCAGCAACGTTTAGGGACTTCATGTCCCAAATGCAGCTGGGTCCCAGCTCAGCCTGGGATGCATCCCACAGCCTGTGAATGCAAGAGGCATGGCCTCAGATGTGGGAACAGGACAGGGAGCATTACACGCAGCTGTCACTCATGTCCAATGACCTCCTCATCTCTGGCTTTTCTAGTGCATACAGACTTCCCCCTGCTCCAAGGCACCAGGAAGTTCTATGAATAGGAGCCCATTTTCCTATTTAACCTTGCAAAGGTAGCTGATTACAATGCAAATAAACTTAGTACAAGTTATTGCTCAGACCTCGAAAATCTGATTTGTTTGCAAACACACAGAGACACGACTGCTGGCTCAGGAGCAGCTGTAGTTGCATTTACAGTGTCTGTGAGTTGAAACTGTTGGAACAGCTACTTCTGCTCATCCCAGAAGGCACACAGACACTTAGACAACAACTAGTCCATGCAGCCCTGCTGCCTGCGCTCAGCAGACTAATCAACCTGGGTGGCTTTGCTTAAAAAAAAGAAAAAAAAAAAAAGGGAAAAACAAAACCCAACCAAATCATCCACAGCAAAAACAACAACAACAACAACAAAAAACCAACAAACCAAGCACATACCTATTCTCTCTTGCTGACAATGCAACCACAAGCAGCATGGTCGCACACTCCCTGCCTCTGCGCCTTGCCCACCAACAGTGCTGTAAGAGCCTATAAATACCATGGGGACGCACACTTGCGGTGCGGAGCCCACTCACACTGTCTTTCTGTTCTCTGGCCTCATTGCCAGATGCCAGACAGACCTGCAGAGCTGCGAGGGCACCCCCAGGCTTTTGTACCCTACCGCAGTAACATGGCAGCATCATTTGTTTCGGAAACCAAACAATACAGAAAGCTTCAGCTGTATAAGTAGGAACTAAATGGTTTCTTTTGATCTGGACAGCCTGGAATTTCTACATATCTTGTCTTTCATTGCACTTTTTTCTTTTGCTATTTATGTACTACAACACAAACCTCCTGGACAGGCTACTAATCTTAAATGACACCAAGTAAAATAAATAAATAACTAGTCTCTCCAACATCCCAAACTCAGGCACTCATGGAACCATCCCCCCTCCCCAACTGCCCCTCACCACCCTTCTGTTAATAGTAATATCGAGGGCATTCAAGAGACCTGCTCTACAGATCAGGGAGGCAAACCAGGAATAACCCCTCTGCTCCCAGCACAGTATGTGAAGATTAACTCCCTGTCTAATAGCCTGAGACGGACCCTAGGAAGGAACCAGTCATTTACTGAGCAGATGGTAATCAAAGCCACATCTCTGCAGATTCAGTGGCAATGAGGTATGAGATAAGACTCCAGCTCCAGGGTTTGAAAGATGCCTTCAAATGGCTTAAATTTTCTCCCTAAATCCTGTTATTTTCCGATTCCAGTTCAATTTTTGCAGCAAGTCCCCTTTCCTGGGGCTTCCCTTGGAACAGCAGGACTGCATTTCAGCTTTTCAGGACTAACAGTGCTCTCCCAGATCTCAGTGACTGCTAACTTCAAAAGGAAACACACTTGGTTCATTAGACTACTTAATGACATTCATTTTGGCACTAATCTTAAAGCATTTAATGCATTTAAAACTTTTTTATTATTACTTTAAATAACCAATATAACCAAGCAGTCAAAATGGATTTGCCAACAATTGGAAAGGACCTCCATCATGGAAGAAAACAGACATATTTTAAAGACAGCTTGCCTTATTCAGCTTTCACCTGAATTATAACGAAGTGTCATCCAGAACCATGCATCAAAATATTTCGTACAATATTACGGCAACACTTAATTTTTTTCCAACTGAAGATGATGAAACAAATTAATCTCTGGCATAGACTAGCATGGAAGCAAATAAGAAATGCGGCCACTTATGACAATGATAAATATGGATGTGAAGAATAAGAAACCACCAATGGTGATACAATCAGCACAAAATCTTTTAAGTGTTTACATCTGAATGAGTAGATGAATTTGATAATCAGGCAACAAACTAGTTCTGAAATTCTACCATTCGCTCAGGCAAGAATAATACAAGATGTCAGTACAGTGTGCACTTTTTCATAGATAAGTCACTCCGGAAAGAAGTAAAGGGTGCTAAATGTTAATCAGGGGAGGAGAAACAGCAGTAGAGAAAGAATTAGGAAAGTAAGATAAATTTAGCAGAAAAAGACTACTGACTTAAAAAAGCACATTACAAGAAAAGTACAGGAAAGTGAAATAAAGATTTTTTTATTACAACAGTTACTACAGATGTCATTAATACATCCACATGATATTTCCATGGAATTTTATTTATATATGTAATTCATTGTTGGATCACACAAACTGAAAACATCTTGAATTCAAGAAAGATAAATCAGATAGTTCAAAGGTTTGATGTACGGTGGGGCATTGAGAGTGGAGTGAAAACAAAACCAATCAAGCTTCTAAAAATTTAGAGGCCTCCTAAACACAGAAACTGAAGTTGATTTTCTGAGACTCCTGGCATGGTCAGCAGCTGGTCTTACCTGCAGTTTGTTTCTATTTTAGAACTATTACTTTGCTGTTCTCTTGAAATCAAAAATGACAAATACCCATTAAAATTAACCAAAACTCAAATACGTATCAAGTAAATACAAATGATTTTTTTTTTTTAAGTCCATAAGCATTAAGTTCACATAGTTTCAAGGAAATATTTTGCATCTTTCCATTTGATTTGCCTTTGTCTACAAAAGAGGACAGTAATCCACAAACACTTGAAACGTGCTGACTAGAAAACAGGGCAATATTTACTCATAATAAGTAACTTATTCTTCCTTTAGCTTGGAATATAAGCAGCACCAACCGTTGTCTAAAACGGTAGAGTGTGATGCTATCGGAAAGTAGGGTCAAAAATTGGTTGGAGATTGAAGATTATTTTGGAAGTCTGATCTGTTTGCAGAAGAAGCAACTGCTGGTCTTTGATGTGCATGTATCTTGTATAAATACAAGGAAGTAATAATTCCATGGTATAAAGCCATGACGTGACCACAAATGGAATATCGCATGCAGTTCTTATCTCAACATATTGCAAAAAAAAATATAAAATGACTAGGCATATACAAAGAAGGCTAACTTAAATGATACAGGAATTGGACGATAAGCTACTGAATATGAAGACAGACTAAGGAAGCTAAAGTTACATAATCCAGAAAAGAGGATTGTGCAGGATATGATCGTAGTCTATAAATAACTTACAGGTAACAATATAGATGAAAGAAGAGAATTACTGAGAGTCTTGGTAGAGGGTAAGATGAGAAGCAACTTCCTTTAGCTAAAGAAGGAAAAACTGAATAGAAGAATGTAGGCCAGATATTTACAAAACTTAACACCCCATGGCAGCACATATGTGACTGCTTTTTAATCAAGGTGAAGTCATTTCACACATGTGGCAGCTCCAAGTAAAACAGACAAGTCTTGTGCCTCACAGGACACAGCCCAATGCTACGGTCATCTGCCCACCAAAAGCACTGGGGTTTATTCTGCTGCCTGGGTACCCAATAGCAGAGATGAATTCAAAAGGGACATCAAAGTTGAGAATAACTTTAAACTTAGAAAACAGGGCAGTCCAAAAAAAGTATTTTCCCCTGCAACTTATGGAAGACAGGTCGTTAATACTAATCACAGTAAAGAAAAAATGGCACTAACATGGAAAATGACCCATCATAACAGGTAAAGATGGACATACAGCAAGTGCCCAGGATGTGTCTCAAACAGCAAGAGAAGACTTGCCCCCAATTAATCCAACTTGCAAATTTTCAAATAATGTCAATGTAAAGCCATACCTTCTCATATGAATTGGAATAAGTAGAGATATACCTCAAAAACTGAAAAATGGGAAGTTTGACTTGGCAAATACATTCAACAGAGTAGCAGAGATCTATAAAAAGACAACAAGAGGCTGGCCTTATGATTAATATGAGATCCACAAGGCTAATTTGAATGGGGGAAAATAAAGCTTGCCTAAAATATGATCTTTTAGTTATTTCACTGCTGAATGTTCCAAGTGACTGAAATGAAAATGCACAAGCTTCGGAAAGTCTATTCATACTGAAACGAAGTGGTGATGGACACAATCAATAGGTGCTATGGTGTAGTCTTCCTATATTAACCACTAGACCTTTCCTATGTCAATAAAAATATTATCTCCTCTTAGAGATGTGGGAAGAAATCCACATACCAAGGTAAGCTTTTTCTATCCAAACATAGTGCAAAGACTTTCACTCTGTATTTCTAATCTCATGGACACACCACACTCACTTTGCACTGGTCCCATGACTGAGACAAGATATCTTTGCAAACCCTATCCTTTCTTCTACCCCAACAGAAGGAGAAAGCCAGGTTTAAAACTTCTGAAGAGAGGAGGAAAAGTCAGGAGAAATGGATCAAGAAAGAAGACAGAGCCTGTGAAAACACAATTTCCAGGGACAACAGAAACATAGGATCATTTAGGTTGGAAAAGACCCTTAAGATCATTGACTTCAACAGTTAACCTAGCACTGCCAAGTCTACCACTAAACCATGTCCCTCAGCACCACATCCACATGTCTTTTAAATACCTCCAAGGGTGGTGGCTCAACCACTTTTTTGGGCAGCCTGTTCCAGTGTCCAATAGCTCTTTCAGTGAATAATTCCTTCCCTGGATGTTACAACAGGGTAAGGCTATCTCCAGCTCAGACTTTATCACATATGGTCTTCTGTACACATGTTAAAATTCAGGACAACCTTCACAGTCTGTCCCAAAGAATTAAGGCAGCAAATGAGTGGAATACACAGAAATAGCTATTTCAATTTGCAAAAACTAAGCAGGTAAACTGTATTAAAATACAACTACAGTTACAAATATAAGATCATCATCGGCTAAGAATGAAGATCAACAGCACTTCATATTGACAATAAACAAAAGACATTTATGTCTAATAACATTTCTGTCACAAAGTCACTATGCACATATACAAACCACAGATAGGTATCTAGGTTAGGTGCTCAGTGCTTGCGCAAAACTACTGACTTTGACCAAATATTAACTGAATAATAGTAGGTTAAAATTATTATAGATGTTCTCCATACTTCGTTGATTACACATCATTTTAAAAAAACATTTGAACAAATACATTTCAATAAGTCCTTTTCTTGTATGAGAAGTATAGACTGTTATAGGCAGCAGTTATCCAAAGCTGCAGACTTGCAAGCTTGCCTCACAACAAGCTATAACCCCATTTTTGTTTATTACTATAGCCTACCCATTTGACATCTACCCTAATAAATGTTCTCAATGAAAAGCATGCAAGTACACACCCTTTTCTTTAGCTTTCCCCAGAGTGCTGAGGATCATTAGACAGATTATCAGCTTTCTGCAAGAGATGTCTGCATAGTTTTCAAATTTTGACTAATAATCTCTTGAAATAAGGTTTGCAGCACAAGACATGCTGAGCCAAACACATCACTAGACTGAATCTGCGCTGATGTGATTTTTAAAGAAGACTTTGCCCTTAGCTTTAAACACATATGCAAGGCCAAAGTGGTTTTATTCTGTGGATACACCCATTCCCTAAAAATTGCAATTGCTATCAAGAAAATAGAAGTACCAATGCAAAACTACTTCAACTGAGACATTTCTGTGACTATTACAAGAAACAAACTGGTTTCTCACACTTTTCTCATGAAGCAGTAATAACAACAAATATTAATTTATTATCTTCCTCTAAAACTTGGAAAAGTAAGCACGCAAATTTTGCCTGATTTGCCTGCAATCTAGAAACAAAGGCAAGAAATTTAAGGTACTATAAACTTGACAATTTTCTTTCTAAACTTGGCAGTTGTCATTTGAAGTTGAAGTTAAGTTCCCAGTGAAGTGTTTCAAATAATACCTTTGAAGTCAACACAGTCAGTAAAGGATTGTGCAGAAATCTAATAAACTACACATAAAATAATCCCCCCATGTAAAATATATGTATCTGAAAACTCTGAATTGCATTAGCAGCATAGGAAATAGAACTGAAACCGATTTTAGGTGTATTTGCAATCTTTTAAGCTTGTCCTGTAAATTTTAAAGCTATTATTTAGAAATACAATTCTTTATCTGTTAACTCAGCCATATTCTCATTGAGAGGATCACATTTTGATGTATTTTTAAGTATGATCTTGGAGGCATACAGAGCTAAAAGGAAGGTGACATTTTATTAGTAGCCGTAGGTAACTCTAGTTCTGGCTACTTATGTTATTATTTATTTACCAATATATATATATGGTCTGCTGCTTTTAACTTTACTGACTAATAATAATAATATTCATTGGAGACTGGGTCATTCCTGTCTAGTGATGGGAAATCAGAAAGGTCACAAGGTAAAAGAATACTCCATTTTCTTAGGAACTTTAATGCATTTCTCCTGAGGGAATTCAAGTTGCTTTAGAAAGGTTTAGATATATATTGGTGGGCCCTTTACACCTGAGCCAACTAAAAGCACATCCATACGTGCAGAATCCAGTGTAATAAAAGCACAGTAAAAAGGATACTTTCTGTATGCTTTTTTTGTAAAGCCTGGCTTGCATTTTATTGCCAACACCACAATAACTGCATACACCCACTCAAAGAAAGATCAGGGCTGTTTCTTAACAGGAGGTACAACAGGCAAGAAAAGGTCACAGTGCTAGGAAACTTCTTTTCAGACAATGAAAAGGATTAGAAGTGAATAGGTCCCAGTGAGCAGAATACCCTAAAACGAAACCCAGCAATGACAAGGCAAAGTCCAAAGTCCAAATTGTGTGTCAGCAAACTCCTCCTCGCAAGTCTGGGGTCAAGAAGTAACTACCAACAAAACTGGCTATAAATATAGATGTAATCCACCACAAGTGGTGTTCATGCAACTGCTCAGTCAAACAACAAAGTATGCAAATAAAAACCCTCTAAAAGTTAAGGCTAAGGCTACCTTTCTCAGAAAAAGGTTAGTAACAGAAAATATGGAAATATCAAGACAGGTCACTTAAGCAGCCATAATTCTGTCTTTTATCTTTCAATGAAACTGGAAACCAAGAGAGCAGAAAGGACATTTCTGAGAAATCAAAAAACATCCTCCAAGTACATTAAAGTACATTCACACAACTGAACAGAGATTGTTTCACCCAGTAGCTAGGAAGTACCACTGAGGAATATCACTCATCAGCTGGCACTCAGTACCTGGTCATGGATGTGATCCTACGCAACCGCAACATGGAGAGTAACAGGTGAGCTACCCTTACGCACCATCATGACAGTCTTAACAGCTACAGAAAGAAGGAATCTGCATTTCTAGTGTTTAAGCTAATGCATTCTGCTCCACAGCCAGGAACAGGAACAGGTATCCCTAAAGTTACAATGTCACAGCCGAAAATCAGGGTCTTCTAAAAGCATGCTTTTTAAGACAGGGGTGAAATTACTCACAAACACTAATTACTCACACTTACCTGCCAATAGGAGGCTGAATACCATGATGTCACATACTAAGTTATGATAGAATATGCCAACAGATTAATTGGTATTGAAGCTCCTAGAGATATACTGACAGCTATAGTTCCTGTAAGCAAACAGGAATCCAACAGCCACACTGGTTGGAAGTGTGGGAAGGACTCGCACCCAGCACCTGACAGTCACAGGAAACAACCCTAAGTGCATATTCATTTCTGTCAGGATTGGAGGCTGTTTGGGGAGCTGCTCTAGTTAGTCAACAGGAAAATACAGCCTCAGAAGGCTCCACCACCATGGCTCATGTTGGAATCTTTTGTCAGAAATGTATCACCCCTGCACAAAGAAAAGAGGCTTCCAAAACTTAAGCATTTCAAATTAAAGTATTTTAAAACACAGGGCACTGTTTTCTGAGAATCTTACTTATCTGACATTACAAACACTGAAGGATATTAAATTTTGTTGCAAACAAGTTTTGATAGGTCTTATAATTTTTATTCAGCTTCCTCTGTCCCTCCACAGTAAGCATCATGGGATGCTCACAGTAAATTAACAGTGACAGTCTCTTCGTTACCTGCCAGGTATCTGTACTTGTACAGTGTGAATGCTGATAGGGGAAGGAGAAAGCAGGAAACAAAGTGTATCTCTCTCTCTCTCTCTCTCTCTCTCTCTCTCTCTCTCTCTCAATGTCTGCCCAGAGCCCTTGCTCTTCATGGAGAAATCTAACGGTTTAACTTTTGATGTTCCCTACTACTTGAACAAAATCCGCTGATTTAAACACCCCTGAATTAAAAGGAGTTGCAACTCCAAACCTGATTCTCATCACTGAGAATAGAAACTATAAAATCGTCCATCAGAACAACAGTAGATTTCATATCTTCCTATTTGCAGGAGCAAAACATTTTATTTTTATTTACTCTCACAGTTATAACATACATTTACAAAAAAGACAGTCTTTTTAATAACTTTGATCATATGTAAGCAAATCTCCACCAGATCCACTCAGCTCAGGGACTTTCAGTATTTAATCCAGTACTATATAGTAATTATTGAGGTTATACAGTAATTATTAAATGGATTTACAGCATTTACAAAGGTTGCATCAGCTCCCAATGTTTCACAGCCTATTCATTTAAAATCTCTGCTGTTGTTCTATGGCATGTTTAATGTTACAATGCAGCCAGCAAATTTTCCATTAGCTCTTCTGGCCAGATGCTGGCACACAGCCAGAATCATGCTAATGAGGTACGCACACAGTTTCGTTAATTGAATGAAATCACAGAAAAGTAGTTTTATGGTCTTGAAATCTCAGATTCTGTCTTTCTAGTCGTTCAAGCTCAAACGCTGAATAGGTGCTTTACTGCCCACTGATGAGAAAATGCAAGCCCATCAGGGGTAAAGGTAATAGAGCATCATAAATACAGGACTAGATGGGGGGACATTGCACCAAGCATTTCATTACCATGTAGATACATCCAAAAATATTCTTTCTTTTTGAGAGACGTATGCCTCTTCACTTTTCCATACCATGCTGTGCATCTGGGATGGTATTCTGCTTCCCTAGTTGCCACTGAGACAACCAGACTGTTCAGATTTCATTTCATGAAATCCTAAGGTCAGCAATAATATCTGTATTTGCTTACCAACAAACATATATCTATTTGTATATAAAAAATGACAGGAGTCTTCGCCTAGAGCTCCACATGCTCTGGTGCAGCTGCCCAGACTCTTGCTGCTGTGACTGAGACTGCTGTTCTGACACAGCCACCCCCATTTCCTAAAACTTGGCTGAACATTCATAAAGCCCTGCTGTAAGCATCACAGTGAAGTGCTATTGTTGGTTTGTTGTTTGGTTTTGTTTTTTTTTTAATTTCAGTGAAATTATTCTTTGTTTCTTATTACAGACATGTCCCCAAACTACTCTGTAAGTATGGCCAAAAGTTTTTCAGGAAATGTACTGTGAATTTAACAGAACCAAAACAGTACAAAACAAGGCAGAAAACTGCAGTATTTTACCAAGCATTTTCACTGCTTTTTTTTTAAATTATTTGAAAATATTTATCTTAAAATATTTGTAAGGTCAAAAAGAAACAAAGCCGAAAATCACACATTCAAGTTTTTCTCCGGACCATTTTGGAGAAGTTTTCAGGTGTCACTGCAATAAATACTAAGAAATATTGTACCGTCCTCCTCACACACTTATATCAAGCTATAGGCTGTCTCAGCAATTAGATCATGCCAAGAACAACATGTACATGGACTCTTTTTACTTACTTTATAAGCCTGCTGCTTATTTATTCCATATTGTTACAGTCAAATCCTCAGGAAAGTCTACTGAGCTGAATCTTGACAGTATTAATTGCTGCTCAACGACTCCCAGCAGCATCTAGATATTGCACCAAGCACAGACCTCTGAGGGGGTGGGCAGAACAAGAAAGTTCATCAAACTCTAAATGACCATTACAGCTTTGGAAAAAACAAAGTCTGATTCGAGTAGGAGCTCGGTTAGTAGAGGACCAGAATTAAAAAAAGCCAAACCAAGACAAAAAAATAAACCTACTAGCTCTCTTGGAAGAAAAGATCAATTGACATCGGTTAGCAATTTTTTTTGAAAGTATAGATCTTTTATTTTAAATGACAATGATTTTCTATACTAATTGTTTTTTGTGTCTCTGTGCTGAAGGCTTTCAGGGCTCAGAAGGCAAGTCAAGATGCTGAACAGTATGTGTGTACACAAGATGACAGCCTTTGGCAGGGGACACAAAGGCTTCAGAACACGGGTAAGCACAGCAAAGGGCCACCCATGTGCGTAGGGGACGATGGGGCTGTCTGCTGGAAATCTGGCATAGTGGTCAAATTGGAGTTCGTTAGCCTGAACTTGATTTCTGTGCCTGCCTGGCAAATTTTAACATATAACTGCACTTGCTGACTATCTTTGTGGCTCTTGTGGCTCTACAACCACTTTATAGATGCTTGGACGTATTAACATCTCCTTCTTCCCTTCCCCTAGCCGATGGACACTACACCCTTAAGGGTAAACACATACATCCTTAAGACTAGGTGGATGTCTGTTACAAAGACTTTCTGCTTGATTTTAATCCAAAAGAGCTGGCGTTTTTTAATTAAAACCTCCTTCACTCAGGTCTTTTTTTGTCTTGTGAAGCATCTATCAATCAGGAGGAGTCACTGCAGGATGCACCCGGTGGCAGCAGGCTATTTCATCCCCTCCCCCAAGCCCAGACACTGACTTTTTCCTCTTCCTCCCCCCAACTTCATTAACTAAATGCACTGAATAAACCTTAACATCCCAGCTAAATCCTATTGGCCCTGGATTTGCTGCTTAATGCTAAAACCCAAGCGACCCATTTTTCTCCTGTTGATACTTCTATTGCTGATGGCAGCCAGCAGAGAAAAATACCCAATCTTAAACTATTTTAATGTAAGGAACAAAAGTCATAACATTCATCACTCACTCTTTCTGCTGCTGCTCACAAACTTTACGTAAGCTTTACTTGGTGTGTCAAAGCCTCCCTTGCTTTTGTGCTTCATAGGCAGCACAGGGAGTCTGTTGCTTAGCAAGTGAACACAACAAAGTGCATCTGTTATTAAAAGTGCAACTAGGTCTCTTTTAAAGAAAAACGATCTGGTAAAGTCTATGAAACTAAATTTCTGTGCATTGTACAATCTCCAATCATGACATTGTAATAAAGTCAGAAGACACAGACCCCACTAACTGAAAATCTCTGGGAAAGACTAACGACCAGAGTAAACAGCTTCAACGCTACAGATTCATTTTGGGTTACTAACCTTACGTTGTGCTTCAAACAGTAAGTATGTCTTCCCAATTTCACATACGCCACAGAAAAGGTTAAAGATTATTCACTCTTCCCCTGCCTCCTGGCTGCCAGACCTCCGGCTGCACCTTATCTCCCTGAGCTCAGTTGCCCAATGCTTCCTCCTTGGTCCATGAGGACAAGCAGGAACCTCCATGGTCACTTCCCAGCTCCTGACTCTTTCTTCCCAAAGCACCCAAACTGGGTTATCTATCCAGCCGCAAAGTCTCCCTGTGGTAGCATTAAAAGCTTTGGCCACCAGCCTGCCTTTTCTCCTTGCTCCACCAGACCTCTCTTCTTCCCCCAAAACATCATGCCATGACCACCATGTGTTTCGCCACAGCATCTGACGCTCCAAAACCCTTCCCTCCCGCGAATACCTCTTTTACACTTCTGCCACACACACCTGTGACTGCAGTTACATCCCCCATTAGCTTTGCAAACTGCTCCACAACTTTCCACCACAGTGATACACCCCTGCCCTACTGCAAGGGTCCCTTTGCATTTGTCCCTGCCCAGCATTCTTGGACCAAGACTCCCAGCTGTCTGAGCAGGAGGGCCAACTCAAGCTGTGCTTTCCCATGTCCTGTCCTTCTTCCCCCAGCACAGAGCACCACGAGGGCTGCAAACCCTCACCCTTTGTCCAGGAAAGCCTCTTGCCCTGTGATGGCTCCGTGGCAAGTGGCTTCACCTGCAGAAGCCAGAAAACTGAGCGCTTCCCCTCATGGCTTGCAAAAGTCGCTCACCGTATTTTCAGTAATCTGTCAGAGAAGGCTATTCCAGCTTGCTCCTGGGTATCCAACCAACACAGCAGTCTTTGGATTTGACTTATATTTTTAATACCACATTTCACTTCACATTATTATCAGACCTCAATGCCCTACAATACCAAGGCTGTCTCCTAAGCAGAAGGGCTGCATCCTAAAATGCCTACCACACGGACACCCAGTCCTTTGCCCAGCAAATTCCTGCAGCATTCAGAGTCTGCAAAGGCTGAAAAGGAACAGGAGCCTGGGCATCTGTTAGAAATACGGCAATCCTGAATAAAAATTGTATTTACAAAGAACCTAAAAGCAAATGTAATCTAGCATTGAAGATATGCGGCACAGGTTATGATTATTAGTACACTGTCTGTTATGAGAACGCTTTCAAATAAAAGCGCTTTCTTACTGACTGTGCACTTGCGGTAATGTATTTCTTACCAATACCACTAATGGAGTGTTCATCATGTTCCTAGCTTCTCTGAAGTAACATATATTGAGCCATGTAAGAATAAAATTAATATATCCATGGCGCTACACGTTATCATACTGCACACACTCCACAAATGTGTTTAAATAGGGTCTTTGAAGGAAGTAATGGCAACTGACTTCAATACTGTGGAAATATTCAAACCAGCATAAATTGGAAAGTAAGAATGATATGGAACATAACCAGTAAAACAAATATTTATATTCTTGAGGACTTATTTTTGCAGCAAGGACACAGATGAGAGAGAAAGAAAGGGGGCAAGGTCTTTCGTAAGAAACCAGCTATTTCAGATTGTAAGGAAAGTAAAAATATTTTTGCTCACCTGATTATAGATTAAGACAGTACAGAGCAATAACCACCTGATCGATCAAGTTTTTCCTTTTCTTGAATACAATGAGTCCCATACTAGATAGATGACAATTTCTTAAGAGGTTTATGAGGAAGCAAGCCTCAGCTTTTCAGTTTATTTTATTTTCACAAAGTCTTGACGGATTTTAGTATGGCCAGTTCCTGGACTCTGCTTTCAACCATTCTCAGTGATAGTTCATGAACTTTGCACCAGGAATCTTTGTAGGGATAAGCAATGTACAAATGGATTACCAGCTGCTCAACTCCATTTTTCACTATTGTTCTACATCTAGAACATACATGTATGTTCTACATACAGAAAAGAAACAAACATGACCTACAGCTATACTGGATGGTATGCACATTTCTAACAGATTTCTTTCTTTTAATATTTGAAGATAGGCACACAATAGAATTTCCAGTTATGACTGCATTTTGCTGCCTATAATATACACATGAGCTGCTAAAATGCGTTTAGATAACGTGTGATAACTGATTATTTATTTTTCCAGTAGAACTAATAGGGTTATCAGGAACACAAGTTCAAGTTGTACACTAAAAAATAACCATATCCACTAACAGGGTAGTCTAGTGGATGCATAAAAGACATTAAAACGTAGTTTTAGGTGCACAGTAACAAAATTTCTTGCATCTTTAAAAATAGTAATATTAATAGCCATAATAATTAGGTATGATGTCCACACTCTTATCACTACTGTTAACTCAGAGCTATCATATATTTTCTAACTTTTCTTTAAGAAACACTTTTAAAGTTCACTTTTCCCCCACTGCACAACTCACAAAGCGATTTACAGAGCAACTTAAAACAACAAAAAAAAGCCTCCAGGAACTTTAACAGCTAAATGAAAGGTGATAACTTTCAATGAAAAGGCCAAAATACGGGACAATATTCCATCTTGGCTGGTTTTGACAGTGATGCCGGTTTACACCACGTCAGAAACTTATTAGCCTCTGCCTTCCTAATCCCCTCCGCAACCCCTGCGGTTTCCCTTGGCCTTTCCCCATTTCACGTTAAACTTGCAGGAAACCATTAGCCCGGGACACACGGACACACACCGAGCAGGCTCCGGATGATATTATCGCCTTTGAGCGCTAGAGCTGCGGCTCAGGCGGGGTTACTCACCCGAGGGAAGCCCACACTTCCCGACTGACAGTCCCTGATGGATCTCTCTCCGCGCGGCTCACTCGCGCGGCCGATAAGCCAGCCCCATCTCCGCACGGAGCACTTCGACAGCAACTTGTTGGTTCCGATCTTTCACAACGAGTTTGCCCGACTTTGCCCGCCGCAGCCCGCCCCGGGCCGGCACAGCGGCCACACGCGGCCCCTCCTCAGGCACCCCCGAGGCGGGGCGGCAGCTCAGCTCCCGCAGCCTCACAACAAAGAAGCCCAGCGCCCACCCCCGCGGGCAGCACCCGCCGCCCTCCCGTGCCCGGGGCCGCACACCCACCTGCGGAGCGGAACCCGCGCCGCCGGAGCCCCGGAGCCCGCACGCCGCTCCCGCCTGCCGAGGGTGCGCCGCTCCCGCCGTGCCGCCCTGCGCGGGGCTGCACCCGCCGGCTCCCTCCGTGCCGCCCTGCGCGGACAGATGGCCGGCAGCCCTCCGCTATGACACAGTGAAGCAAAGCCCGGTTGTTGTTTTTTTTTTCCTTTTCCTTTTTCCCTCCCCCCCTTTCCCTTCTTTCCCCCCCCTCTTTCTTCTTCCCGTTTTTCCTCTCTTCCTCCCCTGGCTTAGCCCCTGGCAGAGCAGCCCGAGCGTGCTCACAACACCCCCTCCGCCAGTCACTTCAATTAGTGCCACATGAGAGGAGCTTCTGCCCAAAATCAGCTTAAGAAAGGGCCAGAGGGCAGGGCAATCGCCTTTGCTCAACAATGACCAGAAGCTGTTATAAATACACAAACAAAAGCACTGGCAAGGCCAGGAATGTCATATCCTAATGTGATAAAAATTGTAAAGATTCGATGTATACCAAAAGTATAAAGGAAGAAAAATATTATTTTTTAAAGACACAAAGATTAAAAGCAGTCACCACCTCCCTACCCTTTCCCCCCAGTACGTAACCTTGTAATATGTTATCAAAGTTGTGTATTTCTGGGTGCCAAGCTATTGTGTTTTCAAGGTCCTGAGCAGCTCACTCACTATCCCTTTGTGACAGCTGCTCGCTAATATTTATAGGTACGCAAGTCTGTGCACCTTATATAACCAAGCAGACTGACCAGGGCTGGGCAGAGGTAGCTTCCAACCCCACAGATACGGTGCCTCGCACAAATAGAACAAGCGATGACTTATCTAAATTAAAACAAGAAGTTTCCAGTACACCAATAAGTAAATCAATACATTGAATACAGTACAGACTGAGGTGCATTTGTTTTAAGACTGAGGGATTAAATCTAATTTGATTTAGACACATTTTACACTAACATATGCCATGTCGTGAGTGAGCAGAAACTCCAGCCTGAGTTTTCTAACTGCAGTGAGTTAGAGTTGAAAACTAACAAAAAAACAAAACCACCAAACAAACAACTCCCAACAACAAACAGCAATCAAACAAAGCAAATAAAAACACCCTTGATCAAGCAGAGTGCCTCCACCAGCAGTGCCCAGACTCTGAGCTGCACCACTTCACAACCCTTCAGTTTGCACCGTGCTAGTTGCTAGATGCCACTGGCTCCAGCATGGGGAGGGCAGAGTGGGAGAAGGGAGTGGTTTCGGGCCCATAAGGCTGCTTGTAAACTCTGAAGTGCCTTTGAGATAGTAATTTCCAGTCTGTTGATGGCAGGATGACAACAACTAGGTTCATCTGAGGGGAAGCCAATAGTCACTGTCACCTAATTCCCTCCCCAGACATTCAAGAATGTTGCAAAGGGAGGGAACTCAGCTGATGTCCCTCCTAGTCTCGTGCCTCAATGTTTATGTACAAATCTGTGCAAAAGTAGTTAATCCTATTGACTAACCTCATGCTCTTTTAAACTGAGATAAAAGCTGTCTGAAATTAACCCTGTATTCCCACTGTTTGGTTTCCACCAACTCAACAATAAACTTCTACTACAAATAAATGTAATTTTTCCATTTAATTCCCATGCCCTCCTCTTATCACACTTGTTTGTCCTGGTGCAGCGAACGCTACTTTCTCAGACTAAACCCATTCACATACAGACTTATCCTCAAAGCACCCTTACCCTCAAAGGATGTCCACAGAGGGTTTTTGCGGCTTTATTAATTACCCGAATTTAAGCATGCGCTCAAAATAACAAAGAGTGTACTTTTAGAAGATAATTTGAAGAAACCCATTTAAGAGAGAATATTTAAGTGAGGCTCATGCAAAACTAAACCAAAAATCGCATGCACAGGCTTGCAAAAAGAAAACTGCCTGCAAGATTTCTAGGCTTCCTAGATTTAGCAGGGACAGAAATATTCTTTATTTCAACAAAGAGCTTTGAGTAACCCTGACTGCACAGATGCAAAACAGTAACACCAACATGAACGACACAGACTGAGCATTGTCAGGCCAAAGCTGCCAGCCCATGGGTTGACAAAGCCCTCCCTGATGACAGTGTGGGGTGGTAGGGGGAGAGGGAAGAAGATCCCCATTCTGGCACAGGCATGGTGCAGGTCCATGTAGCCCAGCAGAGCAGTCAGAGGTATGGCAGCATGTCCAGCTGAATTTTCAAGGTATTGCATGCAATATGGCTAATAAACCCTTCCAGTTCCACCAACTGATCTTTACACAGGGTCCTGCTTTTACTGCAAGCAGGACCAAGCTGGATGTCCACAGCAGCAGTACAGACATGTTTTGCATTGCAAAGGAGTGGACAGAATCCTCGCTGGAGGGATAAAAAACCCAACATAATCCTCAACAACAAAAACCCCTCCAGGTAAGCAGTAAAAAGATTTTTAGAATAATGAGCTTACCTGGGAAAAACATGAGCTATGACTTAAATAGCTGCATAGTTGTAACTGAATAATAAGACAGAAAAATAAGTCACGAATGGAGTGAAATGCAAGACTGTGTGTATAGTGTAAAAATCTAGCCAGCAAGGCAGATGAATAAATTGATGGAACTGAGCCACTGATGCCAGAAATGTCAGAAAAATATCCTTGTCTCTGAATTTTGGGTGAGTTTTGTATCTTTCATTTCCTGGATCAGCTATCATTGCAGAGTTCAGAGAGGGGAAAAAAAAAGGGTTATAAAAATAAAAAATATTTTCTCATTCGCCAAAAGGCCCTGTCTGAGTTGATCTGTCTTGATCTGCTTGTCATTGTGTTGCATGCTGCTTTCCTACACCAGCTTTTCCAACCTATGGAGAGAAATAGTGGAGGAATCTTGCAACGTCGCTTAAGGATGTGACATGAAGAAAACTGCATGTATGGAAATATGACTCACAGAGAGGCATTCAGAGGGCTGTCTTTGCAAGCTTGAAAGTATTCCAAATGCCATTTGCTTTACAGGTCAAAATGCTGTGTTTGATGATAAATCTGAGAGACAGGTGACAGAAATCTCCATGAACAATGTTCCAAAAATAAAATGTATAAAGAAAATATACTGTTTCATTTGTAAACGATTTAGTGTATATTTGCAATTTTAAACTGTTTGTAAAATATTCCAGCAGATCAGGCTAAGACTACTCGTTTTATAAAAAATTATGTATTACCTGGAAGTGCTTTAAGTTAACCCATTATGTAAATGGAAACCTGGATTACATACATAGGGTCCTTGAATTTGACATAATTTCCTGCACAAGCAAGCCTGTATATGAAAAGCTATCTTCAAGCACTGGTTGAAGTTTTTCCTTAAATACTGTTTTGTTTGATAAGTGAAAACTGACAACACCACCAAATCATCTAGTATTAGTGTTCTTTTCTTTTACATGTCCCTGCCGTTGGACAAAAAATAATAATGGCTTATGCTATTCCTTTGCCTGAATAAAATGTTGCAGTTCCAGAGATAAAGACGTATTGAGCTGAGCAATTAAATAGCTAAATAAATGAATCAGCAGAGCAGAAGTGACAGATTTAATTACTGCTTAGAGCTAGGAAGGGGAACTAATTATGGGGTTCATGAACCACATGCCATTCTTTTCCTTAAGCATGTGGTTCAATTCTTCTGGATCAAGCTATGCAAATACAGTAGCACCACGCACCAGATTAAAAAAAAAAGGGGAGGGGGGAGAAAAAAAAAATCAAAAAGCTATCCAAGATTTGGAAATAAGGTCTAATCTTTGAAGAAAGAATAGCCCGTGTTCAAGTGACTCCAAACCAAGAGTTACGGGAACTAGCTTTTAAATAGATAAACACTAAAAATTTAGTTCTCAAAAAAAATGTAAGCACAATGAAATTTGTTAGATGTGAATAAACCAAAGATTGCAACAGGAAGCTGTACTAAGTGCGGCATAAAGCATAAAGCTCTATCGGGTGATTAGGAGCCCCGTTCATCAGCAAGTATCTGTAGCTGGAAAGCCTGAGAAAGCTGTTGATCGTTGCTCTCTCCTTGCTTTGGTCAGTCCACCATAGCAAGCAATACATCTAAAAAGACGCTTTTGTAACCACCAAGTACAAAAACACTAGTGGTGGAAAAACCCTGCTCCTCTTTTTTTGCTTTCTGTCCCATTTTTCTGTGTTGCATTTACTATAATCCTAATTTTATTCTTGTTTGATAAGACTGTCAATGCCAATTATTTGAGCTTCACATAAAACTCATGAGCCTCATGGTATAATCCCATAAACACAGAATTCTTTCCCTCATTAGTGGGAGGAAGAAAGGGGATAAACCCCCACATATATGGCATTTGAATCACATAATTCAATTAATTGCATAATTTTGGTGAGTTTACAGCTATCTTATATGGATGAAGACAGACAAGTATCATTTCAAGAAAAAAAAAAGAACAAAAACACCAGGTTATTTTTTAAAATGAATTAATGAAGGAAAGAGAAGTCTTTCATTCATAGCCAGTTGTTTTTGAAAGTTAAAATCTCAATGTGATGTCTCTTTCAGCATAATTTAAAAAATCAACACGTTTGCCTCTTTTCCTAAAAATACTGTGAAGAGATAAATACCCTGCACAGCTGACCTCATACAGCATTCTGAAAAAAAATCAGACCTTTTACTCCACTGACTTTGAAAATTTTAAAAAAGCAGAAAAAGCATAACATGATGCAAACAATAAAACATCTTATGGATGGGAAATTTCTAAATCCACCCCAGCTACAGCCCTGTTCTCCTTCCACACCACCAGTAATTTTGTCAGAATGATAATAATTGTGTCCAAACCCAGAGATGTAGGCAGATCCCTTGGAAGGCTCACTGGACAATCACAAATGCAATCATCATTGAAGATTACAACATCAGCTCTGCTTGACTGAAATTCTGTTCTCTGAAGGCAGCCAAAACCAAGGTCTATTGCCTCAATAAAGACCAAAATGAACTCTATCTTGAAAATCAGTGTCTGGGTTTCTGTATCAAGGGAGACTGTATCTACAAGGAACCAGGAGCACTGTACATCCAAGATAAGATAAAACCAGGATTTTTTTTTTTAATGGAATTATGGTATAGCTCTATAAAAGTGACATCCTTTGCCTGGAATCCTAGTGCAGTTATATCAGAAGAAAATGCACTTTGTACCTAGACACACAGCAAAACAGAGAAGAGTTGATCTTCAAAAAAGACACTGTATCTGAAACATTAGGTACGAGTTGCATTAACACTCTTACCATATGAATTTGACGACATCTGATATCTATGTCATTAAAGTGTGATGTCTACAGAATGTCACTAAGGTATCAGTGATCACGAACCTTGCTGAACACATGCACAACTGATATCTCATAATAGAGACATTATGATTGTATAAATTATCTCAGTGGAGCATGATGAGATGAAAAGGATCCTATGAGCAGGGGCAGCTAGTCAGCAGACTGCCGGAGGACAAAGGGAGAATATACTCTTGGTGCACAACACTTCTGACCTCAGGAGGCAAAATCGGCAGGATTTCACTAACAATCACTGCCAGGCTCACGTGGAAATAACCATTTAAGTATCTGTAGTGTCCCTCTCAAAACAGGACATGATCAGTATTTGCATGTGCATCCAAAAGCACAGCCCCAAAGGAATACAAGGCATTTAGGAATGCAAGCCATGCAGAAGTGAGCTCACCACCTGGGAAGAAGTCTGACTACAAATCCACCATCTTCTGCTCTCACTGCAGAGCAGTGCAAAAGAAATCCCTCATGGGATACTTGAAAGAGGAGCCATGGTTAAGTATAGGCTGTAAGTGAATTTGTCATTGTTTTATTTATACCCTTTTGCTCCCAATATTGCACTTGGATGTCTGCCCTTAAGTCTTGCTTAACATAATTTTGCAGTATTTCACCACCCAGCTATTCTGGTGCAGTGGAGAGACAAGATGAAACATAGCGAAACCAGTAGGTTATGAGCAGAAATCAAAGAAGGGTGCACAGGTTGTCTTGAGACATGAATGCCTCCTCCAGCAGGGTCATAGAAGCCTAGAGATGGCAAGTCTTTCCTTCCTGTTTTCAAAGGGTCACTGTTTTGGGATGAGTTTACTATCAGTGAAAGGATTATCTGTAACAGGCATGAACTAGTTCTTCTCCTGCATAAAGCAGCTGGCAAAGCAACACTCCACAGTTCTGGGTGAGCCTTGGGTTTTCAGGCTCTGACTCTGTGTTTGGTTGTTACAGGGAAGGCAGCAGGTAATTTTTCACTGGCATGGGGAGTGTGCCAGTTTATCAAAACTGCCCTTAGGAAGTTTGCTCATGAAGGTTTACAAAAGAGTGACTAAGTTTACCAGTGGGTGTAAGAGGAGTTGCTAGTTGTCTGGCACAAAGAAGAGAATACTGTGGGTTTTGTATAAAGTCTAAATAACATTTATACACTACTAATCACAGAGCTAAAAATAATTTAAAATCACCCAGCATTTTCTTCTTCTCAAAGAAGCGATTTTTTTTTTTGAGTGCTCTCTTGCATTTTCCCAGTATTTTATCAAAGACTGGAAGCAACCATCCAGTCTTCACTGAGGAGTAATATAAAACCCAGTCAAGCTCCTTGACAATAATGACAATTGAAATAACAGGAGCTACTGTCCAACCCAAAAGCTGAAGTAAGCATCCAGCCACAATGCCCAAAGAGTTTTCACTGAGAAGGGCAAGGATGTTTGCATACAAATGTCAGAGCTTGCTTACTCTTGGAAAAATAACTTGCATCTGAGAAAAAAACCAGAATTATGCCAGAAATAGGAAGAGCAAGGAAGCCTGTGAACTTGCAGCCCTAGACCAAGCCTGAGCAAAACTCACAGGAAGTTCCTCTTTCTCCTAGTGCAGTGGTATACCAAAGAGGAAGCAGTCATAAGGAGTATGAAATAAGGAGTGAGAAATCTGGTCCTCATGAGCCTCACAATACAGCTCTTGATGACCTAATACAGATGACAAAAAGGAAGGGTATAATATGTGATATGCTCATTGTGACACATACGAACAATTGTGAAAAATAATTAATTAATTAAATAAAAAGCTGTCTTGATTTGTAAAACCAGAGAAGCAATTACTTTCAAAAATTCTGCCACTTTGAAAAACATGAGGGAATAGCACAAGCACAGAATGGATCAAGAGAACAATTCACACATCTAAAGGAATAGTTGAGTTCCATCTCTTAAAGTCTGAGGTTTGCCAGTCTGAAGGAACAAAGCTCCAGGGCACAAAAATCAGTCAGACAGTTGTGGAAGAGACTTCGGAAGTTCCACTTCCAGTCTCTGAATTTGGCTACTGGTAATGTCTGGAAATTCCAGTGGTAGAAGCTGTAGAAATTACCAAACCAAAAATCTCCAAAACACAAGCAAGTTGGAAAGTCAAAACTGAACCACCTTTGTGGATCAAATCTCAAATGCACACAGTGATGGCAGACCATCCATCCATCCATTCTGAATAAAAAGTGTTTTTAACATTAATCTATTCATTTCACAAAGAACCTGGGGTAGAAAAAGGAGAAACTGATAAAGCCAAGAGTGGAGAATAAAACACTGATAATGTCATCTGCATTTTGGAATGGGTAGCATGGTACATACGACATTGAGACCAAGGACGCTCCCTGAATTTCTAAATATAAGTAATGCCATGATTATTCCTCATTTAAGACTGTAAACATTTTGCATGCCTTTTATTCTAGAACCAGCACAAGATTATTCAACAACTCAGACAGAACTGACAGTCAGTCCTCCTAAAATAACAGATGGGACAGGGCCACCCCTGCCTGCCACAGAAGAGCAGGGAATTGCAATAGAGAGATCTAGAGGATCCATGCTGCTAATCTGGCTGCCTCCAGGGACTGATGCTAGTCAGCCATCACAGCTGCTGGCACTGGGCATTCTACCAATAGTTTCCACTCCTGCTTTAGGGACAGCAGCAGTTTCAGACAACCTGTTTTTCCCTGTCCTAATAAGGACAAAATTAGGGGGTGCAGATGTTAGGGGGTGTGCACTTTGTCTTTCCGGGAGCCTGCTACCTTAGACAGTTTCTGCTTTGCCTGTGCTCACAGCCAGCCCAGTTTGCTGCTGGAAGCTGAGGACTCCATTTAACTTGGCTTCTTCTGCATTCTCAGAAGATTCAGCAAAAGCTACATTCACTGGTGTCATAATGCTTCTGAGAGTCAGGGGCCTTGACCTTGAGCATACGAAATCCACCTTGTGTCAGTCTTAATTCCGTCTCAAGGGTCATCAGTAAAAAATCATTCTCAAAAAACAAACAGTTCATCTCTAATGATCGTGCTGTCCATATTGTGCTCTTCAAGTTCCTTACGAAAGGGTTTGATTGCAGTGAAATTCTTAATGTAAAAGTCTACCATGAGATATTTCAATATGCTGATGCAACGTAAGAGTTATCACTGTGTTAGGGAGGAACTTGACAAGTTTGATCAGGAATCTACTGAAGAGCTGTAGAGTAAATTATAGATTTAAAATCAGGAACAGCTTTGAAATATATATTGGCAGTTGTTTGTTTTACAGGACCATCAGAACATGTGTTGCATCAGTATTGGCAGATAACACTCAAATTTCAGTAAATATTAGTGTTTCAAGCTGGAATTATTAAAGCCTATTACTTACAGCTTTTCTGACAGATTATACTATTGTTGGCCACTAGTGTAGCAACAACAGGAAAAAAATTGAGAACAATAATTTTGTTCAACATAAAATCATACCTTGCTATACCATAATGACATTTTATATCCAACTCCATATCGCACTTCATTCCATTTTATTTTTTACCATATAAAACTTTATGGAGGGAGAATTACTTCAGTGATGCTCACCAAATTCAGACCCCCTTCTCCACCTGCAGATTTTCACTGTGCCCTCTTGAGATTCACTTTTTCTTTCAGCACCTTAGCTCCAAGAACATAAAATAATAACCTTATCCTACCTCACAGAGCTGCTATTAGTACACCCCATTTAGATTCTGGAGCATTACAGCATTGTGGGAGAAAAATGGTTTATCTATGTGCCATTTTATGTGTGCATTTTCCACTGAGCTTTTTTTTCAAAAAAAGTTAAATTTGTCGCTTGAACATTTGTTTTTCCATTTTCTTTTTTTAATTTCTGTCACCTTGTTTTGCTTTGTCCTGTGTTGTGTCTCCTGGTATAGTCTTTCTGCTTCAGTCACTTCTCTGTGTCATAAAACTGTGATGAGGTTTCTCTCAGTACTTCTTTTCTCCACTGTTTCATTCTTCTTATTCCTCCTATATTGACAGGCTCTCTAGATTGAAAATAGGTAAGTATTGCCAAACTTAGTCACATCTTTGCATCTTCTTTCTTATTACTCTGAGCCTTTCCTTTGCTGTCTGTGAACCATCCCGCTTTGCCTCCTGAAGGAATTTTTTCCCTTTACAGAGGTGAAGGAGAGCCTTACACCAGCAAGCATTCTTTGACATTAAGAAGAGTGACTGATCAGAGGGCTTTTATTCAGAATACATGTAGACCTTTAGTGACGTGTAAAACACCTCAGAGGTAATGAAAGCTTCAGGGTATCTGTCTGAAATAAGCATTTCTTCAGTGCTCAGTGCAAAAAGTTGCTAATCTTGCTTAGAGTTTGCTACAGCTCAAACCTCAGGAGGCTTTACAGGTTAAATTTTACATCTTGGACCCAACTGGGAAAAAAATCAAAGCTGTTGCATGCAGAAAACGTGGTTTATGGGCTGATCGCAGCCCAGGTGCTGATGGCTTCCATCTGCTTATTCCCTTGTCCTCTGCAGTGGATTCTCAAGAAGTGCAAATCAGAACCAACCAGTGCTGTAATTTACCTTGATTTTAATCATTTGCCCTCAGAAAAATAAATTAAAAGTCTCATTGTTAAGCCTAGTTAAAAAATGATACTGCAACTGCAACTTAGCCTTTCAAGAAAGAATTCAGAATCCAGTAGAACTCCTAGAGAGTTTATTTATATGTATAGTGACACTAATTTTTGTATTTACTTCCTTTTCAGGGGTGTTAAGTACATTTTTAAAGTTTGATAATTGCTCAGTTCCAAGAGGTAAGATATCTTCTCCTTGCAGATCTGGAGAAATGTTGAAGTTGGCAATACATTGCCAGAAAGCCTTACCTTGTTACGACTCTAAACAGACCCAACATTTTTGTGCAGAGCAGCAAGCTCAGGGAGATATCAGCAACTCTCCTGGAGTGGCTCATGAGCAAAAGCTTGCGGGACTCAATCCTACAAAGGCACTGACATGATCTACTTTGCTGCTTTGCTGCTTCAGTTTGCAGTGCTTGGCTACTGCCAGGATATACCCCAGAATCACATCTGTATACACCTGAGTCTTTACAGGAGATGGAGCCTGCTATTTGGAATCTGCTGATGAAATCTGGGCAGCTGCTCAAGGATGAAATTTGCCTCTGGTCTGGGGGATCTGCTCGCTATTCAAATCCCATCAAAGCATGTGGAAGCTTTGCTGTCTCAGTCTTCCTTTTGAGGCAGGACATGCACACACACATACATATATATATATATACACACCTCTGTCTATATCTGGGTATAATTTTTAGAAAACACACTATTTCATAATTTCAGAATATTTCTAGGACCATCTCAACTGAACTGTACAGCAAGATGCACTGAAATCTTCAGTATTTCAGAGGTGATTATTTTGGTATAATCACTTTTTCATTTGTCTGCGTAAGTTTTCCCAACCCATTCTTTCTCTGCTCTACTCCTTCTCTCTTATCCATGTAGGGATGTTCACACCAACCCTTCCTTTCTCTATTCATTTTTGCAAATGTTTTCTCTATGGTTTTTTTTCCCCCATGGTTTGAATTTTATGAATTTTATGTTTTGAGTACCTTTTCTGAAGAGGCACTAAAGAGAGAGAAAGCAATTCAGAAAAAAAAAATATTTTATAACTTTAACTTAATAGAATCATAGAATAGCCTGACTTGGAAGTGACCTTAATAATCACTTAGTTCCAACTCCCCTGCTTTGGGCAGGGTCGTCTTTCACTAGACCAGGTTGCTGCATTCAACCTGTCCTTAAACACTTCCAGTGATGGGGCATCCACAACTGCTCTGGGCAACCTGTTCCACTGCCTCACCACCCTGACAGTAGAGAATTTTTTCCTAACATTTAATCTAAATGTACCCTCTTTCAGTTAATGTCAAGTCATTTTTGGGGAAAAGGCAAGGAATATGGAAAGAGAAACTCCCAAGAGTTCTCTTTTTTTCTACACCATTTCAATACACAGCACAGTAATGGTGATTATTAGAAGTTGTTCTGAAAGTTGTTCCCCAAGCAGAAAAATAAAAAAGAATATCAACTCTGGTAAGTTAAATTTAATAAGTCCAGCCAAAAAAAGATTTTGAAGAGCAATTTTCCAAAGGCATAAAACCAATATAAAATGATTTTAAGCACATCTGAAACAGGAATTCTGCTAGAAAGTCTTTAGGGCTGATAAGTAACTGGAGTATGAAAGGGGAACCCAAACAGGATCAGACTCTACCTCAGCAAAGTTAAAAGAATTCTTTACACTGGTGTTCACTATGGAACAGACTTCAGAGGTTTCCAGGCCAAAACCTTTCTTTACAGGGCACGAGCCCCTTAAAACTGGTTAGACAATAGGAAATACATAGCAGAAAACTCAATGGTCACTCTTCACAATGCAGAGAGATTTCTAGTAGATCAGTGTAGGGAAATGCACTGTTCAACATAGCCATCGGAAATTTGGATAAGGCTGAATAGTGAGATGACAGAGAATCACACTAGATTATTTAGGGTAGTTAAAGCCAAAGGTGACTGAAAAATTGCAGAATAATCTCAGTGTGTGCTGGTGATAAAACTGTGGAGAAAAAGTAATGCTGATAAATGTTGAAACTGGAATAAAAAAAACAAAGAGTCTTAACTATACATACTCAGTGATGAGCTTTAAGTGAGCTGTTACAACCCTAAATTATGGATACAGCAACTGGAGAAACCGCGTACCATTCTATGAAACCATCAGCCTAAAGCAAAAGGATTATTATGAATTATTAGGAAAATGAAATGGGAGAGAGATTTTATGATCACAAAGAAAATGAACCTTATCTTCTAAGCCCCAAGGGACTCACCTGAAGTAGAAAACATATAGACAAGGATGCTTAGATAGTAAGGTAATTAATGGTGAGGGACAGTATTTGTGTGAGAATCAATAAGCAGGTTGGGATAACTCATTTTGGAAAACAGACAGTTCAGAAAAACATGCCCAAATTGTGTCACATGCCATCATGTGTCACACTGAGAAAGGTAAAACAGGACAGACTATTTACCCCTACTAATAATACAAGAAGGAAAGAGCAGCAAATGAAATGTTGGCATATCGGATTAAAGCCTATAAAAGGGAATACACTTTTTTACTGACTGAATAATAAAGTTAAAGAGTAAAGCACTAGAAGATATTGCAGATGTTAAAAGCCTGAATAGGCTCAAAAAGCAATTAAACAAATTCACGGGGCATCCCTCTCCCCCTCCCCAATATTTATTAGAAACAAAGGTATAATTTCTAGCCAAGAACCTAAACTTCAGACCAGGAAAGGCTGAGACAAGTACTGGGAAATGCATCCCCCTAAAGCTGCCATCTTACACTCTTGAAATATATATAATCAAATATGTTTAGAAAAATTCACCAGGTCTACTGGTTACACCCAGCAGAGCCATTTTCCTGCTTTTGCCCTCAGGAGAGCTGTACTCTGAGCAGAAGACCCATACAGTTCATCAAGGAGGCACAGGATTGCCCAACCAACCACTAACAACATGTGTCAGGACAGCAAAAGTGGGACAGAAGGCTTCTCATCTTGTGCTGAGTGCTCTACACCATCTGTACCCAAGCCTAAGTCCACTCTGAGCCTGGATATTAGCCTGGTACAGTCAGAAGTGATGATCACCACTCTGTCTGTCACCAAAGCTAGGCATTTATTTCATTCAGTTGTGTAGGTTTTCCTTGGAGGAGTTTTGGGACCATAAGAGGAAGCATAAAGTCTTGCAAAGATTGGGAAAACTGGTGAAGAAAGTGGTTTCCATTTCAAGCAGAAGAAAGAAACAAGACAGAAAAATATTAAAATATATTTGTTGGATTTTTCCAAGCTAGTAAATCACCCAAATTGACCTATTTTTACACTGTACTTGTTTACAAGGTCTACAGAACTCCTCACCTGTGTGGATTAAACATGCTTCACTGATTTTTTTTGTTCATTTAATAAAAACCCACAATCTATTCCGGCATCCTGGTATACATGACCAGTCCTACAATATGTTCTAGCAGCAATGAGATACATGTTTGTAATAATAATGATCGGCATATTCACTGTTCTTTTTCTTCAAAATACAGAGTGTCTCAGGAATATTGTTAAAATCGTTAAAGCAGCCATTTAGGTAAGCAAAATGAAATTCTGTTGGAATTATCAGGTCGGAAGATGTCTTTGGGCGTCATCTGGGCCCACTCAAACAAGATCAGCTTTGAGGTTACATCTGAGTTCAGGGTTTGCTCAGGGGCTTGCACAAACAACTTTGTCCTATCTCCAAGAATGCAGGTGCCACCGACTTTGTGAGTACCTGTGCCAGTATTTGACACACACACCCACCCCCCAAGGCAGGAAAGATTTTTCTGATACTTAGACAAAATTTCCTATGTTGCTACTTGTGACTGCTGCCTTTTGTTATATTTCAGTGCCCTGCCTTGAAGAGTTTGACTTCATCTTATCTGTACATTGCCAATAGGTAGTTTAAAACAATTTAAATTTAAAACAATTAGATTTCCCCCTTATTCTCACCTTCATTTCTGTCAGCTTCTCCATGTATATCCTGGGCTCCAGGTACCTGGTGCTCCAGTATGTCAATGTCCATCTTGTACAGGGCAATCCAAAACAAGACACAGTCCTCCAGGTAGGGTCTTACTAGTGCCAAGCAGAGGGCAAGCAAGAATCACTTTTATCAGCCTGCTGGCTACACTCTTGCTAGTACAGCCCAGGATGGTGTTGACCTTCAGGATGCACTGCTGACTCACGTTGGAGTTTTTGTTGTCTGCTGGGACACCCTGGATGTTTTATGCAATGCTGCTCTGGAACCAGTTGGTGCCCAGCCTGTCCTGCTGCATGGTCAGGATTTTGCATTTGCCCGTGCTTAACTTTGAAAAGTTTCTTCCAGATTAATCCTCCAGTTTGTTAAGACTGCTTGGAATGGCAGCTCTGCACTCGGGTGTATTAATTGCTCCCCTAATCAGGTATCATCTGTGAACTTGCTGAGGGTGTATTTTGTTTCCAGTGAAGGCATGAATGAATGTCAGCACTGGTGTTGACTCCTGATAGATGTTACTAGAAACCAGTCATCAGTTGGACTTCATACAGTTGATCACAACTCTTGGAGCCTCATGATATGGCCAGGGGTGCATTCACCTTGTAGTCCACTTCTCAAGTCTGTGTCTCACTAATTTGGCTGCAGGCATACCTTGTAACAGGCCTTGCAGAAGCCAAGGTAATTAACCAGTGCTCTTCCTTCATCCACCATACCAGCCATCTCCTCCTAGCACGTACTCAGACTGTTCAGCCACAATTTGCTGTTTGTGAATCCATGCTATTCCCAATTGCCTTTTTGTCCTCCAAGTGACTGGACATGGTTTTCAGAAGGGTTTTCTCCAAAATCCTTGTGGAAACTGGAGGCAGCTTTATCAGCAAATAGTTTCCCAGGTCTGCTTTCCTGCTTACATGCATGTAACACTTGCCTGTTCCCAGCCTTCAGGAATCTCCCCTAATTCCTAGGGGCCTTTCGAAGAAGATACAAAGCAGTCCTTGCAGTGATGTTAGCCAGCTCTCTGCACATCCTTGGATACATCCTCTCTTTTCCCATGGACTTGTGTACGCACAGTTTGCTTATTTGGTCACTAACTCAATTTTCCCAAATTCTGCTTGGGAGATGTGAGGACAGAACTTGTCAGGAAAGACCAAAGAGAAGAAGATGCTGAATTGCTCAGCCTCTTCTGTGTGCTTCATTACCAAATTTGCTGCCTTTTTTCACAGCCCCACATCTTCCTTAGACCTCCTTTTGATTCTACTTCTAGAAGTTCTTATTGCCATTCCCATTCCTCACCAATTCGAAATTTAGCTGAGCTCTGACTTTCCTAATTCCTTGCCTACATGACCACACAATTCTGCACTGCTCCTGAGTAGCCCTCCTTCACCTCCTCTGCCTTTTTGCACAGGAGACCAGGCTGGAGCTCCCTTACTGTCTGTTGTGCCTTTGTGACTGCCTAGGCTGTGGGCTGGGCTAAGCCCAAGTCTGGGAAGGTTGACCTCAGAGACCAGCATCCTCTCCAGGTCCCTTTCCCCTCCCCTTTCCCTTCAGGGCAGTCTCTCATGGGAACCTGCCAAACAGTTCCCAAAATGAGCCGTTGAACCCTCTATTTTCATTTGCTGTTATCATTCTGAAAACTTTCCAGTTTTGCTCAAAGTAGTTGTTCATTTTAGACAAAAGATCTCAAAAAATCAAGTTTACTTAAAATCCAAAAAAAAGAAAAATTATATGAAACTTTTTTCTTTATCAAAGTTAGATACAGCTGAACGTTTACAACGTTTACATAGTCACTAAATTGTGTTCATTTACTAAGCTGAAATGAAAAGTAATGGAATAGCAATGCTTAATGCTTATTGACTATAAATAATTTAGATTATTTGTAATTTTAAATAATTATTTGTAAATAATGATCCATGACTAAGTCTGACAATATGGCTGGAAAATAAAATTAAGAGAGATTACAAAGAACGCCTCCCAGCTCAGCATCTCACAAATTTTCTTGCTACCTGTGAACATCTGTTTCACTTTTCAGCAACCTTGTCTTGCCTCCATTGCAACTCACAGCAGTGTCTAATTTAAACATTCTGTAATCATGTTTTTTAGTCCTAAATCATGAGGTTGTGAGATGTGCAATTACTGCTTCTTTCAATTTATTCACAAAAGACAAGCAAGAGAGAGAATACTGTTTTTTTTACTCCCACCTGTTATGCTAAGAGAAGCTGAATGAGTGTTTGACAGGTAAAAATATAAAGAATGAACCTGAAAGGTAAAACACTATCAAAATTAAATTCATATACATTTGTGAGACTTAGGGCATGTTCCAGAAACTGACAGCATTTTACTTTTTCTCTAACATGTATAGTATGCTCAAAAAGCTTCTGTTAAAATGCCATGTAATTAACCTAGGATACAAGGGATAAAATGCTGAAGAGAACAACTAAGATAATTTGTCATCAGGATTTTCATTAAAACCCTCAGTATTACAGGAATTAATTTCAGCAGTGCTTTCCCCTGATTACTGCCTGTCGGATTGTATACAGGCATCCAACAGGATATTTGAATGGGGAGCATTTGCTCCCATTCCACATCAGCATTGCGAAGGTAAGTGGTTTATCTACATTGACTGTGATTCATCATCTGTATTTTAATATTGCAAAACCTGAAGACTTTGCTTGGATTTTAATGTCCCCTAGCATTGCTTTTTCCTAGTAAATGTTACATTGAAAATAGCTTTTCCTGACACACGCATTGCCGTCACCATTTTGGACAGGGAGAAAGATCAATGTGCTTCAAAATGACAATGGTCATTAATTTGTTACTTTAGTTTCCCAGACGTTATAGTTCACTACATATTGTTATATCTCACACCACACAAACCTCATTGGTCACAAAAAGGAGGAAGCCAGCTCTGATTTCAGATTCTGAATTGTCCTACAACCTGTACAGGATCTAGGCAGCATTTCTTATCTAGCTTTCACATTTTTAATTTTTCAAAATTCTCGCCTTGTAAAGCAGACCACTTTGGAGTCTGCAACACATTTTAAAGTAATGATTAAACACTAATCCACTAACATACTGAAGTGGCACTTGAGAATTTGGCAGTATCACTTTAAATAATCTCTTAGCCTACTGATGGCTCTCTCAGTATCCTGTGTTTCCACACATAGCTGATGAATAAAATTATTTGAACTAATCTGTGCCTATACTTCATGCAGTATTTCTTGCATGAAAAGCAAACAATGGAGCCTGTATGCCTTAGAGTAAGGAAACCTGTATGAAACATATAGTTTTTATAAATTTTTAAATTTCAGGTTTTATAACATTTTTTCCTTCAAGTTATCTAAAAGTATTTTTAGAAACAATCTCACTGTAAATCTGAGAGTGCCATTTTTGTCTCTATTACAGAAATTACTTTGGTCAATTTTGGCCAAAGCAATGCAGTTCAATGTCACACATGGGGGCAGGAAGAGGGCAGCAAATGGAGAAATGAAATTCACCCCTACAGCATAAACGAGATATGCAACACTACTGAGGAACAACAAGCTGTAATATTGTACAGTGTCTTATAAAATCATGTTAAATAAATACAGAAGTAATTGGATGTTGTCTTAAGTTGTTTTTGCTCATTGGCATGAATTTATGACATATTGTCTGCAAAAAATTTGACTGAATAATGTCTGTGCTGCACCCAGCTGCCTATAAGGTGAGTAGGCAAAGTATCTTTTATGGCTTAAAAATTATTACGGGATCAAGATCTGCCTAGCTCTTTGAGCTGAAATGTAGCTAAAACCAAAGGACTAAGCTGTCAATTCTCCCTCTTTGAGAGGGGAAAATTAAGGGGGGAGAGGGGGTGTCCTGATCCCTAAGTAGTATTTTAAACAAAAAAAATGCAGCTTTCTCTAGCACTGTACTTTAAAATTTGGGTGAGTTCACTGATTTTTCATCCATTTTCAACTTTCCTAAGAGCTGTCCCTATATGCTACAGGTATTGGGTTCAAACCTGCTTTACTTGCATCTTCTGTTATAATCACATTATGAGATGACACATACATTCATCTGGTCATAAGGGAACGCTTAGAGAATTCAGGTTAAGAAGATGACTCAGTTGCCTTATTTAGATTAAAAATTCTTCTGAGTACCTGGCACATTAAGCTTTTCATTAAATAACAAAATGTGCCATCTCTCTTTCTTCTCCCTGTTCTCATTTTTCCATTAACAGTTTTCTGGCCCTTCTATCATTGCATACTTCCCTTCTCCCAGTCTGTTGATCTCTTTTCTCCTCTTTGCTACTCATATAGTTGCCCTTCCTCCTGTTCATCTTCACTCTTCCTATAGTCTCTGCTGTGCTACTTCTACATAACACTGCCAGTCATTCACAGCCTCTCCTTTTGTTCACATCGAGCCTCTTTTTATTTATGCTGTTCCTTTTCATGGAGCATATACACAAGGCTGAAAAACAGCAGCTTTCAAATTTTCCAGTACTTCCTGTAGGGAAAATCTGTGCCATCACATAGGATCTAAACCCAGTCTACAGCAATGTCCATTCACCAGGTGCCCTAGAAGCAAAGGGCCACCATGTCTTTTGATTGTCCTGTAACCTACAAAGCTATTCTAGCCAAGGACAGGTCCTGTAAGTGATATGCACTACTACAGCTCCACGGTAAACAGTAGGTCTTGCTCTTCCCTGAAACTCTTCCAGACTGCTGGATGCATGTGTTCGGTCAAACTTCACAAAAAGTGTTTTCCCCCTCCTCTCCCAGTGCTAGATTTGCCTTTTAAATTATTGAAGCTACTCATCAGAGCTAGTTCTGCTGGGCAAGGCCTGGGGCTTCAGAATACAATTATATCACAGGCATAAAGACATCTCTTTTCTGCCACAATGGAGTCATAAAATGGAACCTGAAATAAAAAGTAGAAAATCTAGAGACAGACCATTAGATTTTTCTCTTTGATTTTTCTTCCTTAGATGTAAAACCCATTAAATAGGCCAGTATGTAGGCAACCTCTTATTTAACTAGAATTATGGCAATTGCACCCACTCCACATGGAAATGTATTGAGTAGTAATGGCTAGTTATTTTAGTGGACTCTTTTTTCAATCAATAGTTATAACTCCCAGATATCGATTATAACCCATATCTTTAAAAATATCAACAATTAATGCTAAAAGACTGAGTAGTTACTTATAGTGGAAAATGTACACATTGCAAGCGCACAATTATTCAAAGTTATATATATTCTGCAACATAGAAAATCTATTAGCACACACAAATTAACAAACTACTTTGTGTTTCCAGTCAGGGGACCATGATAGTCTGTGACTGGTAATCTGGAGCACAAACAAAGCTGTGAATTTGCTATGCTAACGTGCCACCATTGATATTCCTACATTTACCATGTTTTCCATAAATGAACTAGTCCAAGAGGAAAGTGGCTTACTTACGTTTAGATATTATTCTTTATGTACCAGCTATAAGCCATTGTCACAGGTCCTATGTAAAGACACCAATTTCTGTGCCTGATTCTCTCCGCTTAATTGACTTTAAAACTTTAGGTAATATCTGACACAGGAATTGACATGGAAATTAGGCTATCTGAATATGACCTTATTCCATCCCATTCTCTCAGCCTCTCCTGAAGGCCAAGGAATGGGATAGGTTTTAAGGATAACCCATCTACCAGGCATGTCCAAAACTATGTCTAATGCATAAAGAATGGTGAGAAGAACTTCCTCCAAATTCATCTCCCATCTTCAATACAGCCACACCAGTTCTGCCTGCAGGGAAACACAATGGCTGCAGGGACATAACTTGCTGAAATTACGTTAATTATGCTTTCTCTCACCTTTCTTTGTGGATGTTGCTGATAGCAGTCATCGATGACTCTTTGAAATCCCATCCTTGGAAAAGGCACAGAGAAGGACTTCCACACTACACTTTTGGAAAAAATCTGTCTTGCTAGACTCTGGGTTATAATAAATCTGAAACAATTTCTGTTCACTATGTAAAATTAGGGCAACAGAAATATGATTGTCAGCAGTGTGACAAAATACCCTTAAACCTCTGGCAATTAATGAAAACCCCTAGCTTCTTGGTGCAATCAGTGCTGCCTTCATATAAGTTCACAAGTATCACAGTCACACTTTCCATTAGCTTCAGTGAGAACTGCTCATGTAAACAAAATGTGCTCTTGGTACACCTGAACGGAATTTTGCCCTTGCTGCTTCCTTACTGACAGACATCTGACAGCACCTGAAGTCATCTAAGCAACAGGGAGGCTTTGTTAACTCCAGGAAAACCTTGGAGTAACTGGAGGATTGGTTTGGTGGTTTGTTTATTTTTTTCCACTTTTTTTTCCTTTCTTTCCCTTTTCCTTCCAGAAATCAGTGAAATTTCCAGGAATGGGCTAGAGGAACACTGATATGCTTTTCCATAAATCTTAAAATAATCAGGGTAGGAATGTCACACAGTTGTGTTCTCCCCTTTCAGAGCAGGAATGTGAGGAAACTACAAAATGTTGTAATATACACCAGTGTCACTGTGAGTAGAATTTGACCCACAGGACCTTTTTCTTAACTGAAAAATCAATAAATGTCAAACAATTATAATACAAGTAGCTTTTTCCAGCACAGCCTGTAATGAAATTATGCTTTAGACATAAGGCTAATGCAAGCCATATTTTAGCCATGTTTTGGAATTCCATATTTTAGCCATGTTTTGGAATTACCAAAAGAATTAACAAAAGAATTATCCACTATCACCATGGCATAACCTGAAATTTTATTTTTCAGTCTTCCAGATAAATTTTCAATTATTAGCAATACCCATACTCAAGAAACAACAACCATATTGAGAGAAAAAAAGAGAAAAGAGATGGAAAGTAAAATAAAGCCAGCCAACCCAACGCAATAAAAGCTGAGGCAGATTTTTAAAGGAGTTCAGCATCCATGCTAAGGGTTCTGTTCTGCTAACAGGACTCCTTAGCTCCTAGAAATGATTGGGGATAGAAGAGGAACAGGAGAAGGCTTTTGAAAGTTTAGTAAGAGTGCTGGTGGGCACGCTGCACGCTAACACAGCATGTGAGCCTTCGCACTGGGCCCCTGAGAAGACCAACATGTCTCATTTGGTGTCTCATTTTTGGTATTTATGTAATTCACCAGACTCTCTGAACAATTCAGAAGGAACTTTCCTACCTGATGCCCATGCATATTTTGTGATCACGCATGGAGAAGCAGAGATGATCTATTTTGCTGTGTTCATAGCTTCACAACACAAGAGGTTTGGGCCAGACACCCTTATTATTGTACAATGCCACATGAAATACTTCATAGGGTTACATGGGTTACTGTAGAATTAGGGGTTATAATTTATGGCATCCAGCCCTGAGCACTTTGAGTCCTGAACTGGGTTACTGTGACCTGAGCACTCACACACAAGCAGGGGCGAGCAGTACGGACACTCATCCTCTGGCTTAGTTAATTGGGTTCCTCCAAGTAGAGCATAAGTTCATAAATCTCTACAGAGAAGACATGCTCAGTGAGGAATTCAGGAGCTGACAAACAGCTGAATGGAAACACCCCATGAAGTGGCTAGTACATCTACATGGAACCATATGCGAGCACAGCAGGGTAAAGCCAGTGTCATCCTCTGCCATTAGCAACTATGTTGGAATTCTTTGCTCCAGAAAACCTATTAAATATCCCCATTTAAAATACATATGAGCAAACATTATGTAGAGGCACATTTTTATGATGTTAATGCAGGGTGGTTTTTCAGTATGCCTTGGCATTTCATTATGCTATCTGACCACTTTCCCGAAACAGTAAGAATACTATACAGAAGTAAGTAGTTTTGCTAAAGGTACAGTGATCATGAAGGAAAGAAAACATAAAATCCAAACACATAATGCTTGGGGTGTTTCCTGGCCTAAACTGCAGTTCTCCTTATGTCCAATTAACCTTCATTCACAGAAAGGGTGATTAAACATTGGAATGGGCTGCCCAGGGAGGTGGAGGAGTCACTGTCTCTGGAGGTGTTTGAGGGAAGACTAGACGTGGCACTTAGTGCCATGGTCTGGTTGACATGGTGGTGTTCAGGCATAGGATGGATTCGATGATCTCAGAAGTCTTTTCCAACCTAATTGTGGCTTCTGTGATTCTGTGATTCTGTGGGTGCAGAAGACAGCTAAGGAATATCTAATAACTTGCATGCAGAAGACAGCTAATGATACTCGTAAAATAAAATACTGAAATGACTATTTAATTCCTATTCTCTGGCAGAAATTATGATGTTGGTTATTGCTGGCCTTTTGTACTTCAATAAAAGTCTTTAAAATATCACCTCTGACTTGACTGATGTGCTTTTGAAGCAGTTTCTTGAATCAGAGTACCTCTACTTCCAATTAACTACAGAGTTCCTTTTAGATTTCCTGGATTTTGTAATAACAAAGTTTCTTTCCTAATGTTTTCTTCTCTCCTGTGGTCAGGATTTAGAAATGCTACACTGCATTTGTTCAAGGGCACAAGGTTCCTCTCAGTGATTTTACTTAAACTCCCTTATTTAAGAAAAAACCACTGGGATTAATTATTTCTCATATGTAACTTCCAAGCTGAGAAACTGCATTTCTTCTCCTGCTTCTTCTGTTAATTCTACTAATAAGGGTTATTGTAATCTACTGGTAGAGAATTAAGCAGCAATTTTGTTGGTGATACACATTACAGCAGAGAATAAATCTTCTCATTGTGGCACTGGTGCTGCCGTCCTTCCACAGTAAGTACACAACAAGGCAGACAATATACTTAGCTATTGCAGCAACAGGCTTCTGATTTAGGACAGAGACTAATGAATCCTGTTCAGCATCCTCAGGTGTCCAGGCCATGTTATCTTCCCCATATACTTAATTTTTTCTTCTGAAGGAATGATCAAGGATTTCCTAGTAAATTAGCAAACTGAACTCTTCAAACTCCTTAGGCCTTTCCATAGCTGGGATTATGGAGCATTAGCTGTCTGCTGCCAGGTTAAGCTCCATGAGCTGCTGAGAGCACCTCCTAATCGACTGTTATGTTTCTAACTAGTTGACTTAGACATAATGTTGTAGTCTAAATCAAAGGTTTGTCTCCTGTGTAGCAAAGATTTGACACATCCTCATTGACCTCTATTTACTTAAATAAATGAACAGTCAATTGATGAGAAGTAGAGCAAAACCAACCTCAAAATGTAAGCATAAGCCAGCTTTAGTCTTCAGAAGGGGGGGGGGACGACCATGAATGAATATCTAAATATCAGTGTGAATAAAAATATTTGCGTATTGGTTTACTTATGGCTTCGTGCTTAACCTCACACCTGAATGCAAGTCTGCTGCACCAAATCATGCTACAGCCACTTCTGCTGCCTTCTCTGGTGGCAGAGTGGTTCAGACTTGGGGGATAGCAAACACTCACTTTGCACACAACGTTACTCTGGTTTGACAACATTACTCCTCCCTTTTTTTCACACTCTGCCCCACAGCTGTGCCAGTGGAGAGGTTTGCATGGGCACTCTCTAAAATGCTCAAGGTAAAACGAGCTGGTTTATTTTAAGTGGTGTGAACTGCGTATCTGAACTGGCTTGGCTGAGTTTGCAAGTTTCAGGCTAAGGAGCAATCATGCAAGCCACTCCACTAGCAAAACCAGAGAGGCAGCACTGCCAGCTGCTGGGTGCCAATGACAGTGGAAAGCAGGAATGTCTTTAAGCAGAACAGCTGGAGCCTAGAGGATGCCATCCTTCTGCAGCTGTAAAACTTCTGCCTCAGTGTCCCTTAGGTGTGGGAAAGACCAACCCCAGGAAAAGCTTCTGTTAGTATCTGGGAAAAAAAAAAAGTTATAGTATGTTACTTCTATCCACTTGATATAGGCTAAACTTGAAAAAAAACTCCAACACAAAACTAGTTAGTAAATCAGCAAACTCTTTTAAGTATAGAAAGCAAAATTTTTTGTACCCAATTCTCAGATAAACAAACAACACTTCTCTGTGGTATAAGTGCACTGACTTAGGCTTTTCCCTAGCTTTTGGCATTGAAGATCTCCAAACTCATAAAACCTTCGAATTTCAAGAGCTAAATCTAACCCCAAATGTTGTTTCTCTGATGGCAAAAGTTTTCAGCAAATATTTACTTCAGAGAAAACACCATTACTAGTACTTAGTCTGTGTGTCTATGTAGAATTTACAGGCTAAAGCATCAAGCAAATGGCATATCTTAAAATCCATTGGTGGTTTGATGGGCACTTTTCTCTGGCCTAACTGAACTGGGGCTCCCTTCCCTATGATGCATGTTCAGTTACACTGGAGCAATGATTTGGAGGCTACACTGCAAACCAGATGAGCACTTTGCTCTGCTTTATAAGAGACCTTGAAAAAAAGAGAAAGGAGATGGGTAATCTTCCAAGTTTGCTAGCCCGGTTCAGTGTTCAGTCCTACAAAAAACTATGCCAGCACAATGGGAAAGAAAGAAGCAGAAATAGGCGGAAGGTTGTGGACAGGGGTGGGAGGTGCTTCCATTTTTGCGCCAAAGATTATGCACATAGAAGTCTAAAATGGTGTCAAGCATGAGTTCTGCGCCCCACTCGGGATTGCCAATTAGCATATATTAATTTATATTAATAATAAGATACACATAAATTAAATAATGTGTAGGTAAATATTAAACATGCTAAAGAAATAATATTAGAAACCTTGATTTAATAGTCCTTTAAAACTGTAATCAAGTAAAATTGAAATTCAGGTATTTACAATGTATTTGTATTTTAACACTTTTAAAGAACTTCACCTAAAAATACAGTATGCATTCTTACGCAGGAAAACAGTCACTTGCCATTCAGTGTGATTCCTCTGTTGCGTTTGGAAGGAACTGTGGGATGGCATCATGGATATATGCTTTCATTCTAATAGACACACAATAAAGCTTTCAGAATATTAAAAAGAAAAACCTCCATAGGAAAGCAAAAAATACCTGAAAATCATCTGCTTGCTACAGCCTGCCTCTGACCCCAGACACAATCATTAGCACAGAAACTTCACTTATCTTACAGATATAGAATATGGACTTCAAGCAGTGGCTACCAAAGCACAAATATTAAGTGTAGATAGAGTATTCAAGCACCGAAGACTCTCAGCTACTAAACTGCTCAGAGTTACTCATGCAAGACCTCATCATTTTTTGCAAACGCACAAACATGCAGTGACAGCCAAAAGCCGTGTTAATCTAACATTGAATTAAAGGCAATTTTACCTTCTGGACTTCACATCACGGGGTAAGGGTGACCCCTTCCCTCCACCCCCCAGGGTGACTCATTGTCATGAGAAACTGCATTCTAAAGGACAGTTGGTCTCATCACCAGTGTAAACCTGCCATAGGACCAGCAATCATGACTGCAACTCTTTATATATGGTGGTTTAAATACAACAAGTCTGACCTAAAGGAGTTACACACTTGAAACTTGCCTGCTTCTCCCAGCTATTCTGGTCCACACCAGAAAAAACAATGCCCCTACCCTACAAACCCACCCCTCTCATCTGACATGCATTTACAATTAGAAATAGCAGTTTGAAATCAAGAAAAATCTGTTTGTAGAGAAAAGAAAAAAAATCACACACAAACGGTTTTGAAACACTGAATTGTGAATGAATATGAGAAAACTATGAATTGTAATTAAAGTTGCACCTCTTTTTATTTTCCAAGCAAAACTAAAATTAGCTAAGTGGCTGTATTTAATTCTTTAAGCAAAGCTTTAGGACTGGATCTTCATGTCTCAGCCTTAATCAAAGAAAAATTAAATTCTTCAAGGGTTAAAGCTAAATGAAATTGCTGTTACACCACAAAACTACATATATGGTTTGACTACAGGTGCAACAGACTGACATACTGTCTTTTATCATTTGGTGGGCAGTGTTGCAGAACAGTGCAGAAAATTGTGTGTGTTCCAGTCAGCTGCAGAAGAGTGGTTGTACATATTTTATATACTAATAAGACATTTGGATAAATATTTTAACAACAGAAGCAGTAACTGAAATAGTACCAGGCACTAATATATATGTGAGTATACATTGCAGCTTTTGTTTTATCAAATAACAGTTAAACAAGTAAGTTTTGTAATTTTTGTTTTTGTTCCCAAGTATTTAATGACAAGCACAGCTCCAGAAAATCTCTCTTATCCTTCTGGATTCTGATTTCTCATGCAGAATGAGCGTATTGAGATTTTTAATATTAAATACTTTACTCACAGTACTTTCATTCAGACTCACACACTAGTTTTCCTCCTTCATAAAAAGGTGGTTTTGGATACTGTCAGAGACTGAAATGGTTAATGATTTATGCATTCTAGGAGACTCTTGCAGGATTTTTGACCTTTGCATTATACCTCTGATGGGCAGTTGGGCCCATCCCTCCCTCCAGTGCTGAAGGTGCCAAGCCCTGAAAAGGCAAGAAGAAAACAACTCCTCGCCTCAGGGGAGGTGCAAAAGCATGCTGTGGGTATATAAACTGACTGGTGACTTTGGGGTTTTGGGTTTTTCCTTCTCCCCCACCGCCTGGGAATTGAGACCATCGCTTTCAAGATTGCCACACTGAATCGCTGGATCCAGTGGGCGGTGACTATATACTTTTTTTTTCCACTCTCATCTCTTCTTTCTCCTTACTCTCCCTTACTCTTCTCCTGTCTTTCTCTCCCCTATGCGTTTTCTCCCCCCAAAGGTTATCTCTACGTCACATTGTTATATGACAACACCCAAAATGCTAGCATACCTGTTGATACAAAATTGTTAAAATAAACCTTACCAATATATGTTTTCAGACACCAATTATTCAGTGTCGTTGCACTCTAATCCACCCCAAGGGAATTATTGATAAAAAACTGGGTTACCCCCCCCTCCCCTTTTCCTGGGGTGGGTCGTAACAGATACATAGCTGAAGAGCCAACCCACAAAGTTGACTTCCAAATGCAGCAGCTGAGCGCAACACACAGTACTGAGCTATCCCTCTCGATACACTCAGACAAACACATGGGTAACACCCGGCACCTCGTTCTGAGCATAACGGGAAATGCCATCCACAGAACAAGGCTGGAAAAACTTTTTTTCTGATTGGCTGCTCATCCCAAACTGCCTGGCAGAGGTTTGAAATATGCAATGCAGGGAAGTGATATTCTGTGGCATTCATTCAATTTACCTGCACTACACTCCAGGGAGCCATGCTATTAAACAACAGCTCCAGTGGGTCAATAAAGTTAACTTAATTAAATTGCTTTCCCTCCTACTCTTCCAACTAGCAAGATTTAGGGCACAGGGACACAGAACTGCTTGTAAATAAAAGGATGATTTAGCTAATCATTTGCTGAAGAAAGACATATTTTTGTCAATAATTCTATGCACAAAGCAGAGAGCTGGTTTAAATTAAAACAACCATGTAGGATAAGAGGAAAGAGAGTGCCTACTATTGAAGGGCTATGAATATTTTTCAAGCAGTGTCAATAAAATCCACTATTTAAAAGCTAAATCTCAGTGCTCTTTGCTCCATAGGACTGAAATTACAATTGCTTAAGTGTAATGTTACAAAACATACTATCATTATTGCAAGCATAATGAATATACATTCCTAATTTGCTGGAGACTGATCTAGTCCCTTTCTGGTCATTTTGATATGTACACTCTCACTGCCTTATGAGAGTCATGTTTTAGTCTGTCCTTTTCTATGGCAGTACATGGAAAACCTCACCAATAATTAAGTATAAAAAACATTACAGTTAAGCCAAAGTTTATAGATTGTTTGCAACCTTATCATACTTTCAAATCCTCAGTCTGAAACCTTTTTGCCTGTGTGAGCTTAGGTGTTTTGAAAGGCTACAATTAAACTGATGTAGCTGTTTTGCAAAACAGTATTTAGCTATTCTTATTTCTTTTTCCCGAGAAACTCTGCTACCTGCTCACTCAGAATACAGACCTGCATTTTGGCTGAAGTGTGCCCCATGGTACATGTGCACCCTCTGCTCTGTTGCTTGAGTGTTTCCAGCTTTGCCCCAAATCTCCCTTTGCAGATGCTGACTAAAAGCATGCCAAGCACTGGCAGCTAGACTCCCTAAAGATTTCTTCTGTGCTGTTTATATCCTGTTCCCTCTGAGCCTTTACCTGCAAATAATGAGTATCTTTTGTTTCTTTTCTTCAAATATGTTTTCTGTTTCCTATGGATAGCAAGATCTTGGAGCTGGTCTGAGCTCTTATAAGCAAGTGAAGAGAAAGGGATGCTTGTAAAGGCACATAGACACAGTTTAATTTAGGAAGTATGAAAATACAAGCAGAAAAAGGTCCCTTTATGCCCTCACAACCATTTCTTTCAGTACAGGCCATCTCTCCATAAACCTGTCTGCTATGTGCTCTGAGGCTGTCCTTTCCTTTAAAGCTCAAATCCTCTTCCAGTGTTGGGCTTCTTGCTCTTTGTTCTACTCTGACTCAAACCATCCAGTGCAACCCAAGGTCCTTGATCACAAATCAGCAAAATCACCAAGTTGAGTAGCCTTATGATAGAGTCCGATCTGCATTTCATACTAGTTATTTAGTCTTTCATTTCTTCACAGCAGAAGCTGGAATGGCAACAGCTTTCCTGTACATCCTTTCCCAATATCACAGAAAGAAGCCCAGGCAGAGAATTATTCACATGGATTTGAATGTCACTCCATAAGAACTCCAGCTGAATACCACAAGACAAAACTAAAATGAAACATATTATTTACTGTGATTAGAAGTGTCAGAATTTGGTTGGAATGAACAGCCCTTCAACTGCTTCCTATTGCAGGATGTGTTACTTCATCAATGCCTTGTCAAAGTCAGGAGTCTACAAAGAAAAGTGTGTATACAAAATACAAATGTTAAATGCATAGACTAAGAAATTTAATATAAAACTAAAAATTTCCTATCTAGGGAACATTCTGTCAAAGAGGGTGAATTAATTTAAATTAATGGCACAACGCAGTGGAAAGGTGGTCAGGATGCTGGGTGCTGTAGAGTGAGAGCCAGTATGACTGGTGGGATTGCCCATCCCTCTCTTCCCACAATTTCTGCAGCACCCAGGGGTGACATACTTGACCTCCAGGAGGGGAGGGTGATACTCAGCTGCTCCCAGTGCACCTCGCCACTGATAAATCTCAGCCTCAGAGAAAGAAAGCTCTATTCACAGCATCCAGAAGTGACAGGAAGGGGAGGGAGGTCGCTCTTGTGGGACAGCAGTGACCTTTTGGCTAGGACTGAATACACTGAATAAGACCCCTCTGGAAGTAGAAGTATGAAGAAAAGGGAAGTTTCTATAATAAAACAAATAGCATTGAAATGGAAATATTTTTCCTTTTTTTTTTTTTTTTAAAACCAGTTTAACTCCATATGGCATCATAAAATTGGCATTATATTCACATATTTTCTTTTCCTTTTTTTCCCCTCTATTCCCCAAGCCTGATGAAACTGATAGGCCAAAACACAGACACTCTGCACTTCTATTGCAATATATGCATCTCAGTGAATAGTAAGAACACTGCAACCATTAGCCCAAAAAAAAAAAATTAGGAAGGCAGTTTTCTTAGGATAATTAAATGACTTGGTTCCTTCCTAATGACCTGTATTTACAGTATTTCTGGCTTTTTGCTCATTTCCACCCTGACAAGACAGGCGAAGAATATGTCTGTATCTGCCTAGTAAGCGTTGTTATCTTTTAACTGGTTATTACTACTTCAATACAAAAATACTGTTCATGTTGAGCTACCTAAGAATGCATTTAAGCCAAACTGTTCTTAAGCTGGACTGAGTCTGCCCTGTCATATCAGAACAGGAGAATCATAGTTTGGAAGTGACACTCCTCCTTAAAAAGACACTAAACACTCGCTCTCTGCCCCAAATTCTTTGGGCTGTCAGGAATTTGCAGCCCTTTGCCAGAGCCCCAGGAGGAGCTGCTGTAGGCAGGGTGTCACAGACATACACCATAGCCCCAGGGATCCCAGCTGCAGTGACATCGATTTCTTCTATTTTTAATGTTGTGGGTGATGCAGCGCTGTTCTTCGGCCAAAGGGCTGAGACAGGCACACTGACCCTGCAGACCCTCTCAGCACAGACTTCCGTGCTCACTGGGAGGGCTGCCATGGGGCATCCATGATTTGTGCCTACTGAAGGAGGCTGGGGGAATCCAAATCTGTAAGGCTCAGCTCCCTCTGCCTGCTGGGGAGCAGGAGCAGAGCAGCAGGGGCAGCAGCCTGCCTGTGCACTGTAAGGAGCAGAGATCACTTTCTTCTATTACAGAAATGAGGATTGAAGTTCACAGTGATACTGCCTACCTTTAGGCACTTAACCAAAACTCCTGATTCGGGAGAACAGTTGCCTTTGGCCAACAACAGAGAGAAACAGGCATGTTGCAAGGCTCACTCAGATCTTAAATGGACCATGATCCCTTAGGGTCTTGCCCTCCCATCACTCCTTCTCTATTTTAACTGGAAGAGCCTGAGATGAAGGTAGCACTAAACTTAGGACCCTCTGTCAGATGCCAGAAGTTAGTCAAACGTGTGTTCATGGGATCTTTGAGGAATGAGAATCTGTGAGGATGAGAGCAGTGACTACAGCACCCAACACATCAACAGGACCTGCCCACTTATCTCTTCCTGTAGCCCTGAGCACCGCTGCAGAGGTTCCCTCAAAGGGGACCCTTGTGTATGTAACTGCAGCTCAGGCTGCTTCACTTGCCCTGACTAGCTTGATCCCTTTCACTCAGGTACTACTTGGCCACAGCAGAAATGCACTCCTGGATCAGGCCTGGGGCCACAGACACTGGGAATGAAGGAAGAGCTGTGAAGAGCTTCCCACTGCTGCAGGGGGTGAAAGTGTTGCCTGTGGGTTCAGCATCAGGGGGCAAAGACAGACAATGCCTGCTCTGGCACAAAGTCTTGAGGGGAAAGGTAGTCCCTGAATACAGTTTGAACATATCAACTGCAGTGAATTTTTGTGTCCAGTGCCACTGGTATTTCTTGCTTGATTAGAGGCTCCCTAAAATTGAGTTCCTCATTCAGATATTCCCTTGGCTGCCCTCCAAACCAGGTGACTGTGACCCTTCGTATTCACTCTTGCATTCACCTGCAAAACTCTGAATTAGCAAAGACAAGTGTCACAAGTGCTCAACATCTCCCATCGCCAAGATTGTTATTTGTTATACCTGTCAGTCAATGACTGCTCTATCTCACTGTGGACAGGCGTATTCCATCCTGCTGATGTCAAAAGCATATCCATCCATTCAGCAATGCTCTATGCCAAGCAATTGCCACTCCGCGGGGAAAGAAGATTGTGATCAGCATCATTTGTCTACATAATTGCACTGCTTTCTGGACAATTGTTGGGTCAGAGGATAACATTTTTTACTTATAGTCGTTCCACATTCATCTGAATTTTCCTGTGCCTTTTCCTACAACAAAGATTTCGATGCTACTTGGCTTCATACTACAGAAAGTGTACTAGAAACCTGAGAAAAAAATACCTGAAAGTAAATCCATTACACTCAATTGAACAGAATTTTACATTAAGGATCTGGAGTAGTGCCTCAGATTCAAGGTGCATTTCTAGGAAAAAAGAAAGTCCATATACACAGCTTCTTTTTTCCTCATATTGTGTAACTACCAACCAGAATTCAAATATACTTGCCTGGATGTTATCTTGTCTTTAAAAACTGAAACAAAAAAATATATGTTCCCTTTATATCTTAATGTCCATATAATCTGGTTCTGAAAGTCCCTAAATGAGAAATAATATTTGTTTTCTTTATGATAAGAATTCTTTTTATTTCCATAAGATAATGCATTTAGTATTTTGCCTTTTTGTTATGCTTATTAAATAAACAAGTCAACATCTAAGTTTAACACAGTTATTGCCTTAGGCAAGCCACTATTTTACTTCCTTAACACCTCAAGGGTTTCCAAGTAGCCATGTGAAGTAGAGTTGTTTGCTTCATTTTTCATTGTCTTGCTGGTAGCCTACACAGAAAGTCATGCATCATTTTTTGATACAAGAATGGGTTTTGCTCAAACTATTTTTCTTTTTCTTTTAACCAAGTGCATTTTTTTCAAATTAAATATGTATTTTTATTTTAAATTATCTTTTTATTTAAAAAAGGATCATTTAAAATTAAACATGGAATTTTAACAATGTACTGCCAAACTTCTTAAATTCAATAACTTGATTTGCATTAAATATCATGCAGCATTCACATATTATGTATCTGTTGATAGAGATTTGCTGACCATCAAACCACTGAGCTGGGAGAGTTTAAGTGACTGGAGAAAACAGCCTCTGACAGAAGTGTTTAGTCCAAGTTTGATATCTGTAGCTTCCTCTGCAGGTTCAGAGAAGGTATTTTCTTCACTTTATTCAGGTTAGCTTTATGCAATATCTAGTTCATGCAAAGTTATCTCTTGAGAGCTGATAAAGGCAGAAAATCTTACTTTCTACTGCAGGTAAAAGCTCCATGGCATAGACTGAAATCTGCTAATTCTAAAATCTTGCAGGGCACAGTAAAGAAAGAAACACGTAGTTCTGTTTACTCAGTAGAAAGAATAGCTAATTTGACTAATAAATCACTTTAATATAAGTAAGAAATAAATATGAAGTAAATGTGAAATGTCATTCATTCACAAAGTAGCAGCCAAAATAATCTGTTGTATGACTTTCTCACAACAGTGGAACAGGATTGATTATAGTGATCAAAGACTTTTCACCCATCACCATTTTAAGCATGGGAATTATGCTGCCAGTCAACAATATAGTAAGCAGGGAGAATATTATGTAAAAGGATATTACCCACTCTTTTTTGGGTAATAATGTACTTCACAGTCTAGATTATCAAACAAGTGAGGTCAGCCACCATATTATTCACTGCTACACTGTAAAATCAAAATACTTGAATGATACCAACCGAGAGGAACACACCCTTTTCCAGAAAGCTAATTACAAAGTAAACGCACAAAAGAAAGACAGAGTGATGATTTCTTCTGACCCTTTGTGTTTTTTTATTTTCAACACGATTTCCTAAAGCAGGGGCACCAAAACACAGCCTACTAGCATCAGACTCACCAATGTCAGACTCACAACCAAAGCAAAACCCCCGTTCTATGTTACGCATTTTCTTACTCAAGTTGCTTATCTGCTGTGATTCCTGAAATATTTCCCTCAAAGATTAGGACCCCCTAGAATACAGTTCCTCTTGCTCTCAATGAAGCAAGTATTCTTCAGCCTTAACTCAGTATGTTGTTATACATACATGGACTGAGGTTACCAAGCAACCCAAGTTGTTTGATAGAGCAAGTGGTCCAGACTGTTAGTATTCTTTGCAAATTTCATTGACAATGATATTCTGTCAGCTTCCAGGTTGTCTGAAAAATACTGAAAACATCTAATGTGAATGTCATTAAAACCTTCTGCAGAAACTCTCCCTTAATTACGACTTCTCTTGCCTCTCTCTGTGATGTGCTCATTTAACATGTCTCCATTGATATTGTGTAGGGTTAATGTTATAATATTGAATAGATGGAAGTAAACTCTAATAAATACTTTGCTGGGAATACTGTAGAGCTAAGGTAGCTGAAAGGTACTGTGGTCAGAGGGGAAGGATTTGTGTTCCAATATTACTTAGCAGAAGAGGGGATTGACCCTCTGACTACAATGCTATAATACAAAATAAAAGGAGATTTGACCACCACTACTTCTACCTATGCTGTGAATCTGCCTATCCTTCTCTTTTGTGCTTTGTAGCATCTTCCTCAAAACACAAAATTGCTAATGAAAATCAGTTAATCTGTCTAAATAGAAAGGGACCCTTTTCTTTGAAATCTGCCCCCTCTCCCACTCCATCCATCTCAAAATGAAACCCTCCCTTTTCTCCACTCAGATTGACTTATTTATTATTTATTATTTATTTCCTGGGCTGATGAACTCATAAATCAGTTTCATGCAGAGTCCTGACATGCTTAACGCCACAGAGATTCAGTAATTCAATTATTAGGCTTGAATTCATTGTGTCAAACAGCCTCAAATTCCTTATGGTCTGCTTTTCATGGTAAACAGGACAGAGCTTCGAAACTGCATCTTAGAGACAAATCCAAGAAGAATTGAAGCTGTTGGCTCTAGCCTGTCTGTCCTCCTAGTAAAATCCAAGCGAATGGTCAATTAGGTAGATATAGAATGTTGAATTGTTATACATATCTCTGACATGTTATGGTCCTGATAGGAAAGTGAACCACACAGAAGGGCAGACAGGTAGATCACTTAGTAACAAGTGATATATTCAGTACATCTGCTTTCTGAGGAGAGAGAAATCGAAGTCATAACCCTGTGATCCTTTCAGAACCCAAATCAAACTTTGAGTATGTGCTTATAGCAAAAAAACCTGAAAAGCAACCAAGCAAACAATAAGAAAGAAGGAAGCTGTTTTTGCACTTGTAAAAATAACATAAACAGAGAAAAATTTTACAATTCCTTCCATAGAATGTGAAATTTCAGGTGTTCAATATTTTTATTCCTGTGAGCAGTTATTAAATAGTGCGTTTTTTACATCACTTTTTTCTTCTTTTATAACAAAAGTCAGAAGTCTTCTGTTTTGGAGACTACTGGTAGCTAGACCTGCTTAATTATGATATACAGGGTTATGAAATATTAGATACTGTATGAATTAAATTCAATGTATTATCTTCTTCTTTATCTAAGAAATATGCAGTGGCAAAAAAAGACAATGTCCTAAAATTTCAATACCTATCATCCAGAGGGTAATCAAATATGATTGTCAAAGCTGAATCAACTTGTAACCAGGCAATGCATTTCATAAAATCTGTTAGCTTCATAGAAGTGGAATCTATTCCAATAAGAAGCAACTAACATAATATTTAATGTAGCTGTATGAGACTGCAAAAAAAGATGCAGTTTAGTAGTGATATGAGAATCTTCATTGCTATTTTGGAGGAGCAGTCTCTGGATATATAAGATCCCTCACTTAAGAAGTTAGGATGAGTGGACTCCATAGTTTAGAAATAGTTTTGTGTTTTAAAATGCAGTTTCTTATAAAAGTTAAACTTTATGAACAGGAAAACTTAAATTTTAGTAACTTCTGAAGCTCTCCTTCAACAGGTCCTGAACAGAAAGGAGCTTTCTTTTCTGTTCCTCTTAGAAAGGATCCTCTTTCCCCCGCTTCCAATGCAAGATTTTTTCCCTCTTCACTTTTCCCTATCCTACCAGTCCTTCTAATACTCTTTCCTCTAACTGTAGAGGCTATTCTCAGACACTTTTATTTGCAGCAGTTTCCAAATTCTTCAGCTTCCTTTCCCTAAGTCCAGTAAGGACTTCCAAATTGTTAAATAAATTTATTTTTTCCTGCAGAAAAGAGGTTTTTAGCAGGCAAATCCCCAAAACATCCAGAAATATGACTACAGTCCTGTTGACATTACAAGTTGGAATAATTAGATGAGTCAGTGCTTTATCTGAATTATATCTGTAATATTGATAGGTTTCATTCTAGCTGGGAAAGTTTAACGGCGGTTCCATACTGTACAATTTGCAGTCATATTTACTTTGCCCAGAAAATGAATATGGTAGTCTGTATAATAAATTCAAGGATAAAATACAAGTCAGGAATACCAGGGAGAAAACAAAACTGACAATGAAAAACTTACTTGTCAGAAGACCAGTGATATTGTAAAAAATGCTGTCGTTGGTCAGTTTTTGTAGTCACTCTGAGGTCTCAAGATATCTAAGAGTGTTGAGTATGTTCTGAAAAGAAGAAGAATCAAGGATTTAGTAATTCCATCATGTATCAAATGCTAAAATAAAACCTGTCCAAAATAGATTATTTTTCCATATTATGAGGTTATTAATTCGTAGAATATGTTTTGATTTCACCAAATCTGTAGTGAGTTTATGAGCTTCCAGAAGTTGAACTGCTCAGATCAAACTTCCTGGAGTGCACAGGGAATCAGAACAATGAGAAGAGTAATTATTTAATTTATCCTCTTGCATACCTACATTTCCAAGCTCCTCCAGCTGAGAGAGAAAATTGAAAATGAAAGAGGTCTTGCTCCGTTCTGGTTTAATAAACCAATATACGGGAGTAAATGACTTTCCAAAGCAAGCAGATAAAATCATGTCCCTAAATGTCTTTCAAACAATTGACTACTGTTCCTTGTCTGTCTTTTGGACTAGTTCATCTATTTGGCCTCCTGATTTGTGATCTAGTAGATGCAGATGTCCCTTTGTACTCACAATGCTATTCTGCATTAAAGTCTAGCTTTGTAATTTCCATTTGTCCTTAAAAGACAGGGCAGTTTGAGTCAAGGAATCATCTCAGCTCTCCAAAGCAAAATGAAACTGAAAGACTGGGAGGTGACCAGTGCTTCCATCTGTGCAGACTGTGGAGGGAGGAGGTAGAGGAGTTGGAAATTAAAGAGTGGAGGTGAGCCTGGCAAAAAGAAGGGTTAGAGGAAAAGTGGTTTTAGTGGTGTCTTTGTTTCTCAATTTTCTAATTTATTTTTAATTGGCAAAAATTAAATTAATTTCCCCCAAATTGAGTCTGGATTTTCTTACTTGAGATGTTAATCAGTGAGTTATTTCCTTGTCTTTATTTCAATCCATAAGATTTTCTATCATATTTTCTCCTCATGTTCTGCTGAGAAGAGGAATTGAGAGACTAGATGGGTGGGTGCCTGGCTGCTGGCCAAGGTCAGCCCACCACAGCTATAAAATAATGTTTCCATCACCAATCTTTCCAAGACGCCGAGGACTGAGACTGGAATGGAAAACAAATCCATACAAATAAAACTCTGTCTATAACACATAGGAATAAACAGAATTAGTAAGGAACAGAACTGTTTCTTAGAGAAAACTACATTAACAGGAAAAATTCATAGAGCTCTAGCTTCTGTAGTGCAATCACAAATTTGAAAACAAGAGCTTACATTAACAAGGATCAAGTCAAATGACTCATACTTGATGAAAGGAGAGTGCTGAAAACCTAATTTGAAAAAGAGCTCTGCTTGTGATATGATACTGAGGTCTCTGGCCTGTTAAGGAATTTTTGACAGTGATCAATGAAATATAACATAGTAAGTGTTTAAAGATGAAACTGATCAACTTGCAGTAATATATTTATTCTGCCAACACTTATTTTAGAAACAATTACTTAAAGTTCTTTCACAGTTGTTTTAACAGTCTTGAAGTGATTTATTTAATTCCAGATTACATTAAGATCCAGAACTCCATTTTACCAATCGTGATACTAACCTTACATTTCAGCTATGAAAAAGATTGAAGTGCTACGCATCTCTACCTGATATTGCAGGCTATGGGATGAAATCTCCATCACATTAGTACTGCAAAGGGTTATGCATTTGTTTGGATTCCATTGGTTTTGTTTAGGATATGCCTTACAGTGGCAAAATTAGCAACACCCTCTCTAAATCTCATTGAATGAACTCTTTCCTGAATGAGCTTCTTGTTAGAATTCATATTCTGTTAAAATAATCAACATCCCACTAAAAAGATGAGATCCATGGTAAACATTCACACTGCCTCACATACTTGTGAGAAACTTCTGGTATAATAAAACCTAGAAAAATAAAAATTGCTAGTAGAACTGAGCAACTATTAATTCTCTCAACAATCTCCTGTTTACAGCCTAACAACTCTTGTAATTTAGCTGTATTTTCAAGGCTAAATAACTAAGGTCTCATATTTGTACCGTGCAAAATTTGTAAACACACAGTGAAATTAACTGTTAGTTGGGAAAGAGAGCTTGGAAATAGCCTTATGAAAATGTCACCTAAATCCTCATCAACTGTCAAAAAATAAAATGGTGTATTAGGAAATATTAGGAATAGAATAGAAAACAGCAGAAGGAACATGATAACACTGCCATAAAAATCCATTGCCCACCTAACATTTTAAATATTGAATATGGTTCCAGTCATCTCAAAAATGACAGGATAGAATAGAAGGATAAAGAAAAGGGTGACAGGATGATCAAAGGTATGTAATGGCTTCTGTAGTAGGAAAGGAAAAAGAAAGGTTTTAGGATTTTCATATGGAAGAGGAACAAATGAGGGAAAGAACTGTGACAGAGCCTCAGGAAAATCATGAACAGAGCTAAGGAAGGGAATAAAGAATGTTTTTCACTATATTTCATACCACAGGAAGCAGTCACAATAAAATGAGCAGTTAGCAAATTTAAAATATGAAACCCAAGAAAGGATGCTTTCCACAAAGATCATAATTAAAGGGTGGAACTCATGGCCACAGGACGTGGTGGATACCACATACATGTGTACCCTTCAAAAAACAATTCACTGTGGTGGTAAAAGAAACATTGACCAGTACTAATCTGTATTTTACCCAAAGGTAAACAGTATAAACCTTCAGGTTAAGAAGCATTATGGACTGCTCTAGGGTTATACCATGGGAGGTTGTCCTTTGGTCTGATTTAAATACAGCTGTTGCAGCGTCCTTATTATTGAGTTCTTAGTAATTTTTTTCTACATGCAGATGTTAGAGAGTGTTAGTGCAAATATGTGATTTAAGAGTTGTATAAACATACAGCCCTCTACAGAGGGGCTAACATACCATTTTAAGTTAAAATTGTTCAGCCTACTCGGGCATGCAGGGTTTAGGCTAGGGTTTTCTGAGAATCCTCAGGTCTGGCATCCAACTGCTACTGAAGACTAAAGGGATTGATACACAAAACTGTCATTTTATGGAAATAAGTAACGATACTGACATTTCTGTCCTCAGAAAAGAAGTATACAGTCTTTCTTTTGTAATTAATGATCTTCATCTTAACTGTTTCATCTGTCTCATGATGGAAGGAATAGAGACAGATTTTTCCAGACAAATACATAGGCACAGGACGTGTGAAATTGTCACTTTCCGCTTATTGTGGTGATAAAATACCATTATGTTACTGAATAAGCAAGGTTGCTTAACTCTGTATCATATTCTGTTCATCTGATGCAGATTCATTAAAGACTTTGCCCTGCTGTCATGCTACAAGTAAAGGGCTTGCCAGTTCCACTATGGGAGGGCCAATGCTTCCTGTCATGTGCTGGATAAGAAGACAGACTGGGAAAGATATGTTGCCTGGAAAAGCATAAATGGGATCTAAAGGGACCTGTTACTTGATAATTCACCCATCAGACTGACAGTTTTTCTCCAGTCTATTGTTGTGTGTTTATGAATTCTTATGCACCTCAGTTTATTGTTAAATGTTATGAATTCTGTCATATCTCCATATTGTCTCCCTTTCTCCCTCAGATTTTCCCTCCAAAAGTTGTTTGTCACCCTGTCTCCCCAGTTTTCCCGCTCCTCTGCTGCTCATTGGTCACAACCTGCCACCATGCAGAGAGAGCTACTATTGGCCCAATCCCTCAGAGACCCGGGAGTTCCGCCCACCTTTCCCCTATCCCCCTATCACATTTTTCCCTGAGTTATCAATCTCTTGCGCCTCCCCAGGTTAGAATCCACCCCTCAAACCTACGTTATTTAAACCCTTGTTTCCCCCAAATAAATGGCATTGCTGCACGAGACCTCAACTGTGTTAGAACCCTTATTGCAGTGCCCGGTCCCATTTCCCTTCCCCCCGCGGACCACGGCACTGTCAGATAAAAGGCCGTGTTCAGGAATTGCTTTTAGAGCACTGCGAAGGAAATGCTCTGATTGACCTTGGCTGACTAGATCTCTGCTTGTGTAGGTGACAACTCAGTTGTGAGGCATGTGTGCCCAGAGTCTTGGTTGCCCAGATCACTTACCTTGGTTGCTATCACTATTCCCTCCTGCTACCTACCCACCCATGTTATTTTTCATTGAAAACCAGCGTGTGAGAGGAGGGATGGGGCAGAGCTTCTGTATCCCAAGTTGCTGGAAAGTGAACCAGGATTTGGCCCTGAGGAGGATTTTCTTCCGGTACTTTCATATTGGTTACTCAATGTCTGTCCTAAAATGTTAAATATCCTGAAAGCTGAATGTGTCATGCTAGCCTAAACCGACTTGGTATTTTGGCCACTGTTTTATGTGGCATACTGGCTTAGGTAGACGAACTGTTTTATCTAATATAGACATTTTTAGTTACTCATTTATGCAAGATACCAAAATACTAAAAGATTATAGCAAGTCTGTCCAGAGTATTTTTATAATTACATATTTTTTTTATTTCCAAAACTGGGGATGGTCTTGTAAGGTCTCCAGAAATAAAACCCTTTATTTATTCTAATTACCCTAGAATGTGAAGTTGTAGAGGGGTACCAGAAAATACCAAAAACTCAGAATTTTCTGCCCTCAAAAATTTTCTTGCACACTAGCTGGAGTGATTCCTAAGAGCCTTGACCAAAAAAGGGAAACTAGACTGAAGAGATATTGCAGAAGAAAGTTACTTCTGACTACCCACATTGGAATAGTCACTACTCTTGAAATTTGTACTCTATACTGAGAAATGGTAGCCATTCACAATTGATGGGAAAAAAATGAGTTTTACGTACAAATAAGTGTGTCTGCAAAAGTTTCTTCAACAGTTTACCTCAATTAACATGAAATCATTATTTTGTCCAAGTCAAAAGACACTCTTATGCAGGCATGTACTTACTCCAATGCCTGTCCACTCTGTAAGGGTTGCTGCTTAGGTTAACTGCACACTCAGAAGAACATCTTCCAGTGGCACAGAAGCAAAATGCCATGAGCCCCAGGACATCATTGCATTTACGTTGATATTTCAGCTAGCAGAGTTGTGTTGGTTTAAGGCAAGGTATTCAAGTCCCTGACTAGCTGACAGTTCCCCAGTAAAAAAATGGTTTGTTTGGTTTTGGTTTGTTGGGGTTTTTTTTATTGTGGGATGTTAAAAAAGCAGAAGAGAAGAGCAAGAGGGAAGCAGCAGTATAGCAAAACTGCTTTGTGATGGCCATAACTCTCATCAACCCTTACTACTGCTGTAGAGGGCAGAGGACTTAAGTGTGAAAGACTGAGGTTGAGTCTGGGGGGAAGTGTTGTTTTAATGTTGTCTTCTTGTTTCTTGCTGCTTGAATCTATTTTAATTGGCAGAAAATTAAACTAATTTTCCCCAAGTTGAATTTGTTTTGCCTGTGACAGTAACTGGCAAATGATCTACTTTTCCTTATTTTGACTCATGAGCTTTTTTCATCCTTCTGAGGAGAGGGATTGAGAAAGCAGCCGGGTGGGTGCCTAGCCACTGGCCAAGGTCAACCCACCAGATCCTTGGAACAGGCAACATATTTATGCTAGTTTGCTTTCAGTGGAAGTGTCCATACTGGGTTTGTTGCACCTCAATTATAAACAACAGTTCCATACCTTCAGTTAACTTAAACTGAACTGCTCTGAGCAATCTTTATACAGACAAAGAATGATTCTGTTCTCTGGGAGCATCAGGATGCAACCCTGCTTTCCTCCTACGTCCGTTATAGATAGTTGCAAATGCATTATCCATCCCTATTTTCCACTTGGAAATTGTTAATGGGCAGTTATCTGCAGACGCATTTGTTAATTATGCATTGAATTATTTGGACAAAGTACTTTTAGCGTGTGGGTGGTTTGTCAGCTGTTTGCTATTGGCTATGCATTGTTAATAATTGTTTCTACTTCAGCCTTATGTGCCTTATGGTGCAGGAAGAATTATATTGTTCATGAATGGCCACCTCATAGCAACAGTAATGTTTCTACTTACTGAACAGATGAGAACAACTTTCAAGAAGACACAGGTGGTTAAGAAGTGAAGGAATAACAAAAAGCAAATAGCTACCATGCTAGTTTGGACCTGGATTTGTTGCTTGCATACGAGTACAAAACATCCAGCAAGGCAAAGTGCCTCCTCACGCTTGTAAGTATTTCTCCATTCTTCATGAAATGAATTGAAATATCATCAAACCAAATAGCTGTTCGGATCTAAAAAACATTTTTGTCAAATGTTACAGCAGTAGTGAATCAGTTCATAAGAAAACAAGTTTATTGTGACATCATGTAATCTACAATGGAAAGGTTCCCATATTCCTCAAGGAGTTTTGAGTAAAAGAGCTATGGGGGCAATCAATTAGAATAATTATATTTGCTGTAAGTTTGGACAACCACCTGGAATGATTTCATTTGCTTTAAGCTTGGTCAACCCAAGTGCATTCATTTTTCCTGGTTTTCCTTAAAACCTACGTGCCACCTGAAAAGATCACATCTGGTAGGGTCAATGCTTTTTCTTTGCCCTTCCAATACCACACACACAACATTTTTTAAGTCCCAAAGGCCTTTGACATTGCATTAAAACGGATCAGCCACCTCTAATATGCCGAGAGGAAAAAAGACAGACTCCCCAAGAGAGGGGAAGCAGACAATCTGCCCTGGGGCTTCCCTATTGTTATTTCATTTAGAGAGACAGGCAATATCACAGTATCTATGACAAGAGAGGAAAAGATTTCAAGTCCCCCCAGCTGTCTCCTTAATTCGATACTGACTGTTCAGTTGGTCCCAACTGTCCATAATGCACTGAGATTTTTCATGGCTGCTGTGCTAGAGAAATCTCCTGCCTGCTTGTGATGTTCTGTCCTTGTATTTTGAGCAATACTCCAATCAGTAAGCACATGGGTAATCCTAGGCAGCAGACACTGTGCTCCCTCGTCCAGGAGCAAGCTGGTATTTTATTGAAGATTATCCTGATGTGTCAGGAATCGATACTCATGCTTAAACTTTTCTGATTGCCTCAGCTTAGTTTCATAAGGACATGCACAATGCAAAGATACATGTGAGGAATGTTACACAGTTGAGTAAGCATTGCTTTTGGGAGGATGGACAAAAAGGAGTGTGGTGGTCAGCACGGTGTCCTTGTTTGACAAGCTTGGACTGGCAGCTAGGGAAAAATGTGCAGATAGCAAAGAACAAGGGTTGTTTCAGAGACACACTCTGTAGGAGATAACCTCTTCTCTATGCAATAGACACTGATCAGCAATGGTTAAGAACAGGGAATCTCTGAGAGACTGTATTTGGTTCATACACCATCTCAACCTAGAAAATACTAGTATGCTTACTGTGGCACATTGCTCAGTAGGAATATTAAACACTTCCAGAGCTCTCATTCTTCTCCACAGTAGGTATCGAAATCCTTTACTATTTGAGGTGCAGTATTAGACAAGTACGAGGAGGCTGAGTCACCTGCCTCAGGTCTTGCAATAAAAGGGGTAGAACTAGAAATAAAATTTATGTCAGCTTTTCTAGGTGCTATGCAAGTACCCTCACTACAGATAGACTTACATAGATCATACATGTCTAAGAGGTAAGGGCAGATGTCCCATGTCACATAGGTGAGGCTTACTCAACCGTCATGGTGTTGCATTATATGATAAACTGCTCTACCTCTGGAATTAGCTAAGGCTAAGGAAATGGTGATGCTATCAGAAGGCAACTGAGAAGAAAAGTCTCACTATGAATTGCTGGAAGTTGTTACTAGCATCACAGAAATGACACCCATTAAAGTACCACTCTCCAGCAAAAAGAAACAGGTTAATCATAACACAAACATAACAGCTTGCACAGAGAACACATTGTACAGGAAATAGAAGTATACTAGGAAGAAAAAAATTGATAATAGTATCAATTTAATCCACTATTTTTATTCCAGGACTATGCATATCTTATTAAAAGAATCTGTGAGCACAGTCCTATTTCATTTATACATTAAATCAATGGTCTTACATTAGAAAAGAATCTTATTCAGGGACATGCTTGAAATCATTCACATGATTGAGATGAGTAAGATTTCACTTAATATGGTCAGCTGATTTCCCTGATGCATATTCCACATCACCAGTTATACTGTTACGCTATCCTTACTCAGCACTGCATTACTTTAAATGATATTTCATCCATTCAAGCATCAATATCAATCTCTGGGTACATTAAGTATTTCCAATTAAGCAGTGTGAAAAATCCCACCCTTTCAGCTATGGTTCTGGTTAAATAACTCAGCTGAAAACTACAAAAATAATTCTTATTCAATTTCTTCATTCTACATATGAGAATGATTGGCAGCAATCTACCTCATTCAAAGAGTGATCTCCCATCACTTTCCAGCAAGATATAGATGGAAACAAATAATTTTGAGCAAGCTACAGCTTATACACACAATAAATATCATGTTGCAATCAGTAAGCAAATCTGTAAGGGTACAGTTTATAGCAGCAGGTCATTTGTTTGTGCTGCAACTTAGATTTCAGTTTTCTCATAACCACTTAGCAATTTTACCTGCTATGTTTCCCAGAACACTGTGATCCTATTGTTGAAGGCAATTTGACCATGCAGAAGCACAGTGATGTTTCTGTAATTTAACTTGCATGCACAAATCCACCTTACCCTTCCTTTTGCTAAATGAAAAACACGATTTTTCCTATTGCTTACAGATTGAGACTTTCTTATGCAATATTCAGTGGGTCCTCTTTGATCACTGTGACCTCCTGCAGAATATGTGATGCAGAATTCCACTTGGTTTGTAAGTCCCTGACTATGAGCCTAAACTACTCCCTTCCCACCTCTATCCCCCTTTTCAAAAGCAGAGCTGTGTGTTTGGTTTTAGTCAATGAAAATAGGATTCCTCTTAGAAATTATGCTTTCCTTTGTCCTCTAATGAGAAAACAACAAAAAAACCCAAACAAAAAACCCAAAAAACCAACAAAAACAACAAAAAAAGGTGATAGAGTGAAAAATGGCTCTACAGAAGGAAAGAAGATCAGAAACAGTGTGCTATGTAATTACTGCTGACCAGCTCCTCCCATCCAGCTCCAGAGTAAGTTTGTCTGTAAAATAAGGAAGCACAGTCTATTCTATCAGTTACATCATTACCAAAAACACTGAATAGTTGGGGGAATTGAAAGGTTGCATACTGAAAAGGCCTCAGTTGATGATTTCAAGTCCAGGCACCCCTGGGAAAATCTGCAAGATAAGCAGGGGTTCAGCAGATTTGAGAAGGTCTAAAAAACTGTCTTGGGATTTGAGTTGAGTGGTTTGCAGTACAGGCAATTGGTGGGTCAGGGGTTGAAGCATAACCCAACCCTCTGTGCAGAGACTGGACCGTGGCTTGCATAAAGCACAAGAGCCAGGAAACACCGTGCTGTGGTGTGGCATAAACCTACTGCCACTTACTGCTGCTGTCCTTCAGGAGAGCAATGTGCTACTCTGGCATAACATATGCTGATGCAGGCAGAAGGTTAAGCTCATAGATCCAGTAATTCTTTGTTCCCTTATCTGTGCAGTTTACACGAACTGAAGTCAGTGGGATCTTGCTTATGTCTAGCAGGAGCAACAATAATTTACCTGCACTTTGTTCCACTTTTCAATGAGAGACAATGAGGCCTAAGGGAAATCTGACCCTTTCTGCACCAATCTGCCACCTTAAACCTCACATCTTTGTACCTAAAGCTGAAATAACATCACAGTATATGGATTGAGATGTTGAATTTTTTTTATGAGTACCCATTGCAGTAAAAGTGAAAATTCTTCAGAAACATAAAGGTTCTTTGAATCAATACAGTATTTATAATAAAAAGAGTAAGTCAGTCACTATAAATATTTAAGTGTCTTAAATAAAGATTAATTAAGAGCTAGGCAGGAAGCTGCCTTTTCTTTTTAGGTAATAAATTTTTAATTGCAAAGTATGCTTTAGTGACAAATTGGTGTTTAATGGCAATATAAAAAGAGAAATCCGAAGGTCAGGGATAATGATCATGTACTTGTATATGCATCTGCATGTAGAACACTGTACTATATTTGAGCAAATATTGCAAAAATTATTAAAATATATTCATTTGAATAAAATTACAAGTTTTGTTAAAGTATTTACCATCCTTTTTATTTGCATGACTTCATGCTCACATGGAAGATCATCCCTTAAATGAATACAAATTGCAAATACCTACTAAAAATTTTTATGTGGCTGACATATCATTGAGTAGGAAACTAGGGAACAAACAGAAAGATACCATTTGAAAGAGATGAAAACATTTAATTTTAACTACGCAGAAGAAGTCATATCTATGGAGCATGAATATAAACAAAGAGCTTCAGTTTTTCACTAATCAGATATGAAATAACATTGTTAGTCATCTGAAAATAGATGCAGACTTTCATGTGCAATGTCTTGGCCTATTTTAAGGTGTTCTTGACCTTTCAAAAATAAAGGTAATTACTCTCTGGTCTTTTAAGATAAACAGAAACCAGAAAGGCACTGTGAGTTCAATTATTCTCAGCTATCCAGAGAACCTGGAAAAACTGGCTTTGGAATGCAATGGACAAGGCATATTTAGGTTTTGGTTTAGCACAGTGCCTTGGGTTTTTTTGTTGACTCACACGTCCCCTGTTGAGTAAGTTTATTTAATTTATTTGTGCAACTGCACACATATAGCTTTACACATAAATGATTTTGGGTACTGACCAGCTACTCCCCCAATACTTAATTCGAAATTTACAATGGAGCAGAGAGTATGCAGTGATGCACTACAGTGAGAGACTCAGAAATGGAAAAAGTGGGCAGTTAAATAAAAGAGATTTTGAGCTGCATGGTCAAAACATACCTGAACATGCCAGGTCACATCCTCAATTGGGAGAAATAACTTTAAGACCAATCTCAGAGCTACACTGCTTTTTCCCCTGCTAGTGATGTAGAACAAGCAAAAAGCATCCAGTGCTATGTTCCCTCATTGCTAAGCTTTGGCGGTTTGTATATTTTAGAAAACAAATTGAGAAAATAACCATGAGGGGTTACTAGCATTTTACAAGCTGTCCACTTAGAGAACCTGAGCAAGTCAACATAATACAAAGAGAAATTAATATTAATGGCACTGATAATTGGATCAAGATATATATTGATTACAGTAAGAGCTTGATCTGTCTAGTTTTGCTAGATTTACAATATCAAGACAGAATGATCAGAAGGGCATCTATATCAAGCTAGATTTGGAAATAAGCACCACTGCTGGCAAATAAAAGCACAGTGCCTTTCAATATTATTCACAAAGATTGCTTTAGTTGCTTAATATAGTGATTTGATACCAACAAAACTCCATTTATTTCAAAGTAGATAAAAATGCTGGTCTTACCAATTCACTGAGGAGCACATTTTTCTACTGAGGATTCCCCACCGAAGCCCATAATGATGTGGTGCCACACCAGCCTAGCTCAGTGCAGAATCAGGACCTGCACGTGTTTTGACCACCAGAGCCATATGTCAGAGACTGAAACAGTTAATTATTTATGCATTCTGGGAGACTTTTGCAGGCTTTTGACTTTTGCATTATACCTCTGATGGGCAGTTGGGCCCATCCCTCCCTCCAGTGCTGAAGGTGTCAAGCCCTGAAAAGGCAGAAAGAGCCGAGTTTACCACGTGTCAGAGACTGACTGATGGCCCATCAAAGCCCATCCCCCCCTCTGCCAATCTTGAAAGGCAGGAACCAGGCCAGACACAAAAAACTCTGCGCAGGCCCAGGGAGAGGTTGGAGGCTCGAGACATGGCCCGTGACACTAACCATGGATATAATAACTCATAACTTCTTGGAGTGTGGGGGCTTCCCTCCTTCACCCCCAGCGGATCAAGGCCACCACTTCAACTGACAGACATGGAAGTGGCAACTACCAAGTGTCATCGCTGGACCCTGTGGGCGGTGACTGTATGCATCTTTCCACTCTCATATTTTCTTTCCCTTACTCTCCCTTACCCTTAGCCTGTCTCTCCTTTCTCTCCCTTATGCATTCCCCCCCCCCCGAGGTTATCCCTATGCCACATTGCGATAGATGATATAGATGATAACACCCAAAATGCTAACTTACCTATTGAAACAAAATTGTTAAAATGAACCCTACCTATATATGTTTAAAATAAACCCTACCTATATATGTTTTCAAACACCGATTATTCAGTGTCGTTTCACTCTAATCCACCCCAAGGGAATTATTGATAAGAACCTGGGTAACCCCCCTCCCCTTCTCTGGGGCGGGTGGTAACACCATAGTTCACCCCTTGCCCACACAACCACTAGTCACTAACTGACATTTCCAAAGATTTCAACTATTGATCAAATCCACTTAACAGAAATCAAGATAAAGTCTTTTATATAAACTTGCGGTTTGTCTACAGCACAAATGAAGCAAGCACATCCTTTAGCATTGATCTTTTTCTATCACTTGAGCAATGAATATGTTGAAGCACTGGTGTAAACAGGGTGGGAAGACTACTTCTGTGCATCAGGAGTAAAACAAATAAGACAAGACAGTAAAAAAAGATGTTTTCTTGCTGAAACAGACCAAATCACAGCATGGAACTTTATTACAGAATCTGACAGCAAAGCACTAATTTGCTTCTTTGAATGATGCAGATTCAATCAATAAATCTCCAGCTATCACAGTAAATCCTTCAGAAAAATAAACTAGACCAGAAAATCAGAATTCACTCTTCTTTCCACAGAACATTTGAAACATTTAACCTTTTCTCTGCTGTACCTTATTTCTAAGGTATTGAATCCATACCTAAGCCATGTTTTATTTTCATCATATAATCATATTGATGTTTCCATGCTCCCATACCCTAAAAAAATAAATGTATTAAATAAAAAAGTAATCAAGGTTCAGCGAACTAGTGAGCTATTTCTGCACAGCTTAGATTCTACCAGGTACTTCAAGGTATGTGGCTGGCTCACCAAGGTCAAGTCAAAGCTGAATAGGTATAATAGGTTAAAAGCTATGGCAGATCAGGGATTAAAACCTGTATCCTCAGCACTACATACTCTGTGGCTTGTGTCATATACATTTTCTGAGGTCCATATTTTCTTGGAAAAGAAACACAGCAATGCTCTACTCTCTGGAACTTTGGCATCTGCTCATCAGCTGAAGGTGGCTTTAAAACCAAAGGTTTTTATGTTAAAAATTAAATTAAAAAAATGAAAATCAGCAGCAAGCTGGCAAAGAGGGCTTGAAACTAAAGTTTCTAGGAGAGGGGAAGTGCAATCTATCCCACTCCTACCAGTTTGATGCCAGTGAGAGATGCCCAGAGTCTGAAGAGGGATTACAGGTCAAGTAATACTGTGTTGAGTCTGTGATATTCTTAAGTCTACCTCAGCTCCTGGAGCATCAGAACTGCAAGATAAATATAAGAAGAAAACTTTTTATAACTGAGAACCCTTCTGGATGCAAAACTCTCACTCTGGTTACAATGTTTATTTGCTCGAGAAAAGATTCAAATTCAAGAGCACCAAGGCTTGCATCCAGATGACCCTTTTTGGTTCAGCTGTTAAGAGAAGACGCTACTGCACCACAGAACCTCCTCCTCTCCCTTTCTGCCCAGAGAAAGTGTAAGGGTTTGGGTGGGGGAGCAAGGGAGGGAATTACAGCTTCTGCCAAGGCATATCAAAGGAAAATAAACTGTATCTCTGCTCAGACAAAAAGAAATTAATGTAATACACTCACAGAGTTAGAAATGATGAAGTAATAGGTATCAGTTCAAAAAGAAGCATTTTAAAAAAAATTTCAGATAGCATTGCCTCAACCACAAAACACACAAACTAATAAATCTTAATTTTTCAAAGAAAAATATTTTAAAGACTTCACATTTTATTAGTCGCAATGATCTCTTACAAAAATTTATTTAGAGAAAGAGCACCTACATTCATCTAAAGTTTGAATGGAGCAGACAATGAAATGCTTAAAGGAATGGAAATCCTCTTATCTAACTACTTGTTGAATATGCAGCCACACTTGCTTCTTCCAGCCCTCTGCTTCATACTTAAAATGAACTTCACACAAAGACTTGAAGCTACTCAATAATCCTACAAATTCCATCTCAAAATTCTTATTTTCCATAATGCCTATAAATACAGAATACAGAAAAGGATATGGAAAAGACCACAGGAGGTCATTTATCCATCTTCCTAAGCCAGTGGCAGATTATTCCTGAAGACTGCTGCTGTCTCCACAGTGACAGAATGTCTGCCTGGATCAAAGTGATCTATACAAGTACTTTCTGAATATTCCCTTCTCAGCTTCCACGCTTTTCCTTTAAGAAAGCAGTCAAAGATGATGTCCTTTGCTGCAGTCCACTGTGGAAATGAAGAACAACATTTCCGTCTTCTAGTGGTGAAGCCAGTGAAATACTAGACCATTGGCAGTGATGGCCATTAACTTTACACAGGTTTCACTGTCACCTTGTATCTCCCTTGCCTGTTTTTTCATCTTTTCCTTAGGCAGTAAACACCTAATGCTGCTGACTGACATTTTGCTCTGTGTATGCCTAAAATTCAGGTCAGGACTTATTTAGTGGTACATTTATGGTAATAAAATGAGAAAAAAATTAAAATATTGTTAAAAGATGAGAAAATCATGAACTTCTACTAATTAGTTCAGAAAACTCTAAAGACAATGGATGTGGGTTAAGCAATGATTCGAAGACAGCTTGGGTTTGCCAAGAATATTGTCAAACCAAACTAATTACCTTCCACAATGTGATGACAGGCTTTTAGAAGAGAAATGTTAGCTGCTTAGATTTTTACACTGTCTCATATAATATTCTTACAAGTAACATGAGGAACACTAGGTCTGAATGAAATGTTCATACAATAGATAGAAACATGACTGAATTTATCAGATTAGTCAATGAAGCACTGTATTTACTGTAAAATCAAAGGATGGAATAAGCAGGGTTATCCAGGGGTCATGCATCTAGTATTGCCCAACATGTTCTACTAGTGATGTAGACAACAAAAGAAGGTGTGCTTGTCAAGTTCACAGATTACAAACTATGAAGGACTGCAAAGATGTTGAAAAATAAGATAGCAATCTAAAACAATGTCAATAAGTTGGATAAATTATTTGGAAAAAAAGTGTTACTCAGTATGGAAAAAGTGTGAGATACATAATTCTTAGGCAGAAAAGTTCAACTGCAAAAGTATGGTGTGGCGAGAGTTCTAAATGAGTTATGGGTAGGAAAATCAAGTTTGTTTCATACATATAGTTTGGGTTGTAGGTGGGTATCAAGGCTGAAGCTTATGCACACCCAGTGCACTTCACTCAATCCTTACTTAATCCAGGAACTCCCCAGCCAGTCACCTGAATAGGTGAGACAAAGGAACTGGTTTGAGACCAGGGACCAGCCTGCAACAAGATGATGGCATGATCATTCACAGTCAGGTGTTTGACTGATATTACAGGAGGCCTCCTGGTGAGAATTTACACTTCTGGAAATTAATCTCTTTCCAGGTCACACTGTGTCTAGTCCAACTTGTATACACGGTTGTGTTAACACCCTGGGTGGAGTGTCCCAAAGACTGCTCTTGGTGGTTCCTGCGGCAGAGCTTTACATAGGTAAAACATTTGTAAGTAATTAATACAAATTGTTCCTGCAGAAGTGGTCATGTAGGACAGTCTTTTATGTACAGTTATTTAAGAGAAATTTTGTGTGTAGTTAAGATATATAGATATATAAGTAGCGATCAATTACACAAGTGCTGGGTGGTGACTGGATTATAGGTGGGCAGAGCAGTGGTTCAAGGGCCTCACCCCATACAGCTGAAAATGCTGCTGCAAGTGCCCTTGCAAGGGAGACTCCTGTCACCACCAGACACCAACCATTCTGCTGAGGAGATTTGATTCCTCCTGCATTTATTACCCCATAAGATCCTCACAAATTTTTTTCTGTATCAGTCACTCTCTCTGAGTGTCTATGCAATACCAGGATGGAAAACTACTGATGTTATAGGAGTACTGCACAACAATATGGTGGAAAAAAGGGTATAAGATTCATAGAGGGTCACTATATGAGTTTCACTCTGCTGTAAGAAAGGCAAATTCTGTCTGGAGATACATAACAGAACAACCTTCAAAAGGATCCTTCTGCTCCTCCTAATACAGGAAGACTCAGCTGAGGGCATAAAACTGAAAAAAGTTCTTCATGTTTACAAGAGGCTGAACAGGAAATAACATAGGCCACAACAAGGAAGATTCAGGTTAGAAACAAGGAAAAACTGTCTCTGAAAGAAAGATCCTGGAGCTCTTGGACAGTGTCCAGAACTCTGGTGACAGATTTTCTATCACTGCCCAAAACGTTCCCTAAAGTTTTTAAACTTCTATTAAAGATGAGCTTGCAACAAGGGAACTGACTTCTGGTGCTCCTTTTAGATCTATGACTAACATAATGTAGCAAGTAAAGGAAAAAACTATGTTTATTTGATTAAATTATTCCTGAAGTGTCTGAAGTGGATAAATGCGGAATGGTGGAGTAGTCCATTAGAAATGTTACCAAATAATCTGCAACAAACATGGGCTTTTTGATCATTTGAGTGCTTTTACCTTTACAAGCAGTGAAAATCTCTGTTCAGTTCTATCCTCAATGAATTCCATGATATGCAAAAGGAAAGCAGGAGTTAAAACAGATATTTCTGTTACTAGTAGAGCTTATAAGACCATTAAGTCCACTGTGACTGAAATGTACTGTTATAGGAGCTTTAATACCTCAAGACATCATCTAAGTAAATAGGCATTTTTACTCCTAGACACATTAGCAGATGAATAACCAATCTCATAAATGTGTAACGAATGAATAACTTGTTTCAGTCCCTAGAAGTAACACACAGACTAGATACCATAATTTTCTCCTGAAGAAGTGTCCATTTCAAGGACAAGCCTAAGAATTTCCTGTGATATGAATCAGTACCATCATGATGAGCTTGCCTTTACTTGGGTCTACTTGCAGCAGGAACGCCCCCTTCTGTTTAAACGGAGAGAGCTGCCAAATATCATGCCTCTTGCGCAACACTTAGACATTTGGCAGCAATAGCAGTGACTCCTGCAGCCTGACTACACAGAGGGAGCTCTAAGAAATCTCTTACAGTGCAGCCCTGAGTCTGACATCAGGAACCTGTCTGTCCTCTTGCCTCCAGCTCATGTGAGCAGTCAACAAGGGGGGTACACTGTACCAGCAAAGAGATGTGGGCCAAAGCTGACTCCCTTGGCTCCTTTCCCAAAGGGGACAGGGCAGGGGAAACAAAGCCGCTAAGGGGAGAAAAATTTGTCAGCAGAGAAGGTGACAAACAGGTACATTGTTCCCTGTTCCCAGGAAAGCTATAGCAAAACTGAAGGTGAAATCATACTTCTAAACATACCCTTTAATCAACTCAGCCTGCTTGCCAATGACACAGTAGTTGTTATCAGTAATGAAGACAGAGGAACATGAGCCTCAGTATGGGACACCCAGTGAAGGTGAAGATCCAGAGAAGTTCTGTGAACTATATGCTGGTGCCTGTGGAGCCATAGACTTACTGCGCTTTATGCGTGAGAAAACCTATGGCTCTGAAAGCACTGACTGCACAACCTGAGTCTTAGAAATAGTATCACACCACATAAGCTCTCTCCCCTTGCAAGTCAGTCCCTCTTGAGCTCTTCCTTACCATCAGTTTACTGTAGGAAGGTTCAGCACCATCTCTGGCAATACATCCCCTTTCACCAGCACCACATATTTCATTATGTCCAGTATCTCCCTCCTTCAGACTTCTCTGGACTCATGTGAACACAGGTGAAAACCATTTAAATTCCTTCCCAGAGATCAGCCTTTCCCACACTGTTTGGAGGAATACAGCAAGCAGGTTACCTTTTTAAACACAGATTCAGCTGCTGAATTCTTCTTGAATAATTATGGCCAAAAGATATATTTGACTTGTAGAAAGCTACATGAAAAAAATCAAGAGAATCTTGTGAAACTCCTAAAACTCTGAGAGGCTCTTAAGAAGTGACTTTTGTTAGCAAGTGCACATACAACCTCCCACTCACTAAAGAAAAAAAAAATCCCTAAAAAGTCATAAACTGTGTATTAAGGTTTAACATGTGTAGCTGTCAGGTTTGAGGAAAATGCCAACATTCAAAAAGGAAAAAAATAACTACATATTCAGCAACTGCAATCACAAATTAATTTGTTCTGATATAACTTCAGAAACATTTTAATAACAGCCATTCTAATTTATGACAAATGGTTTTGCTGATGGGAAACATTATACATAAGATAGCGTGATATAAAATAGTACCTATCAGCTGCTGCATTGTCTATGGTGGTGTCCACCCACTTTATTGAGGAAAATTACCAATGAACCTCTGAGAGAAGGAAGATGATGTGTGCGTGTATTGGTGCAGTCTCGTGATGTCAGAGCCCAATTGTCTACGGGCACTTGAGAGCCTGAACATTCAGAAGCAGAGATCATGTTGGGGGAAGGGCTGTTTCCTTGGTTTTGCTGGGTTTTGTGAGTTTAGTTTTTTACTTCTTGATCCTTATTTGTTTTCCTCTAAGTCAAAGGAAATAAGTTTTCTAGCACAGGATACTTTGGGGGAAAAAAGGTAAATCTGTGCTATTCTGTCTATTCCTTCACTGACCTGTGTGACTCACTATTTCTTGTTTTTCAGAGCTCAGCATCGACATCAGACTCCAATTCAACATGGCTACATTTCTAGCAATCACTCCTTTCTCCTTAGGAGAAAAATATGTTTCTCTAGTATAACTGCTACCTATGCTGGTTCTTGTTACAGGCAGATGACAAAACACAGCAGTTGAGATTGTATGGTGTAATCTGACTGACCTACATTTCGCTAAGTACCAACCTCTACAGGCTTTGAACACATTGTTCCCTACTTTCAACTCATTTCAGCATTCAAACTAAATTTTTCCGAAGTCTCCCCACAAATGAGGAAGATTTCATTTAACAGTCTCTGCAGTTAGACAGATGCATGACATTCTGTGTTTATTTATAGTATGCTGTATGTTTGAATCAAATATCACCTAAAAACTGCAACAAATCCCATTTTTTATTCTTACACCTACTCCTAAAAAGACCAATACAAATGTGATATTTTCTTCTTGTGAGTGGATCCTGTTGAAGGGGTAGAAGTTACTCATGTTTATTATTTTACATGTCTGAGGGAATTAAATTGAACATATGGAATAGAAATACATTTTTTTCTGATTAGTATTATAATAAAATACTATTGTACCATCTCTGAATTGTTGAAGTGTATTCAGAAGTGTTCAGTGAAATCTTGTCATTAATTTTACATTACAGCAACTTAGAACCAAATAAATAATTATTATAAAACACTTAGTTTAGAGGATAGATAGATAAATAAATAATAATGGCCCATCTTCGCGAACGAAGATCTGGGGAAAGGTCTTTTACCTTTCCAGCCTGCGCAATGGATTTTTTAGGTGAGACACAGCCTGCGCTGAACTGAGCCCACCCTTTAATCCTAAGGTTCATCTGCTGGGGCCAAGCAAGCTTGGACAATGGCAGTGAGGTCCTCAGGACGTAGGTTTGTTTAGAGTGTCCTTCTCATAGATGGATGGCCACACAGGGCTAACGACCTCCATCAGGCCAGGAGACCGGGGAATCGAACCCGTGGTCGCAGCAGTGAAAGTCCTGCACGCTAACCACTGGGCCACCAGGGGTCTCAGATAGATAAATAGATATACATGTATATGTACAAGACAACATCTTAATAGCTGCAAGCTATTCAACTAGATTCTTTTTGATACAATGATTTTTATTAAGAACATGCCACTAAGGCAACAGTGTACTAGCTAAAGGGGCAATGGTCAATCAAGGTTTCTATCTATTGATCTACCTTTAAGATATTCTGCTGTTAAAATATTAAAACATCTCCTTCCTCTACTGACAGGACAGTCCAGATGGAGAGAGCCAAAACCACCTTGGAGACTGGTTTTTTTTCTTCCTAAGGTGTTGATATTAAAATAATTATTCTAAGGAACAGAGGGGATTAGACATTTCCAGCGTGTTCGCCAATTTCCAAGGGCACTGGAAAACATGAAAACAGAGGTGACAGAGAGTACATGCCTTGGCTGCAAACCAAGGCAAAGCTGGCTTATCTGATTTGAAGCCTAAGAGACTTGATGGCGTCTTGTCCACAGGATCACAGGGTGGGCTGTGATGAAGGTGGCACTGTAGATCTGCTGGGTGCACACCCTGGATTACTAACCCAAAGCAGAGACTGGTGCTTGCCATTCTCTTGACAGGCAGAACTGTATATTTGCATTTTAATTATCTTAGAACCACTGCAAATGCTAAAATTTAGAGAAACCAAGGCCAGTAGCATGCATCTCTTACAGTCTTCTGCAGTGACTCTCATAATTGCTTCACTACTGCTTTCCACTGCTGTTCATTTTTTCTTTAAATTAGTCTACCTTTATAGCTTCTTAAGATAGATTATTTTCTTGAACTCCTCTATAGGACACATTGATCTCCTTCCTTCCATGTGCAAGTAACAATTATGTAGCTTTCCAATAACCTTAATTAAAAAAGAAGAACCCCAAATTGTACTCCACAATGCTGATACCTTTATTCTAACCTGTATCTGCTCTTATTTTCAGTGACAACATTTACTATTGTTGTGAAGAGTTGCAGTTCTGTATCGGAAGCATTTTGATCTGGAAAATAGTTGCGCATGTCCCTGGTAATAAAATTAAAAATCTCTATATTCTCAAAAATATTTATTATTTCCCAGACTCTGAGTGCCCAAAATGTTATTCCAGAGGACCTGCTGTAGGCACGTATCAAGATGAGAAAGCAAAATTGGAAGACACCACTACTACCCTGCCAATTACATTTGCCAGGCAAGGCTGCAAAGAAGTGCATTCCCTGGGAAGCCAGAATTACATGCTAGAATCACTCAAAGGGATCACCTATCACTTGATCCAAATAGGTACTGAGAACTCATTTTATCAGTATTAACTGATCACAGCAAAAGACTTTTGGTTAAAATCATCCTTCTGATTACAACTCCATACACAAATGTCATTCAGACAGGCTGTCATTAGCCCATTAACTCACATGGTGGGAGAAAAAGCTTGTGGTCTTGGTTCAACTCTCTTTTTAATCACTGCTTGTCACTGTTACAGATATTAATTAAATACCTCTCCTTTTGAATATCCATAATTCAACTTCTGGAATGTTTTTTGTTAATGAAAGCCTCACGCTCACATGATATGGGAAAATTAATGTGCTATGGCACATCTTTTCGTAGGTACTGTCGGCTGGGGTCCCTCGGGCTGCTTCTGCATCCTTGCACTACATACACCAAGCTCCGCTATTCTTCGAGCCTTGTTTTTCACTCTGCCTTTGACAAGCTGCCTGGCAATATTCATTCTGTGTGCCCTACCATCACAGTCTGATTTGTAACCTAACTGTTCAGCTGTCAGCTCCACTGCAGGTCGTGTTTTATTTCAATAAAACTGTGAGAGTGAAACAACTTCTTTGTACAAGCATGGTGAAGGCCTGGAGCTTGCCTAACTGAATCCATTAAGGCTTTATATATTAACTGATCTTCAATATCTATTTAAATATGAAGTGTTAGTGATCTGACACAATGCTAAGAATAAATTTAATTGACTTCTGTTGTTTTTTCCTTTTTGGGGTCAGAAGCACTGAATGGTGTTAATGCTCTGCTACTAAAAAGGCCCATTTACCCGTTACTGACAGTAGAAGTGGGTACAAACCTACCGTACCAACACACAGGACTAAAACCTAGTCTGTTGAGGACATTTACACTTCTTATTAAAACCCAAATATTCCAAAGTATTTAATTCAAAGAGGAGAAGTTTCATGATGGACAGGAGGTTGGGCATGGTTAGCACACAGCTAATCTTGATAGACTAATTATTTTTATCTTAAATTTACAAATGGTATACAAACCCCAAATGCTTTAAATAGTTTGCACATCCTTGAAAAATGACGCACTGGGGTTTGTCGCTCCTAGAACTACACTAAACTCATATCACTTGCATTTCTCAAATGGAAAATGCAAGCTCTTGGGTTAAAAAATTTAAGGCTCAATCAAACTGGAGGAATGCAGAATCTTTGTAAAATTTAATTCATACAGTAAATAAAGGGAAACAAGTAAAACTAAATATATAGGAGACAACTAGAATTAGATTAGTAGGTCAATAATATCACTGGTTCTGACAAGGTGAATTTATCCAAGCTTTTAAAAACTGGATGTCCAATTTACCTCAGAACATGCTCGTATTTTTCTGTTCCATCTTTTCAATCTGATTTCATAGACTGCTGTACCATTAGCAAATAGGTTGCTACTTTTAAAAAATGGGTCTGTCCAACTTAGTATTTAACAGAGAAATACAGTTCAGATTCTGACACCTGTGTTTCAGTTCACTATCAATCATCAGGTCGATTATTGCTCTAAGAAAATCAGGAGACAAATGCAAGCCAAGGTGCAAAATACCCTAGAACAACTTCTGCACTCTCTTATGTCCTCTTTTGCCCTACTGATATAATCAACAGAGGAATAAGAAAAGGTTGAAATTCTTTCTGTTATACAAAATGGTTTTGTTCAATGAAAATTTCTTTGCAGGCATTGTTTAGTTCCATAAAAATTTCTGAATGACATTTTGGTCTGATTGATTTTTTCTACTGATTTGCATAAAGCTGCAAATCACTGCCTGTCTTCTGCTTGTGACTGGATATAAATACAGGATATTTTATGAATTTCATCTCTCTGGAAGAATATGAAAAACCTTTCATTTAGTTGTTTTTTAAAAGCTAGAAAGTAAGATACATGTCTGATTCTGCAGCCCTTAGCTTTTGTTCCATTGTCTTAGATAGACTTAATAGAGATTACAAATGCCAAGGAATGATACAATCATTAACTGCCTTAAAGAAGGAGTTTTGCCTTTTTAACACCATTTCAGAAATAATATATAGACCAATAACAGGAGTGTTTGTTCAACTTAAAATTATTTTAATTTGCTTAAATTTCTATGATAAACACAAAGAATAACTGACATAAACATGCTTAAACCTCTCTAGGGAAGAGTTGATTTACTGTGAAGACTGCTTTGTGTGTCCTGCACTGCCCCTTGCTGGAGTATCTTACAAATGTGACAGGGTAAATTCTAATAGCAGCCCTAATTAATCAGTTTCTGAATAATGAAATAATCTTAAAATACAACGATCGCACAATTTATAATCAGTTACTTAATCAACAGTTCATTGTCACACATGTGGACTTCTTTCCTGTAAAACTATTGACCATTCCCACTTGCAAAGACTAATTTGAGTTGATGAACGCTGTTAGCTTTCTCCTTGATTGCTTTCTCATAGGAAGAAAACCATAAAATGAAACACCCAGAAATATTGCTGCTTTATTGCTAATGAAAAGTGGCAAGGAAACCAGGGCAAGCAGATGCTTTCCTAAAAAAATGTAACACGTTTAAGAGGTACAGTAAATGTGAACATGATCCATATATAGAAATGAGAATAAGAAAAAAATAGCCCACTTAGCAGTATCTCTTACCTGCGAAACTTCCATAGCATTTCCTGTTATCCTTCAAAAATACATCTGAAAATCTGGTGTCTGTTCCTTTTTTGTGTTATTGGTCACAGATTCACTCATTCATTCTCAAAGTCATTGCAAGCTTGAAAAAATAAATACACTTATACACCTGTGTCTGCAACTGGATTTTTCAACTTTATGGTTCTGGTGATTTTTTGGTGGTTTTGTTTGTTTGTTTGTTTGTTTGTTTTTAAGTTTTCCATCAGGATTACTATTCAACCTCAAAACAAGAACATGTTTTCACAAAACTTTGAAAAGTCATTTCTACAACCGTGTATGTAGAAAAACTGAATTACAGAGTCACAGAATCACGGAATCTCAGAATATGCTGAGTTGGAAGGGACCCACAAGGATCACTGAGTCCATCTCCTAGCCCTGCACAGGACCATCCCCAAGATTCACACCATATGCCTCAGAGTATCATCCAAACACTTCTTGAACTCTATCAGGCTTGGTGCTGTGACCACTTCCCTGGGGAGCCTTTTCCAGCACCCAGCCACCCTCAGAGTGAAGAATCTTTTTCTAATATCCAACCCAAACCTCCCCTGACACAACTTCAGGCCATTCCCTCGAGTCCTGTCACTGGCCACCACAGAGAAGAGATCAGTGCCTGCCCCTCTTCTTCCCCTCACAAGGAAGTTGTAGACTGTGATGAAGTCTCCCCTCAGTCTCCTCTTCTTGAGGCTGAACAGACCAAGTGACCTCAGCCGCTCCTCACAGTTTCCCCTCAAGGCCCTTCATCATGTTCATTGCTTTCGTTTGGACACTCTCCAATAGCTTAATATCTTTCTTACATCGTGGTGCTCAAAACTGCACACAATATTTGAGGTGAGGCCACATCAGTTCAGAGCAGAGTGGGACATGTTAGAAGCTCAATGAACACTCCTTCACTGAAGTAAATCCTACCACAATACATCTTCTAATCAAATGATTTGTAATATCCCTCAGCTACTCATAATTTATTTAATTCATGTTGATATTTTTAATTGGATCCTAACTGCATATATTAGCTTTTAAGAAAGCTATTTTATTGTCCCAGATTTTTGTAAGCCTGATGCAAGTTACTCCATTGTTCCCTTCCAATAGGAACAATCCTTTGTTGCTAACTGAAGCCAATGACTGACCTTCCTTGAGCTTTCTCTGTGAAACCATACACTCTTATTTGTCAACAAATAGTAACGAACTCTTTTGTACACTTGGCCTTTGCACTGAACTGAGTAACATCACTCCCCTGAAATATGGGGGCAGTGTAAGGGTCAAAACAAGTAGTCTACACTTGAAATATTGCCTTCAATTTTTAAATGCACAGCAGAAAAAAAATAAAGAGCCATAGGCATCTAGTTACTTAAATGCCTTTATTTTAAGAACTTGCAGAAAAAGCCTGAGGGAAGAGTCTAGCCCTGGCCATACTGACAGCAGAGTACCTTCTGACTTTGTCAAAGCTTTGATTTCACCCTCAGACTTATAAAGTAACTTAGGAATTTGGCCCAAGATATAAAAGGGTCAAGTGGCAATAACAGGAACTGAACTGTACCTCTTAAACAATTCTCCACGCTAACAGAAATACGGGTGGTAAGAACACTATGGGAATGGAAATTACTAAAAAATAGGAGGTAATATTGGAAAAGAGAACCACGAAGCACTTTCATCTCTTTAAGAACTTAGGAAGAAAATGAAGTATGAAATATTAACTTCAGCCTGTTTCTCTGTGCCATCCCAGGTGTTGATTTAGCCATTCCTTTCTCTTGAGGTGTGAGGCTGACAGAGGTCCAACATGCAGCGGTTCTGTTTTCTTACTGTCCCCATCCAGGAACACATTGGGATGCATGAACAAAGCTACAAACGGCTTAGTGTGCTGTCTTTTCTTAGCTCACCCACTTCCTGCTACTGGAGGGAAGCTCAGTGTGGCTATTTAAAATGTCAGCTCGCTGCCACAGCTGATTACACATCTTCTCCAGAATGGAGCGTCATCAAAGAAAAAAAATTCTATGTGTTGTACAGAGTGGAGAGTTCTATGTGAAAGCTAAATTAAAGCTTGCCAAACCCAATGAGAATAAGAATCTAGATGCTACCACAGACGCAACACGGCAAAAAGGATGACAGTAAGTCTCAAGGGTAAGACGGTGTCGCTGTGTTTCATCCGTATAAAATGAGGCAGGCCAACTCCCAATTTACTCGTAAGACTTGATTGAGGGGGACAGAAGTACAATATATTACTTCTGTGTTTGGCACCAGTGTAACTGTAGCTGGAACGCTGTGTCTATTTCAAGCATCCAAATTTCAAGGATGCTAAGGAATTGGACAGGGTTCATAATAGAGCTTAGGGAATGATTAAAGAATTAGAAGACTAGTGAAAGACTCCAGGAGGTTAATCTACTTAGCTCATCAAAGAGAAGGTTAAGAGGTTGGGACTTAATCATAGTCTCACATCTAATACGAGGAGCAGAAGTTTGACATTAAAGGAGTTTATCTTCTGCCTAATTATCAGAGGTCCAGTGGTTGAAAACCAAATATAAATACATTCAGAAAAGACAGAAGGCATGTTTGTTTACTAATGTATTTAATTTTAACCATGGAGGGTAATTACCAAAAAAAGAGAAAAAAGAAAAGCGCTACATTTTGCCAGTAATGTCAAATCAGGATTGATGCTTTTCTGAAGGACTGTACTGCAGTTCAAGCACAGCTACTGGATACAGGTTGTGCTTTTTACTGAAAGATATAAATAACACAATGAACTTACAGAAACAAAGTCATCAACATGTTGTACTGAGAAAAATTGCTAGGATTTCTCAATACAGCAAGCCCTTTAGTTCAAAACTGGTTCTGCCTAAACCTGAATTTAAAAAGATGCCTACAGAAATCTGAATGACTAAAAAGACATAACTAGCAGAAACTTGTTGCTAGTTTAGCCAACTTTAGCCAACTTGAAAAAACATACACAATATCTACTGCATTAAGGGCTATCTCTGAGAGACTGTTTTGCCACAATGTTCCCCAAATCATTCCCAGTTATTGATTTGCAATGTCCAAGTGGATGAATGTGACTCTGATAAGGATGAATGCTTCAAAGTTAAATGATTGTCCATAGTCGTCTGACAGATAAGCTTCTGAACACGTCTGACATTATTTGAAAAATACAATATAAAAATTGAACAGATATTGCTGCCCTATACTCAAAATCCTTTATATATGCCTTTACCTTCACCAATAGCTTGTAGATCTAAATTTCACAAATTAAACAGTGTATTTTTTGCATCATATTAGCTAGTTCTAGACAGACTACTTTTTGGCAGACCAAAGACCACATTACAGCAACCTGACAGACCTTAATGTTAACCTGGAGGTATGCCAAAATCTGCCTATTTCTTATTCAGATTAACTTTTATTATCTGCTTATCAGATCCTGAAAGTATTGACTGCAGAACTGTCCATTCCTTTTGTGTATCAAGCTTGGAAAAATTATTATCAGTCAGGAGTCAGACTGTTGCCTTAACACAAAAAAGTGGATTTTCTTAGTTACAGCCTAGCACTTTCGTCATTCACCGTGTGATTAATTTTCGCAATTTGTTGCCCTGGGAAAATAATCTAAAAATATGTTAGAAATACATTACTTCTCATTTCAAAATGCATATGTTCTTGAATGCTTACAGTATGTTTCAATATTCTCTTACAGCTAAAGGTGAAAGCAAGATTCTTTTGTACTGTTTTCTGCGTTGATGGGATTACCAAGCTGAAAGGTGCCATGAGTGCAGGACAGTAGTATGGCAACCCAGCACTGCCTAAGGCTGGTGCCCCATTTGGGCCTCTGGAGTCTTTCCAAAAGGAAAGGGAAGGGAGATGTTGCTATAGGGTTCAGAAGAGGTTCGTGGTGCAGGTCTGTGCCCCAGGTAAGATAACAGGGATGGGTATAACTGCATGCAATGTAAACAAGCTCAGCACTAGCTCATGCAATGTATGCTGTCTAAAGCATTTAGATAGATCTAAACCAGGTGGAGATCTAAAACATGTCCATGTTCTGAAGGACAGTCTTTTTTTCTTTTCAACATATAGTGTTTCTTACTTTTTTGCTATTGCTCTTTATTGATTTGACCATTTTAAAAATGTTTAGCACTAAATCACTTTGTTTTCCCACATACTAATAGGATAGTTTTATCATAAGAGAGATATTATAGCAGCTAATACTTTATGAGCAATCTGCATCACTCCAGGTTAGTCAAAAAATATACAAGTTACTACAGACCTTAGGAGATGAAACTGATTCCAAGCAGTAGCCCAAAGAGCTTTAGAGGTTTAATGTTTTATAGCTGTGGAGGTGTATGCTTGTATATTTCTAAACTGCTTAAATCAGTGGGATGCAATCCTGTAAGCCTTGAGGATCAAGCTTATTTGTAAAAGTTCAGGGAACAATCACAAATGCTGAGACAGATTCTCTGTGTTATTATGAGCTATATTTTTGAAAGTGTAAGGTGAATTCAGAATATTTTTACATTAAATAGTTAGACTGCCACAGATTTTTTCTTCCAGATAGGCTTGGGACAAACACCTATATTTTCCTGTTTTGCCATATTTTGCTATTTTTTTCATCAGTTATTATATGCACAACACAGCTTCCCAGCATCATTGGCAAAGGTGAAAAAGGCAACTTACAAAAGTCAGAAGTCCTTTTCTTACATGTTATTCACAGAGGGACGCATGCAAGGAACTGTGAAAAGGGTGAAGTTGCAATGTCTGTCTAAGCAGATTTTACCAAGTTAGTTTTGTGCCATTTCAGTGATCTGAACTGGCTTGCTGTGGATGGCACTCAAGTTGGCACAAGGTGGGTGCTGTGAGCAAGACATTGGGCTTTGATGGGCAAGAACTGAAGCTCTGCAGTAACAAACCAGACAGTTTGGATAAAGTCATACCCTGAAACTCTGTCTAGAGGAGTTTTTTTTCTGCTGTTTAAGCAGACTGAGTCACAGAAGAGTTGTCTTAAAGAGTTCAAGGAACACCATAGTCAAGGCAAGGGAATACACTTAGCTCAGAGATACTATGTAGCAGAACCATAAGATAAGAATATAGATGGATAGACAGATAAAGAGAAATAAACATTTCATTGCGGGATTTTTTTTTTTTTGAGGTTTCTGTTTAGGCCTACCTAGCAATAGAAACTAGAAAAGCCTGTTAAGGAACAACATCAGTAATATACACAGAGACATCTTTCTGTAGAAGGAAAAATGTGAGATCACTATGAATTTGGGCATAGGGATGAAAATATGTGATTGGATCACACTGCATACAGTTGCAACAAAAGTTGCATAAGAAGCGACATGAACATAGGTCTTACATTCTTTCCCCACCAAGTTACACAGATATGCAAATTTAACATCAACTTATTGATTTTTAATAATTTGTAGTGGAGATATTACAACTAGTACACTCAAACTAATGATTTGAAAACTGTAATTACTAGATAATAGTCAATAAATGCCCACATAAAATTCTTGTGCTAAGAGGGGCAAGCTCCATATATGTATGCCAGTATACCATATTACAAACTTGTTTAAACCAATGCCTCATGAGTAGTATGCTCACAGGAAACCTCATTATAGACAGTAAATTAGCTACTGCAAAGCAAAAAATGTATCTGAAAATACACTGTGAAGAAGCCTGAATATTTATACATTGCGTGTAAATCTAATAATGGGGGAAACAGGCAAAGGTTCCAAATTTCAATAATAACTGTGTTAGCCAAGTTAATTGGAAGTCTTACCCATAACCTTTTCTGAATATTTCCTCTTGTTGCAATGATCTGTTATTTCCTTGCTTGTTAATAGAACAACAGGTAGAAATTTCCCAAGTGACAGCCTGCTCTGCAGGCTGGCTTATAAACACAGAGGAGTACATTATAGCCATCCTCTGTTAAAGCTATTATTATATGAATACAATTTGCAGTCTTCCTAACCAACTTGAAATAACCTCAAATACATTTTTTTGCTATTAGAAAGGCAGAAAAAAGTGCATCAATTTGTTGACTTTTTTTTCTTTGAAGGAATTCTTGTATACTACAAAGATCTATTTCAATTTTTCTAGAACTTCAATAATCTGAAAAACAAACACTTGGAAATACTGTGCTGTAGAGCTATAATTGAAGGAAATAGAATGATATAGTGGTAGAGCAAGAATACACTGGTAGAGAGTAAAAACCATTTCATTAGGAGATTTTCTTTGTAATGTTTCCATTCAGCCTTACACAGGAATAAAAAGAAAAAAAGATTGTAAAGGGAGAGCATACAGTAATTCATACAAAGGCTAGACAGCTACAGTTTTGTTGTTTTTTTTTTAAATTAAACTGAGTAGAGTACATCTATTCACATATATGAGCTTTCAATATATTAGTGTTTGTTTTCCCTACTTTTTGGGCATAAAAGTTTATTTTATAAGTAAGAAACATGACCGGATGTTTTTCTTTAATATAAAAGGAGATCTTATGTCATTCTCAGAAATCCTACTATATGTGGGTCTTTAGCTCACAGTAGATGCTTCTTTAGTTCCTAGTGACATGATTCAACAGAGGCAGAAGGGGATCTCTGCTTCAAAAGAGGAGAGAGAACACAACACAGGAATATTCTGCAAACTTAGAGTAGCGTTACAACACTAGTAAAGTAGGGACATTAAGTTTCTTTGTTGGAAGTCAGTTTTGGTCCTGATTGTCTCATGCTTAAGGTCAAAATTGTAAAATAAATTAAAACTGAAGCATTCCCATACAAACCATAAATTTTATGATTTATCATTAAACCCAAAATTATTAATGGATAGATCTCCAATGGCCAGGAATGATGGAAAATCTGTATAACATTACCTGTCGTGCATACTCATTTACTATTTAATCCTTTCCTATGTTACCCAGCTTTCACTTCCTTAGGTTACATTATTAATATTATTTTAACGAAGGTTGTCTATGCGAATTAAATTGTACTTGAGTCCTGAAGGATTCAGATACTGTATTATTTTATCATGTTTTTGTTCTCCAGATTGCTTATTTTTCCTTAGGGAAAAAATGCTTCAGCAAGAAGTTGTTGCTACTAGCTCTCAGCTGCATGAAGAAAAGATTTCAGAGCAGCACTTGGAGCATCCAATTTAGATAAGTTCTATTTGGAAAATTTTGGAGAATGCTAGGATAAGGAGGTTATCTGCTGACCAGCTGAATGACAGTCAAGAAAATGTAAGCATCCTTCACAAAGGATGGTTGTATCAGAGAGAGTGCATTAACAAAATGAATAAGAACCTCTCATTCAGAATCATTTACTAAGTTATTGTACCAGATAAGAAAGAGCTAGAGTTCAGGAGCATATCGCTTATAAAACATGATTAGATTCCTTAATCTTTGGGGTGATGAATATTTACTCTCGAGCTTTTGAATGTATGTGAAGATTTAAATACATTTATTTCAATAATTTAAGATTTGAAAAAATACTGATACAGCTTGTAAGCCTTCCCTTGCGGAGGCACAGCTGAACTGGAAAAGCAGCTTTCTGTCAATACAGCTGACAGTCAATACATCAAGTCACCTAAAAAGAAATCATAGATTCATTTCTTTTTCTCCTAGAATCACTGCTGTATACTAGGGCTCCTGCTGCAATGGGATATCAGCCAGAGGCCTCCTTGTGTTCTTGCTGGGTGGCCCTATGAAAAGCCTGACACATAGATGAGGGCTCAGCACAAGGGGAAATGTCTTAGGCAGTTTCATGAGCAAAGACACTAGGACAACGTTGTTTGTGGAGGACCTCAGGCACCGGACTGACTCACTAAGAAGACCCATGGGAACTTCTCCCAGAGTGCTATGATGCCAGCACTGCTGGGGTTGCACTCTTGGAGGGGAGCCTCCACTGCTCAGTATGTTATCAGGAATGTATCAGTCTCCCATTTACAAAACAAGGATAAATTAAAAAGGTAACTGTGTAAATAACCAAAAGGGCAGAAAAGTAACTGGCTATACCAAAACCAGAGAAAATCAAAGAAACTGAACTCATTGACACTCCAACCGTCCTTCCCCATCCGAGATGTAGTAGTGCTTGGAAATTCCCTCTGATAAGATTATCTTTTCTTACTTTGATTATGATAATTATTTGAATACATTTATATTATCATAAAAACCAAAACCTAGCATATGATATCTAATTTACAGAGAGAAGAAAACCAAAGAAATTCTTTAACTAACTTATATTCTTAGCTCATTTTCCAAATTGGTCCACTTTACCAGATCATATGAACTCCTTAGCTCCTCTTTGAGAAGGAAATATGGGATTGCAACCACAAGTGTCCAATTGTGCTCCAGAGATGGCGCATTTCTTCTGGACCTCTATGACCAGAAGTGATCTGTAGCTTAGTAGTTTTATAGTCTATGCAATAAGAAAACTACAAGCTTGCTTTGCAAACCAGAGGCATTCTTGGAGCACCCTCATCTGTGTTATTACTTCTGAAGAGCTCAATTCCATGCAATCAGAGGAGCTTCTTCTTTCTTCTTTAAATACAATTTCCTTTTCTTCTGTATTTTATAGCATTAGGATTTTCTACCTCCTTATTACTGATCTTGCCGTAACACTTCACAAAATGTGAATACACATCTGTGGGCATAAGGAAATACTAACACTTCAGTATCTACATTTTAGCAAATGTTACCTTCAATAAGCATGCTTCATTGGATACAGCAAGAGTGTGTTTGTATGAAACTAATCTTCTGGAAAAAAGCAATTGAGCCATTTTAATAAGATAATTCCCACCTAATATTTTATATCTGCAATGTAGATGCCTACAGTCAAGATAATACCTTGCGCTTTCTTTAGAGTCAATGAAGAGAAATAAAAAGTTGGAAGGTATGATTTATGTGACCATTTTTAAAGACATAATTTGGAATGGAATTATGTACATCCTACAAGTACTTATTACTCTCTATGAACTAAAAAGGTGCTAACCGAGAAGCTGGCTACATCAACATTTACACTGTAAACATTTGTTTTGGTATTGTGAATCCCACCTTCTCTACAGCAGAACAAGTAGGTGAAAAAAAAAGAAAAGAAAAAAAGTAACTCATGAAGCAAATCTGATTGTTACAGCTGTGCCTTGAAAAGCTGGGTGTTGTTAAATTCTTTGCGCTTCTCTGGCTGTGCTGAGCAGCTTCATAATTTGAATCTTCCTTCCATCTGCAATTGGAGGCTGTTGATTTAATTTCACAGATACTAATTCATTATCAGATCAATTCAATCAACTAAGCTCAATCAATGCAACTCTAACTACAAATTTGATTTGTTGATTGTACTACTCTCTTGTAATTAGTTTTGTAAGAGAAAAAAGTTTACATGTTATTTGATTTTTCTTCTACTGGCTTGCTATATTTCCATAAAGTGCTAAAAAGAGCATTGAGAGCTTCTGCCCCAAAAAGAAATACAAGTTGTAGTCCTGAAAGAACAGATATAAAGTTACTGAATCTTTTGCCACTTTGCCTTGCTTCAAGTTACAACAGTGACCTGCAAAAGATAATAAGATAAAGCACTCTGAAATGATAATGAGATTCTCTCACCAACCAGTGGGAACTCTAACAGAACAGGTGAAATGTGATACAGAACTGTTTGCCTCATAAAGAGAAGAAAAAACCTGTCTGGTTAATACACTTGAAAAATCAGAGCTTACAGCAGAGCATTGCAGCTCTTCCTTCTTCCAGACCACAAAATGATGCAGGAAAATTATTTGTCCTAGAGTTTCAATTTCCATAGCTATAAACAGTAAGACAGAACTGGAGGGAAATTGTAATTTTTCCAATTTGCATTCTTTTGAGTAAGGACACCAAAGGTAATGCAGAGTAGAAAGGTAACTTCACACACTGGAAGTGATATATAAATATGACACCACCCAGAGGTCAAGCAACACTTCATAGGCTCAAATTCTATTCAGCATGTAAGGTATTTATACACATAAGTGATGATTGTCCCTATTAAAGTAGTTCCATCAGTGGGACAGAGTATATCAGTATGAAGTTGCCTAAATGAACAGTGTTGCACTTTAATGGGATGTGGAACACATTAGCATTAGGGAGTTTTACAACAATATAATGTTAGAGCTTTTTAAGTAAAATTATTTGATACAAAAAGATAAAAAATCTCCCTCTCCTGAAAAAAGTCTTTGTGCTCAGCTGAAGTAGTGACAATACAAAAAACTGCCAGACCTCAGAGATTACCTTTGTCTGTATTTTCCTTCTTCTAGATTTTCTACCCTTACACAGAACTGTTCCAGTTTTTTAAAAGGATATAAAATACAATGTGGTTACTTAATTTCTGAAGGCAATACAAAAGAAAAGAGAGAACAAGGAAATGAAAGGCTAAATCACTAGCTGGATTAAAGCTGCTGTGGTCCCCATGTTGTCCCGAGCACAGACACAGCTCTTCAGTATTTCAGAAAGAAGGAAATTACCTTCTGACCTTGGACATGAAATAGCCTGGGTATCTGGTCATTGCAAAAAGAAGCTTAGTATCCTCTCTTTGATCTGATGTGGAAAGTTGGCCTGACTTGAATTAAGCTGAACATGGAAATTTAACAAGAGAGGTTCCCGTCTGTCCTTTTTACATTAATTTTAAATCTAATTTCTATAGCAGTGTCCTTACTCTGCTTGTAAACTTGTTTTTAACTGTCAGACTTGAATAGCTGTTGAGGAAAATTATACACATTTCAAACAACTGCCTAACTGGGTATTTACTCTAGAGACATGACTGCATCCAAATATGTTATTTCTTCTTCACAGGCAAATATTTTTCAATTTGTATAATTTCATAAAGAATTTGTAAAGAGAATTTAAATCTTCAACTACTACTACTCAGTAGCCACTGAGAGAAGGAAATGCAAAGTAACACTTTGTCCTTCAATGCCTCAGCAGTGCCCTTGTTTTGTATTTTTACAGCAGTAGCTAATATCTCACTCGCTAGTTACTCCTTTGTGTCATACACCTGTCTGTCTGTTGTCACTTCTGTGACAGCCATTCTGTTATTTAAGCATATCTTTCCCTTGCATCTAATATAAGCACAAGCCTATCTTCAAAGCTGAAGCTGTGCCTTCTCACTTTTACTTGAGCAAAACTCCTGTGAACTTCAGTGAGAGGATGAAGTCCCATTCGCTAAATTTCCAAGTGTAAAAGCAAAAAGAGAAACATGCAAATTTCAGTGGAAACATCCTTCCCAAGATCTGCCTTTGGCCACAGGCAGAGACAATTCCTCTCCCAGCCTGTAAAGGGAGCTGGGGACTTTACAGGACCCTTGAGGAGAGCCGTATTGGAGCCTGAGACTTCTTAATATTTCTCATCCAGAAAACACTGTCATCAAGTCTTCAAGTCAAACTCTTCAAAAAAGCTGTGCTCCAGAGAACAAAATAAGTGGTCTGATTTCCAATGGAGTCAAGAGCCAGTATCTTACAGGGAGGCAAGATGTTCAATGCTTTTCAAAATCAGAGATCTTCATTTGTTTTTTCAACTCCATACCTGTTGCCTTTGGCTGGATTCTCCAATCTATGTAACAGCAGCTCTGACCTATTGCTCACTGACTTATCTGAAAGCATCAGATCACTAAGACACACATGACTCTTTTTTCACTGCAGAGTTAGCTTCAGTTAATGTTGTTGCTGTTGATAACTTGGGTCCCATTCATGAAAAAAATACCTACCAAAAAACCCAGTAACTCTCATTCAGGAATAGTTATGCTTTCAACCATGGAGTTGTCTGGCCCATCAGTGGAAATCAGCTCAGGGGATTGATTTCCTGAGCTAATCAGCTCAGCTACTAACACATCAGCTATGAACACAGCTACTCTGTATTGCTATAATGTTAATTTACAGGTTGGCTTTCCTCATTCAAGCAATATTAACTTGAGGGGCATTACCTTGAATGTATGCAATTTAAACTAATTCTTTAGTAAGGACAAGTTCTGTCAAGTAGCTTTTAGCATAACCTTATAACCTTTCCGCTAGTAGCTCCTTATCAGGAATTAATTTTAAAAGAAGAGCTTTTTCCCTACTCCTAATGGAATGTTGCACAGGGAAAAGCAAGCAATCCTTTGCCAGGTATTTTAGCATACTGATCTACTTGCTCCCACCTAGGACAGAATAGAGTCACAACAGAGTCATTTTTATTTCACTCATTGTTTTATGTGCTTTGACCTCCAGGTTCTGTAATTTTTACCAGAAGGACCTATTATCATGAGTGCTTTAACTAGCCAGTGTAAGTTCTTGGCAGCCAGTCCCCTCAGCCTGACTGAAGCAATCAATCTGCCAGAAAATCACAACAGTATCATGTGCTATAAATATTTTATGGTTTACTTACTCTAATTGCCCATTTCATGCCCAAGCACTAAGGTCATGCTAGTCACACCTGTTAGGATATTTTGTCCTCTATGAGACTAAAAAGTAGGTCAGACCCCAGAATATTCTCATAATTCGGTTAAAGAAAGATGACTAGGACTAAGAAACAGATGAACTGACTAGCATCTCCAGACCACAGAGCTATCAAAACACTTCCAAGACACGCTTTCTAAATGTACTCTGGCTCTGGAGCCACTCAGTGACCATCACAGCGGTTTGTGCAGTGGTTTCTGTGGTGCATGCTGAAGTGGCAGGCTGACAATTAACCTCTGCTTCAACACGGGATGCCTTTAGGTTCAAAGACAAGCTTGTCTCAAGAGAAATGCAAACCATAATAAAAATTTACTTTAGCAGCTTTAGGATTTTTGCATCATATGACCTGATTTGCATACCAGCTTCTGGAACGCCAGACAATACACTTATTGAAAATTTAAATATGAAGATCATCCTGTACTGGATTTCTCTGCATTCAGGTTATCTGAAGAAATATCTGTGCTATATCACACTCCCAAATTCAATGTGTTCTATGCAGCTGGCAAAGTTATGCTCTTCCTCTTTCTGGTGAGGTTTAGATAGATGCTGTGTAAGCGACTTAGAGTGCAAACATGTATGGAGTATGGATGTATCATAAAGATTCTCAAGAAACCTTTAAAGAATTCTACAACAGTTGGGCATCCCCCTGGATGCAAGCACAAGTACAGTGTATTAGGTATATTAGGGACAAGAGTGATGCTTAAAGAAGAAACAAAGAAATCCTGTCTACCATAAAAGGGAAATTAATTTGACTCTAGTCCTCTTTTCTTAAGACAGGATATATAGAATTGGAAAAACATAAGTGGCTTTGATTCAACACTGCTTCTGGGTTTTACTGCTTAAAGACAAGAACACCTTCACAGGTACACTGGAGTTATACCACAGTTCCAGCAAGAGACACATGACGTCTGCAGCATGTACTGCTGTGGCAATGCAGGAGGTGATTAGAGTTTCAGACAAACCCATCTTTCAGTGCAGGCTGTTCTGGTATTCTACACGCTGCAAAAAGAGCTGCTGGGTGGATGCCAGCTTTGAATGTACAGCAGTGCTCTAAGCATTAAAAGCAGTTGGGAATCCTGTTATGAACCTTTGGAATGTGGCATTCTGGTAAAAGAAGATTATTGCCCGCAGGTTCAGAACAGACTTGATATTCTTCTGCCAGAAACAGAAAACAAAGACTATGGTAGCATTCGTGTTCAAGAACAGGCAGTTCTCAGCTGTCCTGCATATCGACAATTGGCAGGAATCCCTAAAAATGAATGTTTGCTAATCGTATCTGTCCAGGTCTAACCATATGTAGCACAAAAAGCAGTTTATCAGATTTGTCAGTGTATTACTTCATAAGTTATCTGTGTCTCTACATCTCAGTCTCTTTTGGGATTTACCATTAAAAATTAGAAAAAACAGAACAAAATAAAGAAGCCTTCACAGTTGAATAAATCCCATGAAACTGTCAATAGAGAAGTAGTCTAAAGCAGGAATGCTGTATATTAGACTGGTCTATTACCCATTCAAGAAAATGGTGCTTTAAGCTTTTCCTTATTTCCTATGAGGATTTTGATTTGAAAGTGTATAAAAATTACAAGTTCCTTAGCAATGCAATACCTGGGAAATACAACCTTTTAAAATATATAAAGAAACACACACAAATTTACACATGCAGACTGGTGATTTTGGTTTTGGGTTATGTTTCTGCTTCAAAAACTTTCCTGTTATCATACTAAAAGAATGTAGAAAACATATATTCTGAATAATCTAGCAAATGGTTCTCAATAACCAATTTCAGTGCTCTATCTTTTCTTATTGATTGGATGTAATTTCTCCTATTTTTCATATGCTTTAGAGGGGGGAAAATGGATATCTTGAAAAGTATTGCTGAATAAAGTCTAAGAAGTGTTTTTAAGTTTCTTTGCATTCTTCCAAATTTTTGCATAATATAAATTGCATGTCTTGAATAAGCAGGATGCAAAATAATTGCACCAAGTACAGAGAGCTCACACATACAATTCCAGTATTCAGAGACTGGGCAAGAACTTTTTTCCTCCATCTTGCCATCAATACTTCTGTTGATTCTTTAATTTTTCCCATTCTTGCAGACATCCTCAATTTCATTCAGATTCTATTCACTGGAAGATTCCAAAGTATTTGTGTATCTGTATATCCACTTCCTTTGCTGGTATTTTTAATGAAGAATTTATTCAACTTATTTTAATAATTAACACTAGAAACAATAACTTCAGTATGCCTTCCTCTGAAAATTTGGTAGTCTGAATTTGTCTGGAAACCTGGTCTCCTCCTATTCTGATGGTGTATGGGAAGATGAAGCAGTAAATATGCTTGCCGCTTTCAAATTCTTGATAAAAATAAAGCTGCATATAATGTTTTGCATTTTTTGCTGATTCTCCTGCTGGTGAATGACTTTTGATATGTAATGCAGTAATACACCAAGGCTATTTCTTGGATATATTACTTACAGTCAGCTTTTTTTAGAATAAAAATGTAATCAGAAAGTCCTCTAACTGATTCCCCTGTGACAAGGATTCTTGTAAGTACACATAAAGTGAAAATACAGTCATTTTCCTAAATAAATTCATTACCATGCTTTAACAGCTGCTGAAATGATTTGAAAAATTTAGTGCAAACCTGAACTGGCAGTTACTTATACCCAGAACAATTTGTAGAGACTGTACGGTTATGTGTCTATCCCATGTTCCCAGCTGTAGTGAAATAAATTTAAGACTGTTTAAGCACACTTGCCTTAAAGTGATGTGAAAACCCTTGGCCACATCTAGAATGTAGGTCATACTTTTTTCCTAGGAAAATCTTTTATATATTTTTCTTTTCAGGTGGAAAAAAGGCTTTGTACCACAGGACAAAGTTTTGTAAGCTTGTTCTTCCTTTCAACAACGCAAAGCCCTGTGATAGTTTCACCTCAATGGAGGAAGCTGTGTGCCCCATAAGCCTCACATGACCACATGCATAACACTCTGCTGAGATAAAACCAAACAGTAGGTGGAGCCTTTATCAGTTAAAATCGGTGAGAAAAGCTGCTACTGATAGGAACTCTTCACATAACTTCATTGCTCTGGAATTTCCAGGTCAATGTCTTGACCTCTAAATATTGGACCTGGATAAGCCGTCATTTTGCCTGATACATATGAGAAATAGATGCCATTTCAGGGCCTTGACTATCTAGACAAACTAGTAGGCTATCTCTGCAGAGAGAGTAAGTCACTCCATCCAGCACAAGCCTGCACAAAGTCATCCTTCTGCTGTTTTTCAAGTTTTCCTGAATAGTAATAACTGAAAAATGCCAAGCAATCGTCATTTCTGGTTAAATTTTTTCAGCATCAGTAATACACACATTTTGTAGCACAGCACATCTTACTGAGAGTCTCTGTCCTGAAAAACATTTACATCAAAATGTTCTGCTACGTGCACCATCAACTGAAAAGTCAGCAGTGGTGTCACTATCATGCACACTGCTTATGTTCTTGTAAATAAAGTCATAACCTCTTCAGTTTAAGGAGTTTGCATTATAGCTAACAAATTAAACAAAAATGTTGAAGATGCTTCTTTAGTAACAATGTCTGTATTTACTAGATGAGCTACCAATATGAGAGACCACTGGTGTAAGATTTTCAAGTGTGGCCAATGGGGACATCTGTCTACAAGCAATGCAAATCACCATGTAGTTTTACTGATTTGATTGCAATACTAAGTTTCTGCACTACAATACTGAGCTTCTACACATGACAAAAGTCTGATAACAAATAGATTTTGCTTTTGAGATATGCTTAATGTTTACTAAAGTACTTCATCATTCTGTTGTTCTTTCACAAACAAAATCATGTCCAACTATTTAACATCAATTTTCTGTTTTTTAAGTCAGTCTGAAAGCAAGCAATCTTCCTATTCTTCCTCTGATTTTGCCCTGAGTGGGCAAATAAGCCTGCGTGTCAAAATACCACAGATGTGCTTATGGCAAATGGATAGATGTACAGACAATAACTGAGCTCTCTCCTGCCTCTAATTCAGAAGCAAACAATGTACTGACAGCAGCAGTGGGTAGCTGGAGAAAAAAGGGCAGATGCGCAGGGTATTGGCATCTCGCTGAAGCCAGCGAATACAGTATAAAGTAGTCTCAGTTTTCCTTAAATAGTTACTCTATCCTTGATATGGACACTTTGCAGGACAGTGGAAAATAACAATAATAAAAAATCTGTAAATGAAGTAGATTAAGGGAGGAATGGACTAAAACATTTGCATATTTGATATACAGGACTCGATTTGCTATAAATGGCAGTAAACTACATGTAGTTTCTGAGAGTTAGTAGTGTACATTAAACTAAACATGACATGATAGTTGTCATTCAGATTAGACAGTGTCTGCTGTGGGCACTGGGCATCTGAAAGGGAACCTGAAGCAGGAGATGTGTGATAATATGCTGATGGACGTGAAGAATACAAAGGCCGAACCAACCTTGGGTTTCCAGGGCTATTGTTTCTTCCACTGGCTCTGAACACTGGGCAATGTTCAATGGTATGGAAAGTCAGATGCTCAAGCACAGCTACTCTCTCACCTAGGATTAAAAAAACAAACATAGTACTTTCTGCTTCTGACAGCTGACTTCAGAATTGAAGACTATATATTGTTCCCTTGATGCAGTATGCCCTTGAGTAAGATTTGAAACTAAATTTTGTGTTTAAGTGGAAGCAGTGGACCACAAACACATCTGTCCTTTCCTTCAGCAAAGGAACAGCAAAACCTTCATTAGTCGAATACAATAAATGTTAAACACTGACTCTATTAACTCAGAGTAAATAAGCTACATGATTACACTCATCTTGGAGGTCAAGACCAAGGGGATTTGCCAGAGTCCACTTTGTAACAGGCTACCCTTCTGCCCTGCTGTACCCTTTCCCCTCTCCAAAGAAAGCACAAGAAGAAATGAGCACAGGCCATGTGGTGTCCATTCTGTACCTGCATTACAGCACAGCATGGGAGCAGTAACTCTGGACATTTTCAAGTAAGTGGACTGGATTGTTTAACAACAACAAAGTTGCCCACAAGGATGAATAAAATCTCTTTAATCATAAGTTGCAAGGATAAACTTTTTTTTCTTCTCCTGACCTGGTCTATGCCAAAAGTGCAAGGATAGAGAAGATGCCCAAAACTTCCATTTGCTGAGTCGCCTGTACAGTGGGCCATGCAGGAGACCACAAGATATCTTGGTACGCCTCCTTGCTGCCACTTGCAGAATGGATGGGAGGAAGGACTGAGCAAGTCAACAGACTGAGGGAGAGCCAGGGCATCAAGTCCACAAGTAATTTGTCTTGCTTTTGGTGAACTACCTTTGCAATACACTCCTAGCTGGAGGTTTGAGGGAGTAGCAGAATTTACTCTCATATGAATAAATAATTTATTCCATGCATGGATAAGGCATCTACACATTTATAGAAAAAGAAACACAAGAATATGGGAAAAACAACCGTAAGTTTTCCAAAACATGATTACATACTTGCCTATAGAAATTCCTTTAATACATTTGCAAGAAACCTCATATGAAATTATATGCATATTCACAAATGCAATGAGTACATTTCTCATACTTAATTAGCAGGCACAGTTTCTGCACTGATAAATTATCTGTGAAAATTATGTTACAGATTTTGCAGCTGATATGGAGACATTACAGTAAAAAACATGCAGAAAAAATATGAACTAATTACATAATGAGCCTTGAAAAATCAAATTCTCACTTGGTACGTCACTGGGGGTATATCAGATGTCTACATCAGTGGTATCCAAAAGCAGTAATCTGTTCTATAAACATTGGTGATTAAACTTAATAACTAGGTCTTAATTTTGCTGAACTAACTTGCTAGTATTAGGTGTCTGCAGATGCCTCCAGTGCTTGGAATGATTCATCTGTGTCAAACCAGGACAAGCAGCTCCCTACAGCACATATTTGTATTTTAAAAATGTACCTCAAACAATCCATACTGTAAATCTTCCTTGTGCCTATAGACATCTTTAATGCTTATATGCCTATATATGTCTATATGCCCTTTGTCCCAGCATTTATTTGAGTAAATAATTTTCTATTACTCAGAAACTTGGGGGAATATCTGCCCACATGACCATACTGTTCACCTGAATTGCAAGGGATGTCCCTACCTTAGCCAGTTGTGTACTCTAGCAAAAGTGGCTCTGTGGAGCAAAACACTTGTAACTGGAGATCCCACATCTGCTATTTTCCCATTTTGCAGGTTTTCACTTCAGAGTGGCCCTGGTCTGATTCCACTGACCAAATGATTCCTTACAACTGGAATATATTATAAACACTTCTGGAGAAAATCTCACAGCTTTGTTTCCTCCCGAAGGAAAGCATCTCACATGTTCTAAAACAGCTCTGCACTGCAAACAAAGCACAGCATGTAGGGAGAGTTTGGAGACTTGCATCAAAAGTGCCCTCCTAATCTGAACTGAAAAACCATAGATGGGGTAGACATACGCCATCTGACCAAATCATACTTATGCTACAGAGTGAAACACTTTTTCCTCCATCTCACCTTTCAGAAAAGATAAGGAGTTACAGTGCCTGGGAAATTTAAATGCAACCACAAAACTTCAACGAAATGGTAACATATCACTTTAATGTGAACTGGTCTTCAGTGAAACCTTGTGCAGAAATTATCTGCTTTTGCTGAGTGGCCTGCCACAGATGCAAAAATCTACACTAATGCAAGATGACATGAGACAAGGTTTCTAAAAATGTGTATTCTGCTTAAGAGTTCAATTGAAATACATGCTCAATGGTAAAGGGGATTTTTTTCTATTAGTCATGACTAGTTTGCAGGTCAAGGTCAAACAAATTTAGAACAGATCTCTGCATACACATTTACCTCCTTACACTAGTTACAATCCAGTTTACAACAGGGCAAAACCTGGAGGGCCTGCTAGAAGCATCAGCAGATGCTTGGGTCTGTCAAGTAGACATACTGCATAGTTGCAGTTAGCTTGCAGTCAGCGTGAAAAATATTCAGTGCTCTTTGTGTCTGTGTGTGTTTTTATTTGATTTGCTAGTCTTCTAAATTTAGGAATTATTTTACAGTGATATATTCACACAGCTGTCCACAGCTACAAAATTAAGACCTTGTCTATGGGTAAACAAGGACAACTATGAAAAAATTGATGAAAAATGTGAAGCACCTTCATGTAATTAGCATATGGAGACTGCCTTGCAAGAGGTAAAGCAATTTGTGACCAATTTAATGTGGCTTAAACTGTACTGAGTACAGCTTCTGAATGAGATTTTAGATGACTTTAAGGTGTTTTAAGTTACATAAACCAATCACTGCAAATACTGTGTAGAGTATGGAGATGGGAAGGACTCTGCTCTCCTTTATCTTATATCAGTGTTCCCAAATATAATGCACTTATTCACTATGTTGCCTTCAAAGAAAACACATATGCAAAAATAAACTATCTCTACACATCAAAATGAAAGCAAATGGATAGAGGACAGCTAGAGCGCAGCACCACCATGGAGCTCCAGTTCTAGCTTAGTTCTGATCCTGTAGGAAGATGTAGGAAACAGCTCCAAGAGAACAGCCTGCAAAATAACTGGGAATGGGTATACCCCTCTAAGGAGCACATATTATGCTTTACAGGACAGTACAAATTTCCCCCTATCCAGATCTCGTTCTGTAAGCGACAAACACTTGTCTTTCTCTCCCTTCTAGAAAAAAACCAAAACACTGTCATGTCATCCTTTTGCTTCACAGGTGTCAGCTATTATTGTCTTTCAAATTATCAAAGAGTACAATTAAGTTAAATCAACATAAATTGTTCCTAATCTGCAGTAGTTGCTACTGTGCCTGTTTCCAACTTGGAAAGAAGAGCTTTTCTTCAAGGTTGTTTGCATTTTGTTGGTCAGATGAGAGATGCTTACTTTCTGCTTTCTCTTGGCTCCCTCATACTTGTAAAGGACATTTCCCAGTCTCTATAGCTGCTCCAGCCATTAGCTGCTTCCTGAGCTTTCATATGATTTTGTGTTTCTTTCTATAGCTGCTTGCCAGTATTGCACATGCAAACGTACCAATAAAAGAGGACTATGAGACACTGAACAGAAAACTTGCAGCAGAAGTAAATTAGGCAAAATTCAGAGGTTGATCCAAGGAATTTCAACATATATATATACTTACATGTTGCATCTTCACTGTCTGTAATATTCCCTTGCAATAGTCTTCACTCAGACCCTAGAAAAATCATATGCATGGTTCTCAATGAGATTTCCTAAGTACATGCCTGAACTTTGGGAAGGCATACTTACAACGGTATGGTGCTATCAGTGTCTAAAGTCTAAAGTAAGCTTAATAAGACTGCATGTTCCACCAGATTTTCTGGGTAATTCTGGAAGAAAATATTTCCTATGTGACTCTTCCACAAACTGAGAAGATTAACGATGTATTTGATCTTAAGTTTATTTATCTCTTTGGATGTTTTCTTTCTTTAAATGTGTTTTATTTCACATTGATTATTGCTGTGTTAGTCAAGCTCTTTTTGATTATAGCTGCCTGTGATGTTTCTACTGAGATGAAATTAAACTTTTAAAATGTGCTTTACTAGTTTGAAGTGTTTTATTTCTGCTTTTCTTCTTTCTATTTTCTTAGTAAAATTGGGAGGTCTTTGGAAATGCTAAAACTTCTTTTAGACATGCCTGTTATGCTCTTTAAAGACATCTTGAATTCCTATTCTAGAAAAGTACAGGGAAGAAACCAAAAATGGAGGGCTGTCAGTGTAACCTCACCACTGTTCAAAGTGTTTAAAGCCATCAGTATGATCTGTAGTGTAGCTCATTCTTGAAGCATTTTTGACATTATTAATTCTACTTAATAAAATAGAGGGATACGTATGGCATCTAATGTTATGCTATGTAGCCAACATTTATAGAAAAATTAGAGACTCTGCCAAGCCTTGATTCACTTTCCAGTGTCATGGATTGAAATAATCCAGGTCTCTGAACAGATTCTACAGCAACACATAAGCATCTATTTCAGAAATACGGCAATAACTTTCTAAAATTTACCTTCTTCTTTTATTTCATCCCAATAAAGTCCAAAAGAAAATGTAAAACAAGAAAAAGAAGATGAGAGTGTTTTATCTAGCTAGGGTTCTTCATTTGAATGCAATTTCTCCATGGACTCTCTCAGTCTTCAACTTGAGTGCTTGTGTTATTTTCAAAAATTATTATCTTTTAATGAGACAGAGCCAAAGCACTACAGACATGAAATGAGAAATTCCACTGTGGCAGGCGTTTATAGACAAAAAGACCATTCTTGCACTAAAGGCTTTATGATTGTTCCCATTGTTCTAATTGACTAAACAGTTAAAATACTATGCACCTGGCTTTATAGAGCTGATGACTCTCGCTGCTCTTCATACTTCTTGGCAATCACTTAAAGAGTAAAGTTTGACTCTTAATCGCATGTGGGAAAACAAGGATCTGCGCCAGAGTGTTTGAGAATACTGTGTTACCAGAAGTGCAGAGACACAATAAATGAGGGCTCGGCACAGAGAAGCAGCAGGCAATATTAGAATTACCTACAAAGAGAAGTCCAGAGCCACAGTCAAGGGCTGATGGGGTGCTGCAGGAAGAGAAGACAACAGTTATGGCCAAGAGAAGAAGCCAAAGATGGGAAGGGAAACCAAGAAAAGAAAAGGTCAAGAAAAGGACTGAAGGCAATGCAGAGCAGAAGCAGCCATGAAGTTACATGAATAATCTGAGGAAGTGGAAAAGTAAATGGTAGAAAAGTAGGTGCAACATGGTCAATGCTGAGAGGAATCAGAATCTGATGGAGGTAAACACAGTCCATCTCAAAATATGCAAGGATCTTGGTGATAACTAGACCATACTGAAAAGATGTATCAGATTCCTGAATGTAAAGTAATTCTGGAAAAGAATGAGGAAAGGAGTGCAAAAGGACTTGTGAAATATCAAATCTATACTATCTGTAGCTCTAGAAGAGCTGAAAAGTATTAAGCCATGCCACTATGGCCTCCAAAGCAACTATCATGACAAAAAAGAACGGAACAGAGGCCTTTGAACTCCTCAATTTTTCAGAAAAAAACCTGTCTAACTGATCAAATGTACCAAGAACTACCTCCTTGCAGTCAAGGCAAATCTGAATCCTGAGCTCAAAAGAACTAAAATGGAGCCATTCTGCTACATTATCAACATTTTCTTTCCAAAGTGCAGAACAGGATTTTACAAGGATGAATAGTTCTGCCTCCTAGAACGTAGTAGAAAGTAGTCTGAGCCCTTTGTTTTCTGAAATAGTGTTTCCTACTGTGATAGTGCCTCAGAGTGTTACCTTATACTATAATAAAGATTGGAAAATCATATGCTACTGATTCTTACAGGAGAGAAGAACACACCTGAAGTTCGTACTGGGACTGAAAATGTTTTATGTTCACTTCCTTCCCTCCAAAACCCCCAAAGTAATAGGTGTCATGATAACTATTGATAGTAGGATGACATGTAAGAAGTTTTTCTCTCCTGTATCCTTGTCAGAAGACTGATCTCAGTTCAATCTTTTAATATAACTTGATGTTACTTTTAAAGGTATAAAATGTATGCTAGTAAACAAAAGAAGTGTTTATAGTAGTGCCTATACATGAGGAAATTATTTTAGTGACAAGGACACCGAAATAGAATGTGCCATGAACTGGAGAATTAACAGCTGTATATTCAGAATTTTTGTAAGACAGCAAAACTCTTCACTCTCTAAGTTAGTGTTGAATTCAAATACACTTTACACTTTCAGTTTCAGAAGCCCTAGCAAAGTTTTATCTGCCACTTATAATTTGATGTACATAGCAAACGTGCTAAAGGTTTCTTGCATTGATAACCTTAGTAAAAATGATATTCAGGGAGCAAAACAGAATTTTACAATGCAGAATCACATAGATGATAGGATTTCTTTTAATGTACTTAACCAAAGTAAAACTTGGCAGCACTCCTCTGCCAGAATAAAACTTTATCGCATGAAAGCTACCCACATAGCTGAATAGATGGAAATCTTTCATACTAGTTAAATAATATATGCAGCTTCATGCAGAGCAATAAAGTGACTATCATCAGAATTTCATATTGACAATGGGGAAAAAAAGAAGTAATGGGCCTCATTTATTCCTGGTAAGGTTTTATTATCTACAGTAAGGTTATACCTTGAAGTATAGTTTGGAGGCTTGGGTATGTCAGATTTATTTTCACTTCTCCTTTTCAGACTCTCTGGGCTTTGATTTGATAACCCATTGTAATTTCATGTACTTGAAAGGACTGCCTTACAGGTTCTGAGGTCCAGTGGTTTGGAAAGTTTAGGTAACATCAGGGACTATGAAGTCAGAGGAATCTCTGCATTTGGCTTTGTGTTCACGTAACAGTGTTAGCACTGTGCTCTCTATTAGATCAGACAGTTCACTTAAGTTTATTCACATACAACTTCCACAAAAGTTGAGTGGGGACACTCACAACTGAAAGAGGCTTTGTCTCTGAATAAAATACTCCATGAAAAAAATGCAGCCTCCTACCATATTAAGCTAAGTGCCATACATAGAACTGTAATAAGATAAGCCTTAGTGAACTAACTGGTGGGTGCCTACAAAAAAGAAGTTAGATATTTCAGCTGGTACCTGACAGACTACCAGCTGTTCACGTCTTCCAAAGAAATGCTGAAAAAAAATCTCTGAAAGGGAGAATTTCCCACATGAAAAGTTTGTCTTCCTTTCTCTACTGAGTGGTGTTTTGATTTTTTTTTTTAAATTTATTTTATTTTTTTGACACTCCAGTTTCATAGAGTGTCTGTTATTCTAGGCAAGAATTCAGACAAAAAGAGTACGCCAAGGCTGTGTCTGTAAGGATTGTGAATACTGGCAGAATTTTCTAATGGGGAAAACAGAAGATAATCTTGAATTTCTGCTTGTGATGAAGATAAAATTAGGGATCTCTGCTTCCAAGCAAATAGTGAAGAAAAAACAATCACAGCATCTTGCATGCACATGGCTGGTGTCTAGTTGGCTCCAAAAGAATAGGATGTACTGCAGCCAGGTTTTGCCAGCACATTGGCATAAACCTCCTTTCTGATTTTTCCACAAAACAGAGACAATACAAAGTGGCATTATAAGCTCTTCTACAGTGTGTATGTTAATGCTTGAGCACCTCTCAATCTTTCTCTCTAAACACTTGCTACCTGTACTAACTCCATCTCAGTGGCAGATACATGGGATATTCCAGGAAAACACACAGTGTTGAAATAAGGTTTCTTTGGACAAGAGCTGTACTACAAAGCTCCTTCTTGGAGTCTGATCACAGCTGTAAATGCATTAGAGTGGAGAAGGATGTCTTAGTTCAAGGTTTAGTTCTTCTGATGCAATTTTTTGGTATAGATGTCCCTATAGTTTCATGGTTTATTTTATCTTGCATTAGTAAGTAAGCCAGTAACCATAAAAAGATACCTAACAGTGGAACCAGTAACATAGAACTCATCGTCATTTGGCTCCATGAAAGTAAGTAAAGCGTGATCCGACAGTTAGGAAAGAATCACAGTAAGAGACTGCAAAGTCCTGTGTCATCAACTGAAACACATCGGAATAATTTTAGAATCGTGTTATATCGTAGCAGGCGAGGAGCTATTACACAGATTTATTGGTTTCTATTTACCCCTGATATAAATCAGTTAAAATAAATGGTGGAACAAAAGGAATAGCTTTGGTATATTATGTAGTAAACTTTTTTATAGCTTTGATGAGTGAATAAATAATGACAGACAGGTTTTTTTATCTAGTATGGCACTTATTTTCTGCATTGTACATTTGTATTCATAGCAAATACACTGAATGTGTTTTAAGAGAAAGCAATCATAGAGCTGCACACTAAGTTATATATCCAGTGTGAAAATTAAAACAACAACAAACACACCCCAAAGTGATATAAATGTTTAGTCATGATCTTATAAGCAAAAGAAAAAAGTCTACTGATGTTTCTAAACTGAGGATCTGATCTCCTCCAGTGTTCCCACAGACTTATTTTGTCTGGGATTAAAGTGCTGAAGCTTAAGATATTACATTCTTGGACATCCACCCTCTTAGCAATTACTATCTTCACAGCAAGGACAGCAGAAACAGCATGCAAAACAAGCAATGTCTCTCTGGGCACTGGAGTTCACAAGTTCAGTGAATTAGTTTAAGCTATGTTCAGTCTGTTGGATTTAGTGTTTAAGGAGTCCTCAGCAGGATGCTGAGGAGAATAGCATTCCCTTCTGCCTCTCCACCACATACCTCCCAGTCTCTCGTGGCTCAGTCTATGGACACCTGGAAGCAATAATGTCCTTACTGCTGTAGCTTAATCCAGCGCAACTCACCCCTCTGAAGCCTAAGCTATCGGAAACTTCTCCAGAGAAAGAACAGAGGGCTTTACAACACATCTTTATTGTTTTCTCACACAGTGCATATAGCTGAATTTTAATGGTCTCCAACATAATAAAAGTTTGAGCATCCAAATTTCAACGGTTCATGGAGCTTAGACAAGGTGTGAGGCACTCTGAGGCATCCTTTGGACAATAAAATTTTGCAGAGATTAGATAAGGATTAGTATTAGATAAGATTAGTACAGCTCTGCTTTCTTTACCAAGGAATAAATCTTGCTCCCAAGAAAGTAGTGGCAAAATTTTCCTTTACCACAGGACACTGGCATCTCACTCCAACTCTCAACATGTTAGTAAAAACTGTATATCTTTGTATTTAAAGCCAAATCTTATACCCAAAGAAAGCAGTCTGGCCCACTGCTTTACTCCACTGTACAGAAGCCCACTCCTTGTGGCTCCACAAACAGGGATGGAGACAGTAAAAAAGTCCCTTTCACTTCTGCAGGAGGAAATGTATGGACATAGCTATGGTATGTCCATGGACATAGTTTACCAGAGGGTGCTCTATTGTACTGAATAATCATGTGACTTTTATTGCACAGGGCAGACAATACTAGCTAGTTGAAATACGATTTCAAATGTATTAGCAATTAAGCATGTAATGAAAATTTACTCAGAGCAATTTTCTTTTGCCATGTCTAAGAAATCAACCCCTTCCTGATTTTAGTCCAATAGGGGAAGGGATGAATAGATTTTTTTTAAAGTGAATTTAATAGTTCATTGTATGGGATTAAAACAAACTTAGATAACATTATTAGTGGCACTGTATTTTCATATGTAAAGCTTTTGTGCTCAGATAACTGTGGCAATGGATGTATGGAAAAAGTCCTGCCAAAGATGGACTGGTGAATCAGAAGTTTTTAATGTTGTTTAAACATGTGTTAAGAGGGCTCTTTGCAGAGTCACTGCTTTTCCCCATACCTTCTGTGTAACCCCCTACCTCTCAGGTAGGAGTGTCCTGGGAAGATGTCCCAAGGTGCTCCCATTGGTCCTTTGTTAACCCTTTCCTTATTTGGCTGTAAACTCCTTACCTGGTTGTAACACCCCCTCACCTGTGATTGGTCCCCAAGGGCTATATAAGCCCCCTCCCGCAATAAACTTTCTCTTTCGTCCTCTCTCCCCTGGTGGTCCGGTGAGTGCTCCATTGTGGGGTCTCAGGGCCACGTGGTAGGGGGAGGGTGGAAGGGCATACTCCTTCCAGGTAATGGACTGAAACGAGGCCTGAAGGATCTCCCCCATCCCTACTCATCTACCGTAAAAGATAACCACACATACCTGTAAAGGCACTCCTCCTTAAAAATACACATTGCACCCTGAGATAACTCAAATGAAATATGAGGCAAGGAGGGTGAAGGTGGGGATACTGAGGGAGAGGGAACAGACAAGGGAGGGACTCCAGGGAAATTTTTTCATCTTTTTATTACTCACACGCATATACAAGCTACTCTGTTGCTGAATGACACTATTTTTCAAGCAGGTAACCTGCAGGTTAGACATATACAAATACAGGTTATTATTATTTGAGCTGCAGTATACTCTGGAATGGACTTGCACCCTAGTGTGCTGAATGGATTACAAACAGATTTTTTTAAAAGAAGTTTCTGTCCCAGAAGACCTTCACAGTCCTGTGAAATTACAGAAAGGTCAAATCTTGATGGTAAATTGAACCCAACTCTTTTCTGGTTTTAAGACACTCAGAGTGTTTTATACTACACCCTTGGGTTCTCCGTAGTTTCTTTCAGTCACAAAAGCATTTGGCAATCACATTATAAACAGTTCAGAAAAATTCAAAATGCAGGAGCATAAATTACTTCAGACACTCTCAACCTTTAGAGAAAGAAGCAAAAAGAGGGGAGAGAGGTAACGTGAATGTGAAATGGGGGACATATGAAAAGGAGTAACAACATTTTACTGCCAAACTTTTATCAGGCATCCGAGTAAGAAGGGAAGCATCAAAGGGAATTTCCCAGGAAGTCCAGCCTCCAAGAAACCAAATAGCAGCCACAAAACAGATGGAAATCATCATCTTGGGCAGAATTTGCCACCTTACCTATAGGTGCAAGAAATAGGTCCAAGATGGGTTGGGGTGCTGCATATAAGCCCATTTTTTCCTCACTCCTGGTGAATGGGACACCCTCAGCTTGTCAGCTATGTATGCTCTCCATGCAATATGTTCCTGAGAGTTGCACAGAGGAAGGCAGAGAAAGTTCTCAAAAATAAGACTGGGATGCAGAGGAGAGATAATGAAAAGGATTTTCTTCCAAGAAAACAAAAAAAATGTCCAAAAGGCAGAAGCAACAATTTCTGCCAGTCCCATGCCCCAGGATTGCATTGATAGGGAAGTAATCTCTTCATTTTTTCAGATATGTGCCTGAACATTCAGATTCTCTATGTTTTCGATACAGCCGAGATCAAGCTATTGAAATTCCACCAGCCTTCATATTCATCCTCCATGAAACTGATTTTATTAGCCCTATTTTGTATTTAAAAAGCAGTCTCACTAAGGAGTCCCTCTTGAATCAGGAGTCCCATTTTGGCAGAAATTGCAAAAATGTTCACTGAGAGAAGAATTTTTACCCCAAATAGGCAGACAAATGAAGAATAATTGCTCCCACAGGCAGAGAGGGATGAAGAATTGACTTCTGTTGGAAAAAAGAGTTTTGGAAAAACATGGGTCTTAGTGAGTTATGCTTTTCTCATTCGAGCTCCATAACCAAACCAACAAAGCACGTCTTTTTTTTTTTTTTTTTTTTTTTTATTAAGCAGGCAAGTAAGCAAGCCAGCCCCTTTTAACCACACTTCTTTCTAGATAAATGCTCACCTAAAAGTTTCCGCCTCATTCCATCTGCCAAACCATTTTCCTACATCACATACCTGAGCAATGAGAAGTCTGAAAAATCATAGTATCATAGAGTGGTTTGGATTGGAAGAGATCTTAAAGATCATCTAGTTTCAACCCCCTGCTATGGACACATTCTCGCCTTATGCCCTTTTTCTTCATTCATCTTATATCATCAAGGTACCTTTCTCTAATGAATGTCTAACACTGTGTTTTGTATCTCTTAAACAAAAGTGAAATATCCTTACTATAAGTATCAAGTTACAAGTGACGTCCACCACTAATACAGAGGAAGGAAAGAAGTATGAATGTTGGCACTGTCTTGTTGCACTATCTGATGCTCAAGATGCTGCCAGAGGTGATCTAATTCACATACGTTAGTGAAACAGAGATGGTAATAATATTCCAAAAAAAGTCCCAAGCCCAGAAAAGTAAGCCAAACCAACACCAGTGACAGTGAACTGGAGTCCCTCTCCTCTGGTGCTGGACAAGGTGGGAGCAGCAGTTAATTAACTGCACTTTTTTGCATCATAGGAAGGCGGCCTTCAGAATAGGATTACAAAAGAAGGATAAACTTTTTTAATAACTATAAACTAGAACATAAAGACACGGCACAACAATGTGTTGCTAAACCATTCAAAATGCTTGATTTGCACACAAACGGCAAATCTGAGATTAGCAAACTTCCCCTGGATTTGTTACGGAGATCAAAGACTCAGAAGTTCAAACACAGAGCTTTGAAAAACAGGTTGGTGGATGTGGTTGCATGGCATACTGAATTCAGGCCCGAAGCCTCGACCTTGGCCCACCTGACCTGCAGGTACAGACACTTTCTCTTAAACTCTGGTGGTGGTATCAGGTCTTCTGGTTTCAAACAGCAGAGGCAGAGTATACACACACACAGACATGGAGTAGATGTTTGGACAATAATTTACAAGTGACAGATGAGTGTCACTTGTGCAGTTAGAAAGGCACTTAGTTATTACTACACTTGCTGCTTTAGGTAGTTCACATGACAGAGCACTGGCTGAGTTAGGAGAAGCAGCAATTACTCAGCCAGCAGTGGGAAAAGTGGCAAGGAAAGGAAAGAGCAGTGCAACTACTTTACTAAGAGGTTGGGCAGGGCACTTTGGGATTACACTATGCTGGCCTTTTCAAGGACTAGTGACAACTCCTAGTGTCACCCGTTTTCCTAACAGCAATAGGACAACACGTCACCAATATTTGCACAGCTATAGAGTAGGTTAGGCCTGGCCATGGGCTTAAGTCAGTACCAATCTATACAAATATCATGCACCTGATTGCTTCAGCAGTCAGCTGATAATTTGTTAAATGGGACCCCAGCAGTGAGGTCAGATTGGCAATAAGGATGCTCAAACCAAACTTCTGCCAAGTTTAAGGTCTTGCTTCCCATCTCTTCTCCTCTGCTCCTTTCATCTACTATCCCACAGCCAGCCCTGTGACTAATCTCATTTCCTTGTACTGGGTCTGTCTACCTTCTCTTTGCTGGGTGAGTTTCCTAACAGGTCAGGGGAACAAAGCATTTCAAGGAGTGGCTGGGCAGGCAGTAGAGCTGGCCCAAGGTACTGAACAGAACTGTGTGATGAGGACAATGAGGGAAGATAGTGGAAAAAAGTGCAATAACACCACTTCTCAGTGGCTGTGGGAAGCTGTTAGATCAGTTCAAGGCTTATTTCTTTCACACCTTCAAATATACTTCCATTACAATGTAAAGATGTGACTTGTCGCATTGTGCTGAGCCTGTTTGAGGGCTCCAGAGCAGATGATGCCCATGCACAGGTGACAGGGGTTTAAGCAGGTGGAAAAAGGTCAGGAGAGGGCTAGTAATCCATGTGTCTGGGTGTGAATTTAACATGCAGTATAAAGAAAGGTACCCTAACTCTAGCAGGGACCAGAGATACGTGCAGAGCTAATGGGATAAATTCACACTCCGATGTACAGCTGAATTATCAAGAAGTGCAGGAAAGAGATGAAAGTATAAGGGGAAATAGCAAAGAGAAAAACATTACAAAAGCATACATAAATGCATACAGAGGAGGAAAGTGAAAAGAACATCTGAAAACTAATCTTCATGTACCATGAAGCTTTTACCACCAAAATAAACTTTCAGGTGCTAATGCCCTGCCCTCCTTCTCCTTTTTCTCATGCCAGCATAAGCTAACACATAGCTATTAGAACATGTCCAAAGGAGGGCAACGAAGATGGTGAAAGACCTTGAGGGGAAGCCGTATGAGGAGCAGCTGAGGTCACTTGGTCTATTCAGCCTGGAGAAGAGGAGACTGAGGGGAGACTTCATCACAGTCTACAACTTCCTTGTGAGGGGAAGAAGAGGGGCAGGCATTGATCTCTTCTCTGTGGTGGCCAGTGACAGGACTCGAGGGAATGGCCTGAAGTTGTGTCAGGGGAGGTTTGGGTTGGATATTAGAAAAAGGCTCTTCACCCAGAGGGTGGTTGGGTGCTGGAACAGGCTCCTCAGGAAAGTGGTCACAACACCAAGCCTGAGAGAGTTCAAGAAGTGTTTGGATGATACTCTCAGGCATATGGTGTGAATCTTGGGGATGGTCCTATGCAGGGCTAGGAGATGGACTTGATCATTGTGGGACCCTTCCAACTCAGCATATTCTGAGATTCTGTAAAATAAGCAGAAAACTGGTGACCTCCAGAATCTCATCATCTTCTACTTACCTACATGTCAATAACTGAATCCCTTTAAGGCCACAGAGACTTGAAATAAGCAAAGCTAGAGAAACAAAAAAAGAAAAAAGTGTACAAATATAAAAGGCTAACATTTCGCTGGTTTTGTGAAACATCTTAAATAAGTGCATTTTAAAAGACTTACTGAATTCTTTAATGATTAGAATTAAAGGAAGTATTGTTCTTGCAAAGGGTATTTTGAGAGACAAGCAGTGTCTGAACCACTGGCCCAGAACCATGGACTGAAGGATGCCATCTCCCTTCATGTATAACACAACTTCATCATCATCTGGATTCTGATGGAAGCTCATTTACAGAGTGGCAGCTTTGATGTTGTAATTACAACATTAACAGGTAGCAAGCTGTTAAAAAGAAGAATTAAAATGAATGTGTCTGATACTCAAGGATTATTTCTCAGATGAAATACAAGGGAGAAATATTCATGTTTCAGTAATTACGGTAACATTCTATGAATAGCTTCCCTCAATATATTACCTACATTCTGAATCAAAAAGAGCCTTATGTGGCTGATGACAGCAAAGCTGAACATGGTCTTTGCCTAAGCAATAATGGTTCTTTCACATACTTGGCACTTCTGAAAGGAAGATGAATTCTGGCAACCAGATCTGTTTTCCTTAACAGATGTTTCAAAATATGGTAATGAGGTGTGGGTTTCCTAGGCTGTCAGCTGGAATTCACTAAGCAGGAAATAGAATAAAATGGATCTGACTCAATTAGTCATTTCACTTTAAACCTTTAAAGACTACATTAGATTTTATATTAATTTTATAAAACACTGCTTGCAATGAATCATGTAATAGTACATGCACCTCTGCTAATACAAATTACTCTCAACCTTTCCTCCACTAATTCATAACTGTGTGTGACAGACATCATGTCTATTTGAAGAGTTTCAGAGTGACTCTGGCATCCAGAACACTACCACATCCCTCAAATAAAAAATAAAATTATAAAAAGTCAGAAGAAACACATTTTAGTGACATGTTCAGTCAAACTACAGTTTGAAAAATGCAACACATTTTTAGATAGTAAACAAAATTCATACTGAACTCTAATCTTAAGTAATTTCTTAAACACAGCTTTATCTTTATACTGATGAAAGCTGTACTAATGAAGGACCAGTTAGAATTACATGTCTAGCAGAGAGATGAAAGAGAATGACTCTCTTAATTAAAAGTTGAATCACGTTTAAATTTTCCACTTACAGTAGTTGCCAAACTCTTGCTTTCCTGCATTTTTCTAGAATAACTCTCATGTACATCTCAGTACAAAGGAGCAAGCTGTATCATGACAGTCGATATATTAAATGTTTGGACACCTACAACGTAAACAGTTGAGAAACACAAAAAAACCTTCAACTTCCAGCATTATTACCCATGTAAATGATAAATTTGTGTGCCACATGTTATATGTCAGACATCATTAAGATTGGTCTTTGGTTAGCAGTCAAAAAAACCTACACTGAATCCTGACAACGCAGAAAGAAAAGCACTAGTCATTTTTAGCCAATGTGCCTTGTTAGAAAGCCAATAATGCTGGTAGCTGTATCAATAATTTTGTAGCTGGCAGAACTCAAAGCTTTTCCAGTTATTAGGGGCTACCTGCCAATTCTTCTTACAAAGCCCTGAAGAGAAGGGAAAATAAACAACTGGGTTGTCATTTTCTGACAGTCTGCAGCTGGATTTCCCCCACACAATCACACCACCCAATTTCAGACACAACTGTTCAGACATTTCCATGAATGAAGTTAACGAAAACTCCCTGGGTCTGCAATTTCAGGCAATTCAGGTGATTGTTCCCTGAGAAATTGTGTAGCATCTCATATACTGGAAGAGTAAGGTGCAATTTGCAAGATTGGTGGGTAAGGTTTTGTGTCAGAAATATGCTCCTTATTCTTATGCAAATCCTCCCAAAGTTGGCCAAACTATGAAAATGTGAACTACTGCTATGAAAATGCTTACACACTTCTAGGAGGTTTCTCGGAGCTAGGTAAAATGCCTGAACCTCTTGCTCTTGCTAAGAAAGCTCCATTCTTTCCCTGTCCGTGTTTATGACTGAAGACTGAACTTACCACCTGATGCATCCACCTGAGCCCTGCAGAACTCATTGCTCCACCAGGGGGAGAGAGGAACAAACCTCCTTCACCCCCTTGAGCTGAAGTAGTACAGGACAGTGTAATGGAGAACATTGAGCCTATCTCTTCTTCACCATCACTTAGGACACAGAAGCTTCTGGACTTAAATATGAGGAAAGAACAAATTTAACATTGTTAGAGGTTTATTTGGGTCTCATTGTAAAAGTTACTTGTGCTGTTCACCACAACCTCTTGGGTACTATTTTTAAATGTTCTTAAGAGCACCTGGGGGGTGTCCTTCATTATCTCTAGGGTTTATTGTGAAGATAAATCCATTGAGGACTTTGAAGTCACCAGATGGAAACTACATAAATAAGTAAACCAGCAACTTCTAATAGACATATTAGTTCTACAGTGAACATGACTCCAGAGTAGTAGGGTTTATTTATAAAATAAAAAGAAATATTTTGCTTTTATTTTGCTTTTTTAACTGACTATATAAAAGCAAGCGTATGTGCACATATATACCCACAGACAGATGGGGATAACCTATATCAAAAATTTAATTATAATAAAAATCAAAACTTTGATGTCAATCTGGTAGTTTCCCCCAGTCTTCCATTAAATAATTCCTTCCACTCCCCACAGAGTTAGAGTTGCCCTTATAAAGGAGAATTTGAAAGACAATGGCAAAACAGGTTTGTTTTTTCTCTCTACTGCTTTTAGAAAAGACAGTAAAATGCAGTTTCATTATCACCATAGCCATTTTCTGCTGAGACATACTTGTCTTGACCTGGAAGAAGCAAGTAGTCAAGCTTATGTCTTAAGTTTGATGTGTACAATAAATAATGGTTAACTGTAAAATACACTGATATATGCCTCAAAAGCAGGTCTTTATTTTCTTGAGTGATTTAAAACTTATCCTATTGCTAATGGCAGAGCTTATCTATAGTAAGTTGTTTTTACACTAGATTTTGCCAAATGTTCATACCTAGCAGCCATTCTCTTTCAGACTATGTTAAGTTGTTAATCCCTCCCCGTTTTGGATGGATAATTTTCTACACACTAGCTGGAAAGCAGGCACAAGACATGATCCACAATCACCAAAGCAGAGCTTCATGAGGCTGAAACAGCACACATTTCAATTCCATCACATATAGCAGTGGTCCTTCTGAGGCAAGAATAGTTCTTAGCAAAAGTGTCTCATATTTCTGTAGATATAAAAATACCCTTTTCGGACTTCACAGTCCACCACTTCCTACAATCACTGCAAAATTTATGTTGAGTAGAACTGCAAAGCCTTCCTGAAGAAACCAGAAGAAAACTGGGTTTTCATCACCTCCTTAAACAATAGCCCATTCACTAACAAAACTTGTCTACACTTCACTGTTACCTAGTGTTAAAGAAAACAGCAAAATAAAAGTAAAGCCTCTGGATCTGAGCACTTTCCATAGTTGCCATCACAAGACACAGAAGTTGCTTAAGCTCTGAAATCAAGAAATGCTTTACACGTTAACGGTTTACACTATTTTTTGCTATCCCCATCCATATTTTACACATTCATCAACAATTTTGCTTCAACAACAGCTGCAAGTTCATGAAAACACTGGAATGAGCTGACACTGTGGTTCAAAGGCATTCCTTTTTACAGGTGTTTTACTACGTTTTGGGTGTTTCACTTATACTGGTGTGCTTGCCTCCTCAGTATTATGAGGCTTGTAGTCTAAACATTTATTTTCGCATCCACTCACCTCTGTCTTTCCCAGCCACACTCTTTCCTTGACCATTTTACCAATGAGGAATTCAAAAACTGAAGTTTCTTGCATTGGATGGTCTGTGATATTTGAAAGACTACTGCCAGATTGCTCCATGCTGATGTAGCTATCACAGAGCAGCCTCCTAATACCTGGCTGAGTGCAAAGTGGTAATTAAATCCACCTTATTTAGAAAAAGCATTTGATTACCATCACTAGCACCAATTCAGAAATTCATTTTTGTTGATTAACGCACAAGGAATCATAAAAGTCTCACTACCTTGGACCTGATTTTAGACAAAAGATCTGTCTTCCTCTGCCTGTCTTTAGCCTTTCTTCACGTTGTCACTGGTTCCTGCTGTGCAAAGCAGCACTCTTCATTTCTCTGTATCCCAAGGGTTGTCAAAGAGATGTAGTTCTTGTCTTTCTTTCTGAAAGTGAGATATGATTCCTGTATTAGAACACTACCATTGCACAACTAAAAGTACTGGCTTGTGCTCTGAAAACACCTGCCAGAGGCAGTGCCATGTTATTGAAAATTTTCAGATAACTGCCAGGGACCATTCCAGTGCCAGAATTTCCATTCTATCACAAAAATTTGGGGATGGCCATAGCAGTCAGCATCTGGTCCACAGGGCTGTCTACTCAGTGCCTTTATTTCATAATACAGCACTACCTTTCCCATTTTCCTAAGGAAGGATGAACCTCCTGACTCCATGCTCTACCATGTTGCTAAAAATTCACACCCTTCTCCCAGGTGAATTTTTTCTCACAGTTCTCAGGAACATGTCTCACACCTGTTCTTACTTCCTTTTGTTCAGTGGTAAGTATGATGTATTGCTTGTCTTGAATACAGTGCCATGCAAGTGCACACCCCCAGAACTTAATACCACAAGGCAAACAAGTGTAATTCTCAGATTCACATACTTTTTGTTTCCTTTAACAAACAGACACCATCCCTATGCCACAGATGAATTTTGCAAAAGATTTAACCATAGCAGCATGGTTGGTGTGGACATATCTCCTGACATCATCCCAAAATCGAATGTTTAAAACACGATTTTAAATTACTTATTTTGTTGTTCGCATTCACAATTCTGTTAAAGACTATCTTGTATGTGATCATAAATATTAAACAGAGTTCAGTCAGGACATTAATTTCTGATTTCATCTGTGGATTGTAACAACCAACTTTTCATACAGAAAGAATAGGCTTCACAGGTACATATTTTATTTAAGTTGCTACTTTATTCCTCACACTAGTATGCAGAACAGAAAGAGAAAATTGAAAGCCCAGTTTCATGTAGTAGGCACTTCAGGCCAAGAGGAAACTCAGATACAAAGAGAAATGAAAGCAAACTTACAGTCTTTCTTTAAGCTTATGGTTCTTGACTGTTCACAATAAGAACTGACTGAGGTATGATCCACCAGTGATTTTCAATTATAAGCTGCTTCGTGTTTTTTTTTTTAAAAGTCAAGTAAATATTTAGTTTCAAATGATTTGACTCAAAAATAAACTAAAAAAATCACAAATATGCTGCCAAAACTTTTTAACAGTGCATTAAATAACATAACTAACATCTTACACATGCTTTTCATTAACTTATCATCTTCCCAGTGTAACAGGGTGCCCAGTTCAGAAACAGATTTTCCTCTCCTTAGATTAAAATATGATAAGCATAAAAGACAATGTTTATTCATTAGAAAAAGTGGTCTCAAAGACATGTTTCCATATCTGGAGGCGAGTATAAGATTGTGATCATTCCCACTTCCTAAGAAAGATCAACCAAGAACTGTTTTCTCCCAAATTCTGTTTCATCCAGCTGCACTTTACCCGTATCTTAGAACAATGTTACTCAACCAGTGACTAAAAAGACATTGGAAACTGGTCCAATAAGTAATCAATAAAGCCTTCTGGCTTTAATCAAAGATCTAAAAACATGGCATGCACGTTCCCACTCATTACTAGTAAACAAAGAGAAACGGAAAAAATAATGTAAAGGAACTTAAACAACCTTTTTTTCTGTTTAGTTGTAAATTAAATATGGCAACTAATATGCTGTCCATCTGTTGTTTTCAAAAACATTTGTGTGGCTCTTATATTTGTTTGTGATAGGGCAAGTTGTCTACTTCGATTTAAAAGGAGTGAGAAATTGCATCACAAAGGAACAGTACTTTTGACAGATTATTGCCCTAGCATTGAGCTTACCAATTGCCTCCAGGGGATCACTACAAGAGAAAAATACTGTAATTTTGAATTTGATTTCAAATTCTGAGAAAAGTTATAGAAAGCAGAGGCAGTTTTAATTTGCACTTGGCATATCTTGCATCATTGAGGAATTGTGTTAAAGCGCTGTGTTCCATTTATTGATTTCCAAGAGTTCATATTTTTGTGCTAGTCTAAATTGCAATACTGAATTACATATCAAATTGCTACAAACTAGCCAAAAGAGGATATCACCTAACCAGATCACTTGGAAATATTTTTTTTGTGATACTACACAAAAGAGAAACTAACTCCTAATGAGAGTTTTCTTAATTAGATTTATTCTGCAGATTCATTTTCTTAAGCTGAAGTGACACATAAATGGGTAGCAAAAATTAAAACTGAACTTTTCAGATATGAATAAATTTGTATTAAAATTATGTTTGCCCAGCACCTACTTAAACACCCTCAAATCACAAGTTGCCTGTATCCTTAAAACTTTTGTTAATTAAAAGGGCCCAGAAAACTTCTCATTGCTCAGTCTATTCTTCTACAGTCTGCTACTGTGTTTCTTGGTAGACATACTTCCCTGAACCCTGCGGAAGGAAAAGTAACCATAAGAAAAGCAAATTTTATTGCTTCCTTCCATGAATGGCATGGTAGTAGGATTGTTCAGAAATTGAGAAGTTATTATCAGGGCTTGAACTAAAAGGGAAGAAAAGGAGACCTGGGTTTGATCAGTGCAGCAGAGGAGCTGCAAGTCTTCATTAGGTTCTTCTAGTGGTAGAAGTGCCTGTCAACTGATCGGCATGTTACATGTTCATTCATTCTTGTCTACCAGGCTGCTGGTGTTTCACTACAGAAGAACTTTCATTGTCCTCTCCAAGCCCAGGTCCATGAACACCATGCCAATCAGAGAATACAAATCATTGTCCTAAATAAAACTGACCAATTCCACAATTCTTGTTCTCTGAAGTACTCTCATTGACCTCATTATTGCATTTAGGCCTTAACTTTTTCATCATACGCAAGCAATGAAAACAGTATAAATTTAGCTGAGATGAAAGGGAAAAAATTCTGTGAGATAAAGTGACTGGACTTCTGTCCAGTACAGGAATTTATTAATAAACAACAAGCTGAATGCATTACTTCTATACCTTTGAAAGATATATAAACATATACATGCTGATAAAACATAAACCCCCTAATCTGTAATCTTAGTTCAGTTTTCAGTTTATAACAATTTGTATTCTTCAACAGCGTACCTTATTTTTTGGAACATCTACATATGTAGACTCAAATATGAGAAAATAATAAATTTTGAATTTGTACATTCAGCAAGAAAGGCAGGAGTGACAATGCTCTCAGTAAGAAGGAGTCACAGTCATTACACTGTGAATGTATCTGTCATCCCATATCTTTATGGGACAGTTTAGAAACATCCCATTTCATCCTAACTGACATTTTCTCAGAGTGAGCCTGTGGTGTTATTATTATCTGAGAAATATAATAAAAGGACAGTATGACAAGCATTGCTTCACATATGATTTGATTGTTACTTGTGGTATAGAGCATCTCATGCTCTGTTAATTCAAGTGACTGGCATTCTGGTCTAACCCTCTTAAGATATTTAAGAGTAAGAAGAGACATACTCTGAAGCTCTATCTAAACAGCTGCATTTTGATTTTACCTGACCAGTAATCAGTAACAACATACAGTTTTGAGATAAAAGCCAACCCCCCACCATTTTAACTGAAAGAAGACCTGGAATATCTTGTTTCAGAAACACCAAGGCATTGCCTGAACCTGGAGGCAAAGGTGCAAATAGCATTGTGAGCAAGGAAAATAACATCATCAAAATACCTCCACGTTTCAAAACTCTCTGATCTGAAATGCATACGAAGTTTCATGTATATCGGCACGATAAGGTAGTCTAAACCATTTTAGCTTACTTATGCCTAATAGAAAACCAAGACCTGGGGATTAGTATTTTCTGAATATGCAGTTAAAATGCTCTACAAACTTAACTGGAATCTAAGTTTCAGAGCTGAGTAAAAAATGTTTCACAATATGTCTTTCCCCAGTAGTATATTTACAAGCTGTTTCAGTTTGCAAGCCTGAGTGCATAGCTTATGAGAAGAAAAAAAGATTACAGTTTTAGAGTGAAGGCAAGTTACTCTATGTTTATTTCTTTTAGTTACATGAGATTAAATCAGACTTAAGTCCTGGAATTTGATGGAAGTATTTATACAAATCGTCTTAAAAGCAGAATTTGATACTCCATTACTTTTAAGACTATTCTCAAAAGCAGAGTTACGAGATTGTTTATTAAGACAGAATCCTTTATCAGAGATATTATATACACAATTTTTCTAAGAATAGAAAACAGTAGTTGGCACTTCAAATTAGATACATTAACATTTATTAAAATACTTCAAAAATGCAAACATCATTTGACCCAAAAAGACCAAAAATTTGAGTCAGATGAGCAGTGCTGTTTCCTCAATAGCACTGCTCATACAAGTTTTTGGCTTAGAATCATGATTCCCAAAGGGATAACAGTATTGATGATGACAAAATCCTCTGCAAGCAGTTATGGTTCAATGCTTTCAGAGTGTTACGATCTTTTATATAGATCCATGTTTGGGATTCTCACACTGCTACTGTTCTTGCATTTCTCTCATTTACCATCCGGTATTGGAAGTCACTGGGGCTCTAGTTTATTTCACCTCTTTAAACATACCCCCTGTGTTTTTTCTACTTCCATTTTGCACACTGGTTGCAACGAGTTTTTAGTCCCCAGTTGTTAGACTCTCCTGTAACTCTGCCAGGAGAGGGGACTCTCCATCAGCCCACTCATTTACACCATCTACTCATCTAGGAAACATGAAGTGTTTACTCTTGTGAGTAAGAAAACCAGAAAGTTTTGAGGTTTCCACTGCACTTCACAAGCTTTGTACAATGAATCCCAAGGGAAAAGCTGGGGCAGTTTGCAAAATCCTCAGCAGCAAAGATGCCACTACTGAAGCTTACCATGCTCCTGGCATGCGGAATCCCTCAACAGTCTACACATACCTCCTCTGCAATGAGAATCTCACCATGGCTGCTGCCGTGTAACTCAAAGGAACTGCAGGAGGACATTTCTGTCAGCCCATTCCTCTGAATGGGAATAGCTTTAAATAGTAAATATTAAATAGTAAATATTAAATAGCTTTTTAATAGTAAAAATGGATGGGAAACCAAGTATTGGACTGTACAAGTATCCATCAACATTAAGCTTTGCGGTCAGTGGCACAGAGCATTGAAGAGCAACACTGGTGAGGAGTAAGGGAGAGAAAGCAGGTGACATTTGCTTTATGTTTTCTCTAAAAATAACCATAAACCCCACAGCTATTAAACTCCACAGAGAAATGAATAGCTTTATGAAGCATCGGTAACAGTTGAGACTTTAAGGCAGGAAAGATATTAACTGACCTCCTGGGTAATATTTCTGGCATTACTTTTGCTCATTCTAGAGGTCCAGTGAATATCAAGGAAACATTTAAAGCTCCCTGATTCCAGTTTTATACTGTCCCTTTTACTTTCATAAAGTTATCAGCTACCACTGTGCAGAGCTTGAAGGAGGACTCTCAGGAGACTACCGATACCATCTTCTAACTATCCAGAAAATCAGTGATGTGGGATGTCAGAACACCCTAAAGAAACTGGAACTGGGCTAGCAGTAAAGTATGCTAAAGACATTATTTTCTAATGATGATGCAATCATTTGCTTCAACAATTAACAAAAGGTAATTACCTTAGATACAAGAGCAGATGTTAAATTACCTGTGACATATACAAAGATACTACTATTTTCTATTTAGAGCTATATTCTCCACTTTTAAGCCTGTCACTGTGGAATTTGCTTTGACCAATTCAGCAAAGGACTTCAGTGAAAACAGTAACAGTTAATAGTGGGGAACTGGCATATGACTGGAAGCAAAGCCTGAAAGCCCACTAACTGTTAATCAAAGTCTGCTAGAGCACACTCTGAAACAGAGCTACCATCTGCCATGCTTAAAGACAAGAGCAAGAAAGCAGAAACTATTTTTTTTTTTTAATATTTCCCAGCACACACACAGGCAGGAGAGACAGGGGAAGGAAATGAAACATGATGAAGTGCTGACACAACACAACCAAAGACCCGGCACAGTGATGAATGCCTTCAAGCCTGCAGAACAACAGAATGTGACCTTTGGGCTTTGTTTCCCATCCGGCTCTTTGAGGAAGCTAGAGGGCAAAACACGTGTGTTGAGGGAGTGCAGTGTCTGCATAGCACCTCAGAGAATTCCTGATTCCCTGGTCCATAGATCTTCAGGAGTCTAGCACTGTAAAATTGATTTCTCATTGCTGTTTTACTTCTGCTACTTGTCTTCTTTCTACTGAACTCTAAAAAATTGTAAGCATGTTTAACTGCAACAGCTCTGAAGACCTTTGTGAGAGAATGAAGGTAAATGATAAAGTCATTGAAAAGATCAGACATGAAAAATATCTTCTGCAAAAGTAACTGACAGTTTGACAGTGAACATTATTTAAGATAAAAAGGATGCAGGATCAGATATAGTATAATTTAAAAGTCTTTCTGTGACAACTGTTCTAATATTACAAAAATATGAAGAATAATGAATGATCCTGCTCAATGACACCCTTGAGAGAAAGGAATGCCTAGACACATGAAGACACTTGTTATTTCCTTTCTGTATTTACCTCTTACTTCCTTCTTGTCTTGGTGTGGGTCATAGGGCTGACACTGACCACTTAAAGAACATGGAGTACAAGAACGACTGAACTACCAGGGCCTTTCTGACAATGCTACATATCCTATCCAAATCAGCACTTGAGCCCAAGTATGTTTTTTAAATTATATGTGTTTAAGAAAGTTATATGCTTCTTTTTTTTTTCACTCTCTTCAGGTTTCTGGTTCTACACATCTAAGATACAGATAAAATTATACCTCTCTGTCCTGACAAAAAGCTGTAAAATATAGGCATGCTTTCATAACTATCAGAATTCTGTAAAATTGCACTGGGATGCTGTTACATGCAAAAACAGGTAGGGGCCATATAAGAGCAAGAGGGTGTTGAAAAAATGATATGGTGAGATGATATGGTTCTGTCAGACAGAAACAGGACTGTATTCTGCCTTTAATATCAACCTACTAAAATTATGGAATAAAAAGATAAGACTAAAGCTACATGCACTTCGTATTGCATACTCATATGTATATATGACATAGATAAAGGACCATACTGCCAAAAGCCTGTCCATCTTTCTGACTTTATTAGTGATCTGATGGAAGATACTAACCCTGTTTGGACACCTTGCATTACTTATCTGTGTCACAAGTACACTGCTGACTTGCTTGAAGAAAACGCAAGGTGTTTAAAACCCAGTTTAGCAGCCACTCCAAATTTAAATATTTATGTATGTTGAACAGTTTAAAATATTTTGTTGTGTAGTTTCTGAGCTTACTTCAGAGTTGGGGATTAAAAAAAATAGATAAAGATCATGAATGTATTCATTCATACAGAATGGCCACACGTGTCCTGTGGTCAGAGACAGAAAACATGTCTCATGTCTTGTCACTGCCCAGCCACTTCAATGAGAGCAGCATGCAGTGACAAGGAGTATTATGAAGTCCTGTAGCTGTTGAGCAGTTCAGAGGAGAGATCAGAAGGACCTGTAGAACAAATGCAGATAACTTTTATACCTAGCACTCTGTTTTGCTATCTTGCTTTAATCTAACTGTTCTTTGCTGCAAAAATACTGAGACAGTGAAACTTAGGCTGCTACACAAACATGAATCCACTGGGGAGACAGTCCCAGCTGACGAAGTGCTACACCACACACAGCACATGGTCCCTTTTGCCTCATATAGGTATCAGAAAGGACATGGGAAGAAAAAGTTAGTTAATATGAGGGTGGAGAAAGGGTACAGAACAAATATTAACAGCTAAATGCTTGTTTAACATCTTCAAATGAATCAGCTTCTGAGGTTTAGGGACATGGTGGCGAAGTAGGACCATGGCAAGATAGATACTTGAATCAGCAGCCTTTCCCTTTCTGTACATGTACAGAGACACATAGCATCTTCCAGCTGCAACTTCTGTGAGAGCAACAAGCATCAGCTCCTTTATTCTGCTTGCAGAACCTGCAAGCAGCTTTCAATCAAATGGAAAAATAGCATAAATTACAAATATTAATGTAACAAAATTTATTTAAGAATCTCCAATGATAGGGGATGGTGAGGAATGAAGAAAAAGATGTGTGACACATCAGCATTCTCATCCCTTCTCTGTGCTTGCATTGCAGTACCTTTAAAGTTAATTTTAAATTAAAAATTCCCAGTCACATGGGAAGGGAGTCATATAACAAGGGAGTTTCGGCTACATACCATGGCTGGGAAACTAAAATGCATAAAGACAGTAAGATCCACTCAAGTATATGTCTCTTAAAACAGAAAGGATATTTGAAGCTGCTCTTATCAATTTTTTGTTTCATTATTTGTGAGGCCATCTGCAGTCAGTCGGTTCACCTAAGCCCGGTCACAGCCAAAAGCCTTTTTTTTGTTGTTGTTGTTTCTGCTGCTTCTGAGGTGGAACCTGCCTCTTAAAAATGTTATGAAATGCACTACTCACTCACAGCTGCACCTTCTTTTCCCCAGTAGCTGTAGGATTGTTTGATGTTAATGCGATCAAGGTCTGTAGGAGGTAGCTTATTACCATCCTTATAAAAATCATCTCATGTACAGGCAATTCATATTGATGGCTTGACAACAAAACTAGCATACTTACACTTATTTCTTGCAGTTGTTGCAATTTTTCCAGGTCTTTTTTCATTTAAATATCTTTCAATAGCAGGAAGTCCTGCTGAATAAAATATCTGAGAAATGTATGTTAGAGGCGTATTAAAGTTCAACCAGAGCACATTTTTCTAAATCAAGAATCTAAGATCTTCCACCATTTAGTCCCACATCTTCCACATATATCCAGCCATGAACAGTCTCAGTGCCCCACACGTCATTAGGTTAGGCTTGAGTGTTCAGTTTGTGGGAAGAAAAGCTGTCATTCCCCAGAGAGTGGAGGGACTCCTGAGTATCCGTTTCCATCTTCTTCATGACAAGTCACTCCTTGAAAGACATGGGAAGAAGGGCAAATATTGGACCATAACAGCCACCACAGGTAATTCACTTCTAGTGTTCTGAGATCAACACATTTCAAGTTATTGTAGCTATCATGGCTTATCTCAAAGTGGCATTTATGACCATCAACCTGCAGTTGAGGATCTCATTTGCATCATCAGCTGCAAACAGGACAGTAATTTAGCCAAACACAAGCTGGCTAAACACAAAATTGGAAGTTTTAAATGTGACTTTGAACCTCCAAAGTGCAGTAAGACCATATTTTCACACTTTCCCCTGTTAACATGAAGACTATTAAGTTTCTTTTTTGACTTCTCCCAAGAACTATAGATTTAAGGAAAAACTACAACTATATGTCTTGCAGTAAAGTTTCCAGAATTAACAGCATGGTATAGTACCATTTGATCACGAAAAGTTTGGATATGAAGGATGAACAAGGCATGCTGTGTGACTGCGGCCGTACAAATAGACAACATTGTGCAGAAAACTTGTTCAATGTTCTAAGCAGTCTATCAGAGCTATGTTTAAGCAGATATGGTGAACTAAAGAAAAAATAGCAGTAACACTTCATCTATGTAAGTGCACAGCACTTTCAAGCCTAAGCTATTTACTGAAGAGTCACAGCATTTCCACAGCCTCTAGAGAGGATCTCATATCTGACTGGACATGCAATTTTTTCAGGCTCAATAAAACCATATGCCAGCTTAGGTAAGGCTTTCTATACAGATTTCAATTTTCATTATTGTTGTGTATTTTTCTGACAGGCTTTTGAATACTTCATCAAGTATCACTCTGTGATCTTTCCCTAACATCTGAAAGTTGATGTTTCAGACAGGACATAGAAAAATTAACTGCGCTACTGTCTAAGACATTATTTTGGCCTAAGGAAAATTACAGTGGGTGAGAGATCAGAATAGACGATGACATTTCTCTCCCAAAATCTTCTAGATGCATTTTCAAAATCTAAGGCTGAAGAACTAATGCAAAATATCAGATCTCATTTAGAAAGTTCAGCATCTAAAAAGTTATTTTTACCATTTCTCAGGTGTTCTGTAGCTCAACTGCATTCAGATGGAATGGTCTTTGCTAATGCTATGTCCTACAAATGATTACCATTTTACATTTAAACGATTAATAACAAACAACAAAACAGGACCTTCTGCTTGATTTACTAGATCAGCAACTCCAGATATGTCCTTGCAATAAAGTATGTGCAGAAGCAGCTTGTCTTTCCAAAATGCATTCAGGCACCTTGCTGTGTGTCAGTGGTGGTAAAATAAGACATAACAGTAGAGAATTTACACAACCTACCATTTATTTTCTCCAGATGAAGTATACGTATATACATCCTTTTCATGTCTACTTTGGAATAAATGAAGTTCTACCTATCCATGGAAAATTATTCCACAAGGTATTAGTTTTTGAATTCTCTGACTTTCTTCCTAAGTTCCTTCCACCCACAACCACAACCAACTATTTTTTAAGTTTGAAGCCATATTCTGACAAATTTGCACCAAGAGACAGCTGGGGACAAAATTCATGAATGTATTTTATGTCCCTGTATTCCTTTATTGATGTAGCTCATGCTTCAGAAATTGCCTTCAGTTAAACCAGCAAGCACCTTGGGTGGAACTAAGATTCTGCATCTCATAAATAAAAAAACCTGTAAGAATCTGATTCCACAGCTGCATCCATGTATCTTTCCTCCCTATACACTCCAAATATTGATATAAGCCTATAATGGGCAGACAATAAGCAGTTGGAAATGCTAATACACTTTCATTTTCTTGCAAAGCAAGGCCCTGTGCACTCCAGAGGAAAGGGGTTTTGGATGTTGTTGACCAGTCATCATATTTTGAGCTTGACAGAAATCAAAGATTGAGGTTAGTTAATGAATAAACCTGAATAGTAGAGTCAGCATAAGTAGCGTTTGCTCCTTATTATCTCCATACTACCTTTTACATGTGTGAAGCATCCTTATCTTCCACAGCTTGTGAATGAGTCTCATACTTTGCAAACGCCTCTGCTAGAGGAACTGGGAGGCAAAACTACTCTCCAGTAGCTGAAGGCTCAACATACTAAAGGGATGAACTGAGTAGGTTTCTAATTTCCATGCAGTGTTTCAGTCTGTTATGTACCAAAGCATATATGAAGTTTATACTTCACCCTACTTTTTTTACCAGTAGTCTTGCTGCCCTCTTGTTAAAATCTATTTTGCAGTCAAACAGGGTGTAATACTTCCATACTGAATGAATTACACTAGCCTTCCTTTTCAATTAGCAGCTAATGTTTTAAAATACCCTAGTTTTTAAAAACTGGCATTTGTATTTTGCAGCTCTCCTCTTTAAAAACACCTCTCCTCTACAATTTTCACCTACATCTGTAGGTGATTACTTTTCTTCATTACCAGACAAACAAATTTAGGCATTAATCCCAAAGGAAGGACCATAAAATGGTTTTAGCCTGCCTTTACATTTCCTTGCTATTTACCTCAGCTTAATCCATGAACCAATCTCCAGCTTTGCGGCTTTGCTTCCTGAACTCATGTATTAATGATATGTCAAAATCTAAAGCCCCCTGAAGAAAAGAGGTTGCCATGGGATACTGAGCGCTTAGGAGCAAAGTGTAGAAAGACGTATCCTGCTAAGAAAGGCTCCAAAGACCTTGCTCTGTCAGCCAGTATTGCTTTTTATCTCTTTAGATGAAACAAAATCACTGCTCTGGGAGGCACTGGGCATCTGTCAGCCCTGATTGCTCCATCAAACTGACCATTTCAACAGGACTGTAGGAATTCATTTGCAGAACGAAAGTCTTCCGGTTCCTCAGAAGCTCTGACTGGTGTCAGAGCTGCTCTCTGGCAACATATATAGACAAATAACTTTTCTTCAGTAGTACCTGGCTGCAATTACCTTCTTCCCTCCTAGCTTTTTAAACATTTCCAAACCGATACGCAAAGAAATCATGTGCTACAGAGTAATGATGAGGGAGAAAGGAGAATAAAGCATGAATGCTTTGGGTGGGGCTAGCCAGCCAAGTGAACATTATTTCTTCAGAGATAAAGATGATTTTTGAAAAAGACAAGAGAATAAGAAGAGGTGAAGACTAGAAGATGTGACTGCTGAAGCATAGTTTCCAAGAGAGAGCATAGCTTCTGCCAGAAGTGTGTGCTTGGTGAGAAAAATAGAATTCTGAATAGCCTGAAGGGCTAACAAGAGAGTAGACATGTGTGACAAGTTCCCTGTGTGCATCAAAGAGTTTGGTCACTGATGTACTTAGAAGTGTTTATATAGTCCCACAGCAATGCAGTCACATTAAAATCTTCAAAATTTTAGTTTTTCTGAATACAAGTTGCTGCCACAGAGTTATAGTACATACACAGAAATGTCTTTTGACACAACCTTTAGCAACATACAAGTTTATGGAAATTCAGTTCTGCTTGCAAATGATTCACAAAAGGAGAAGAAAGGCTGAATTTGAGTAAAAATTTGTACTCTTTTTTTCCATCTCTTTTAGCAAACTTGCCCCTTGTAAGGGTAGCTATAAAGGTTTGATTGCAAATGTTGTGCATAGTGACTTTGTTGTTTCAAAAAGCTACCTAAGAACACAATATTCAACTGGTAAAACAAATTATCCATTTACATGTCTCATATGTTTCTGATTAATTTCTTTGTAGGAAGACATAACAAAATTTTGCCTCTGGTTCATCAATGATATTCAACTGAAACAGAGGTGATACTAGAGATTTCCATGCACAGCTATCTAAAGATACAGTGTCTACAGCTATCTAACCATACAGCATACATACAGACTCTGGTCTTCCTCTTTTGCAGTCATTTGTACAGATAGAAGTGAGGAAAAATGACCCTGAGGAGACAGCATGTTCTCCAAGAAGTGTAGTGTGGCTGCTTCACCAGTCAGTGACTGGTGGAGGTAAGAGAAGTTCCCCTATTGTAATAGTTTCCAGTTGAAGACCATGCTGGGGTTCTGTCAGCAAGATCTATTTTATATCGTGAACGTCCAATGCTAAAAAGAAAAGAAGAAACACAATATGTATTTTAGCTACACAGTACAGATAGCACTTTATAGTAGAAAAAGGAACATGGTATTATTTACCTCTGACACAAGATATAAGAAAATCCCAATGAATATACCACTGAGATGACATCTAAAATATTGTGCTCCTGTTTCTGAAAAGTCTTTATCACAAAAAATATAGGAAATTTACAGAAAAGAGGAAAATATTATTAAAGCAGAGGGCATCGTGATTTCTGGGTAAAGTTTAAAAGATTAATGCATGGTTAAATAAAGACTATGAAGATAGGGTGTATGAAAATCATCTTCAAGTATTAGACTGTCATAAGCAATGAAATGGGAGAGAAAATACTTTCACTTAAAGGACAAAAATTAATAATTATTGAATGATCCTAACAAAAAGCAAATTGGGGGTAATACCAGATGAGGAAACATCTCCCAGCGGTGCATTTGACTGCACCATACCACTTTTCTTCAGAAAATGTTGAGGCTCACATCTCTTAATGTAAATGCACACACTAACTCATCAATTTACCCACAAGGGCAAAATAGCAGTCTGAGAGAGCTCTCTGTGCCAGCTTTCTCCTGTGAACTTGCAAGACTAAATTCAAAACCAAGGGGAAAAAAAGTATATTGAGTTCAGAACAACAAATGAGAGAAGATTCTCTAAAAATATGAGCTAAAAATTTTAGTTCTTGGTTTTATTTAGACTTTTTCTCCTACTGGAAAGTTTCGAGTCTCATAAAAAAACCACAACAGAATACACAATAATACAAAATTGCCTTTGGTGAAACATTTCTCCTTGAAAAATCTTTTTATCACAACAGTATTTTATGGGTAAGAAATCTCTTACGAATTGAAGAACCATTCAAACCAGAATTTTTTGTTTTGAAAGCAGCTACATTGATTTTCTCTCAACCATATTTCTTAATAAACATGAAATGCTCATTAATTTCTTTATGCTATTATCATGAATCTACTGGCTCATTTATTTTTAAATTCAAATAAATAAATAAATAGAGATAGATAAATAAAAACAACAAAACAAACAGGAGACAAAAATTATTAAAACAAGCAAAAAAATTAATCAATCTGCAACTAGTACTCAGCTCCCATTGTATGCTTTTGAAAACTTCATCCTCCCTGGTGCAAGTGGAAGCCCAATGATGCAGCATGTTTCGGCCAGGCTGATGTTCCAGATAACCTGCACAGTTAATGCAGCATCAATTCCCACCTGCAGACCAGGAAAAACCCAGGAAAGGAATAATGCATTTAGGCAGACAACAGCCTTGGATGAAGAATAAATTGCGTCCTCATATCTTTGAATCTCACTTTGCAAGTCATCACTTTCAGATGTAAGACGGATCTACCGGGAGTGGGGTTTTTAAAAGCTCCTGTTGTAAGTCAATTGTGAAACTTCCAATGACTCCTATGAGCTGTTATGAGCCTTTTTAAAAAAAACACATCAGCATTCTGAGGGACTGAACACTTAAAGTGTTAGGAGCCACAACACTGTGGTCAGTTACTCAGAGTGGTAAAATGACATCTGTAAACCTACAGCTCGCTTGGAGAGTAGCATATGTTTGGGCCATGTGATGCTAGCCAGCTAACGTAGACAACTAGTTTTCCTAGACTCATTCTGCAGTCAAGTAATAGTGATATATAACACCTAGCTGGCTCCTCTTGCTCTCATATTTAGCAAATTAAGTCTAAAATTCAAAAATTTCATGCACAGTTCTGGTACTCTGCTACTTCCACCTAACAGAGCTGCTGGGGTTGGCATTTCATTCTCCTAACACAGACAGCTGCAGTGTTGAAGCATACCTCTGTAACATGCTTCATCTTTCTTGCAGAGCATAGAGAGCAAAAAGCAATGCAGTAGAGAACTACCTAGATTACTGTTTATTTACCCAAATACAGACATTTTCAACTACTCAGCCCTTTCAATTGGAGGTTGACCCTTGGAAATACAAACCCCACACTACTCTGGCCTGCACAGAAAGAGACACCATTGCTTATTTTAACATAACCTCTGTTAAACACAGAAAGTCAGAGCAGCTGCTGCTCTTAATTCCTGCTATAGGGTTGCAGTCAGCTTGATGGTGTACAACATATTCTGACTTGACTTCACATGGATATGGTGAATCAGTGCCATTTTTCATTTAAATAAATAACCCAAGATGGCTATTAAAACTCGCTAAACCACCAACTTTAAACAATTGCTGAGCCTTAACAAGGTTGTCTTTGTACCTCAGCTCAAGTATGACCTCAAATTGCCCATGCAAAAAGGTAAAACTACCTTACTCTTGCCTCCACTGTCTACTAAAGCAACACCTCTGCCATCTCAATTTAATGCAGTGTAAAGATATCCCTTTTTTTCAGTGAAGACACGGCCTGAGGCTGCTGCTTCTCCTTTCTCTGTGTGTCAAAGCATAGATGTCTTTTGAACTTCCTGAAGTCAGCAAGATCCCCTGGGTATTATCATGTTTATTTTAGAAAAGACCTATTGTTCTGGAAACTAAGACCATTTCTGAGGCTATTTTGAAACTGATTTTCTAACTGTTAATTGTTCTAACCTTCAATTTTAGGGACATCAGAGGAAAAGTAATTAAAGACCCATTTCCCCCAGCAGAGACACTATTTTTATTCATTTTTGATACACTATTTGGCTATTTATTGCCCTTATTGTTCCTTTTGATGGTTGCTAGGGAGAAGGAGATTAAAACTGAATGTGCAGCACAGCTCATTCTAGGGTATAATTTTTCTGGTATTTAAAATAATATATGTTAGATAATAGATAAAAATTACTGTGTTGAGCTTAAAAGAGGATATTATTGTGCCATATTTAGTTTTATTTTTTCCTAGTCTTGAAAAAAATTTTTCCTAAGGGATGCACAGGAAGAAGACAGATATGATAAATACGAACAGATTTCCTCAGTGAATGCTAGAGGAGAAGCATAAGCCCCAAAACAACGGACTGTTTTCCTCTACAGAACAAAGAAAAAGTTCCTCTCTAGACACTTTAATTACATTTTTTACTGAAGAATGCAGTTGCTGTTATGCATTACTTGGAGCATGACATAATTCTACAATTAAAATTAATTTCCTAATGTAGCTGTATTAGTGATTGACCTACAAAATATGGGAAAATATCTCCAACTTGGTGGTCAACTACACTGGGCAGGGCAAAACCCAGGGTCTCTCTTGGAAAAAGTAGAAAGTTATTTAGCAATCGTGTTTTGCTCTGAGTCTCTAGTTTTTCCTAGAGACTCTTGGTTTCTTTGAGAAGGCTGGCTTTTCCAAACATGACCAGCAGTGAAGCAATAGATTCTGGGTAGACCACATGAGGTATCAGCTTCACTGATAAAGGTCATTTCACAAAACTGAAGCAGGTGGTTGAGGAGATGGACTTCCATATGAAAGCCAATCTGGAGTCAGTGTCCAGAGAAGGAGAAACGAATTGCCCACTTTTGAGCCTGTCTGGACCAGATGCGTGGAAACTCTGGAGGGAGAACTGTCATGTGAAGATCTGTGCAGCTAAAGCCAGGGCTATAGGAATGGCTGTGCCACCTATGATGCACCCCTTGGCTTGTGTTATTTTTCAATTTAAGTAAAACAAGAGGCGACAAGTTTTGTCAAGTAAGAAGAAAAAACTCAAGGTGACAGATTTTTAAAGCTACTGAAACCTGGGTATGAATAGAAACTTGTGATGAGTTTGGACAAAGCACTTACATTCTTTTAGAAACAATATCTAAAACAGGTTAGCTGATTCCTTTTGCTGACACTTGTCAGGAAGAATTCAGAGAGGAATTTCTCTGCTGTATTAAAAGAGAAAACGTGCCTGTGGTCACAGGCTTCTCCTACCTCCTCAGGCTCAGTTTCTACAGCTGACTGCCTTTGGGCACATGCCTATGTGCTGCTTACATAGTTTTAACAGGGTCCCAGGCGGAGGGGAACTTGGAAAGAACAGGGTTTGATTCCCAGCCTTACCAAAGGGTTTCTTGTGAGCCCTGGAGCATCTCATTTCATCTCCACTGTTTGCTTCTTCATTCAAAAATAAATATAGTAGCACTTACCTATTCTGCCATAAACTATAAAAATATTAATGTACCTGTATCACTCAAATGTTACACTGATAAGCATCACACAGAAGCATCTCTGAATATTCACAGTGAACAACAGAGTGTTTGGCTATCTCACATGAACTTCAGATCTTTCTCTCACAGAAATTACATTATGCCTCAGTTATGTGACAAGAACTTGTAAAAATTCAACATTAGTTACCAGCATCTCTGATTTGGGAAAAAAACCAACAAAAACAAACTTGAAAGAGCTCTGAAAGACTTCAGTTCAAATTTCACAACTCAGTCTGTGGTAGTTTCAGTCTGTGACTGTTGCATGGAATATCTTCTGATTACCCAGAACTCTCAAGCTATCTTGACAGACGTGCTAATTGGCAAATATTGGAAGTACCAGGAAAACTATTTTTCTAATAGAACCTTGATTTACCAATTCTGTCAAGATCAATGACCTCAGAAATTACAACATTATTTTAAAATAAATTAGAAGAACCAGTGGTAATGGATGCAAGACATAAAATACTAACTCAGCTGCTTTCCTCATAGATCCTTTAAAATCTGTGGTCCCTGAAATTAAGCATTTCTAGAGATTATAAAGTGTGTCATTTACTAAAGCAGTTCAAATCTTTGTTAAAATCAAAATGAAAGATTCTCAGAGTTCATAAACTTGCCAAATGCAAGACCTGGCAGAGATATACATGGTTTTCTTCTGACTATCACGTTCTAGTGAACTTTCATTTATGGGAATTTTTTCCCTCCAACTTTCTATCTTCTCTTGTATATACATGCTATTCTGACTACTTGTGTTTATATAAAGCCTAAGAAACAATATAATAGAGCAAGAAGAATTTCAACCTCAGTACATATTACAGAGTGGAAAATGCTTCCTTTGAAGTACCTTCAGTTTTATAAGCATAAACATTAGGAATCTGAAAAATAGGGAGAACTCATTGAAAATAATGATCATGTAGAGATCAGCTGATAGAAAAGCTGAAAATATGACTGACTGCACAGCTCCAAATGAGAAGTAACTCAGAACAAAAAAAAGGGTAAAACCTAGAGAGAAAGAAGCTACTTGAGAGTCAAGCTTTAAATTAAAACAAGAGGTGTTGTAGGAGGCAGGTGAACTGAGCTGACATTTTATGGAATTAAAATCTAAAAATGGAAATAGGGAATCAAAAGGATGATGTAAAAGCATGGTTTAAAAACAATTTTGAAAGAAAAAGAAGGTAGCACATAAAATGAATTCTTAGTAGATTTGAAGATCAGCTATCAAGGGAAAAATGAAAATATTTTCATTTAAGGAGATGATGAAGGCTACAAAAATTACTTCCAAACAGTATGGGCAATCTTAAAAATCGATAGAACATGAAAAGGACTTTCCTGAAGATGTGAAATGAAAATATCACTATACTCCTGTAGCACCTTAAGTAAACAGATACTTAGGGTCAGGTATAACAACTGTATCAGCTACACCATTTTCAGATGGGTCATTTTGGTGGTCAGACATTACCCCAAGTTGGGACAAAATCAAAATGTGCAGCACTCTGACTAGTGTGCATGTGTGTTACTGCCACTGTCCCAGAAGGAAGATTTAAGGAAATATTTGCAACTAAAGCCTCCACAAATGAAAGTAATAATAAACAAATAAACAAACAAACAAACAACCCTCTTGGCCAACCACAGTAGTTTCATTCACAAAAACAATATGGAGATATCTTTTTGTAGTCTAAGGTATTAGACAACTTCTTTGATGTCCAGTTTCTATGAAATATAAAAAATACCAGTGTGATACCATACTGGATGCACCTCTTCTGTCCTGCTTTACATTTTGGCAAATGTATTCCAACTTCAAGGAGATTAGCATCAATTCTACTGAAGTACTAAGTTTTAATTTAGAAAAAAATAAAAATTATAACCTTAAATAGGTTTAAACACCAACTTCTGCTGAAGAAGAAAGTAATTTAGAAAACTTCTGCACTGGATATTTACCACAAATTTGTTCAATCTTGATTTAAATGTTTCATTCCATATGGCTTCCAAACACGTCCCTAATGAGAATCAGCATTTCAGCTCATCTAAAATCTGAAACCAAATCATACAATATTTAAATGGAACCAATCCCATTATTTTTAACAGATAGACACATTGAATTTTTCAAGAGACAAGAATCAAGTCATAGCAAGAATAATGCAGAAACATATCAAAATGAACTCCTGATTTTAAAATCAGATACGTAGAATGAGCAAATTTGATCCTGTTTAACTATAAACCTAGACTATATTCAGGCAATATTTTTTTTTGTTCTATTTTGTTTTTTATCACAGTTTGTTTCAGTTGTTTCTTCTTCCTTCATAATCTAAATTCAGATACCAAGCTCAGAAAGTACTCATAATTCAGAGTTTCAGGTTCATCTCAATATTACAACCAAAACTGAGCTCAAGACTCTTTTAGAGAAGCTGATTACTCTAATCAACTAATGATGTCACCAATTACAACATAGACACAGGGACAGTACTGAAACTGCTTTAATTACTGTTTGAAGTCCCATTGAGGTTCTGATAAAGCATTAACCATCAGAGATTTCCACACCCTTAAGTGATAATTTGCAAAGCTCTAGAAATTCTGTATGTAGCTACTGCAGTACAAAAGCCAGAAAAGTAAACTCAAGAATCTACATAGCATCATTTTTGATTTAAACCAATGCAAAAAACCTCACAGTTTATGATTATAGTCACAAATTATTTTGCTTAAATAGGTAAAAAAATACTCCAAATATATAAATTTAGAAAATAATTAGTGAAGAAGGATAATTTTCTTTAATTGAAAATTTCTTTTTCATTTTTCAATTATATTCTACATGAGAAATTATTGCTGGGAATGTCAAGCCAAAAAGGCATTAATTAGCCAAATAAGACTACATAACAAGATAAACAAAAATGAAAATTAAATGCTCCCAAACTTAATTTAGGCATAGGGTATAATAATTTTGAAACTTAATAAAAGTTAAACAGAGTTTTAAGAGTCGCTTTTCAATTCAATTGACATGTAATATGCTCCATTTACTTGCAAAACATATCTTGGCTATGTAAGTTACCCACAGCTGGAAGAGGTTAAATTTTCCCACTATAACTATTAGACTTTTTACTGTAAGTTGAGAGAAAAATCATATGCAGTATAAAAGCATGTGACAATCAGGTAAGTTGAGAAGGAGTATGAAATCAACAGCAAGCGAGATTTGGAATAGGAAGAGCAACTGTTGTTTCAAACGGAGGAAAATCATTTCAGAAACAACTGGAGGGACAGATTCTGGTAGCTGCTGGTGCACATCAGATGTGCACACATGCAGAGTGCATATGCAGGAAGAAGGATGAAATGAGAATCATTTAGCACTCGGCTACAGCTAGGAAGGTGATGTTTTGCTGTTGCCCTTCCCTACTTGTACTTGACTCTGCAGAGGTACTGAAGAGACACCACATCAGGGTGAATGAATGGACACAGAAACACATGCTGATTTTCCAGTTTTTAGATGGGTGTACTTGGAAAGGGTAGCATAAGATTAAATGAGTGGTTTTTGAGGACTGCTTTTCAAACTATATGAAGACAGAAAATCATGAAAATACTAAAATATATTGTTATGCATGTTATACCCATCAGCTTTCACTAACAATATGGGTGTTGTAGAGATGGTTCTGGCACACATTTTTCTCCAGAGCCTGGAAACCCTCCTTTGCACTATTCATCCTTATCTCCATGTCTCAAGCTGAAGCCGCAGAGATATGTTCTGCTCAGAAAATGCAGGATCAAAAGGAGAAATGGAGCAGTCCAGAGGGCATTTCATGCTACAGTCAGGGTGGCTGCTCCCAGCTGAGCAATACACAGAGACCTCCAGAAAAAAAAAATCAAACCCACTGCATACAGTTTTACTGTGTGTTGCAGGAAGGCCAGGCAGCATTTGCACTGTTCCATGATTTCACAACTGGAGAGAAATGCAGTGATTGATCTCACATAATGCCTTTTCAGTTTTTCTAGAATGTCATAAAGTATTAGCAGTGTTGTGTTCTGCACTACCTAACAGGGAAAACCTCTCCCAGCAATATCCTAAAGACAGTTAATGGGAGAAAAGAACATTTTTTCATGCTGCTGCTACTGTTTGCAGGTGCAAGTGTAGAATCTGTGTAGAACGAAGGGGAGGGAAGAATGGGGTTTGCAAACAGAATAAAGTATTCATAACTGGGTTTATTTTGTGGTATTACATGTGCAGCAAATAAGTTTGGTGTTTTGTTTTTTAGTTTTTTGGGGTTTTTTTGAGGGCTGAAGAATAAAAGTGAGATGTGAAAAAGATTGTGAAAGAAGTTATTTTATTAGCCTGTACAATTCATACATTCAGTCATCGTCATGATAAAAAATGGTAGAAGCAGAAGCAATAGAGGTAAGGAAGAACTGAAAACACAAGAAGGAAAGAAAGAGTAAGTAGAAAGAAATTAGGGCTAGATATAGCACTGTATCTCATTATGGTACTATCTTTTGATATAAAGGTTTTCACTATCTTCTTCAACAAAAGACTGTCTTATACAGCCTAAGAAAAGGTTAAGCCAGAAGGGTAAAAGTGGAATGTTAATACAGGCAGAAATATATTCTTTTGTGAAAGATGTGAAAAGCTTTCCTTCATTGTTTTATTTTAACACAACTTTGTAAAAAGCACATTTTCATGTGAATTCATGGTTTCCTCCTGCAGAGTTTCAAGTGTTTTTCCCAGCATTTGACATAAAAGTGAGTGTGTAGATAGATTACAAGGTCACCCAGCCTATTAGTTCACAGGATTTATAACTGTTGGTAGCTAAACAACTTTTTTTTGTGTTATACACCTTGTATTGGAAATCTGAGGTCCCCGGTATTCAGTCTTCACCTCTGAGTTGAAGTGTAAGGAAACCTTCAGGCTGACATGGGGGACAGAACAGAGAGGTGGTGTGGCCAAGGTTAAAGGAGGCAAGATTTCAGTGTGTAATCTGAAGATCTCCTAAGGAATCCTTTCTTGAAGATGTCAACACAAAAGGCATACTGACAGGAGGCACTTAACTTTTTTGCATTGTTGTTCACTCTGCACACCTTGACAGGGTCTAATGCTTGGGATTCTCCCAGGCTCTTGTAAGGGCCAACATCACACACGTGTGTACATACTAATGTCTTTGCTGACTTAGCTCCGGCTGCAGAAGTGTTGATTGCCTGATGATGTCCTTCCTTACCTTTCCTGGACAGTGCATTATGGGATCCTGCAGTTTTTTATCTGGTGCTCAGAGGAGCTGAAAAAAGACCTGTTCATTGGCAAAAATACCCCTAGGGAACAGCTTCTTCTCAGTGGCCGAAGAATACCAGAAAGAAAAATACAAATACCAAGAAAATTGTTCTGAAAATCTTCCAAAACTTGACATATTGGATTTGCAGAGTTTCTTGTAATGACTGTATTTATAGGAAAGATATTTATTAACACACGTACAGTGAATGCACACATACAGTGAATGCATACATGTGTGCATATGTATTGCAAATATTACTACATGTGTGTATCTAATTACACTTATGTTATATACTTATTTATACAAAATAAAATGAGGTTTTATTATTACTGAGCTATATTGCCAGAACTTTATGGTGCATTTTAGAGTAGAAGCGACAGGGAATCACAAGATTACCAGCACATTTGCAATATATTGCTTGACAAGGTCTCTTTCAACTACTGTTGTAAATAAAAACCAAGACTGACAAAACATACGTGCATTACCAAAGCACCTTTCAGTACATACTATCTTTCATCCTGTTTTTCAGTTTTACATATTTCCACTTAAAGACATGCCCCAGCTTATGCTGTTGCTACACGGGGTGCAATTAACCCGCATTGTTTATTAAAAAAATGATGTTAATGGGAAGAGTGCGGAGATCTCAGGAATGCCATCTCGCTCCCACTCTAAAAAATAAACACATCATAAAGATCTACTCAATTTTACTAATGCTCCATCTCCAAACTGTTGAATATATAGAGTGTTTCAAAACTACTGCTGCCTGCTGGAGGCTAACACACAAGAACATACGAGGAAAATTATTTTGAAAAGCCAGTCACAGGCTATTATAACTAAATTTGAGCTGGTGCCATGCTTAGCTTAATTACACAAATTGAAAGTAAAGCTAGAGATAAAACCAGAAAAGCTATAATAGTGGTTTGTGGAACAAAAAGGCAGTGCCTCTACATGTCAGGCAAGGAGAGGAAATGGGCCCATGGGACATGAGGAGTACACTGAAGACAGCCAAGGGTGGGTGAGTGATCCTGAGTCCCACTGAGAGCTAGCCTAAACTGCATCTTAAGGTTCTGGATAATATAAATTGGTGTATTCATCTCACCTAAATATAGCTATATTACCTTACACCTGTTACAAATCCAGTTTGATGTATTTCAGTTGACAGCAATGATAAGTCGAGTAGTGGATTTAAAATCGCCACTTGCACTAGATGAATCAGTTAAAGAGAAAATGCAACCACTGGGGAAAATATCTCTTCAAATGAGAGTGTTATGATGCTAACATCATGTTGCACACATTATTAAAGAATAGTCTAACAGATTGATTAGCCCTTTCTAATGTTGCCCATCCATTATTAATAAAGCAATCATACTTTTAAGGCCTGATTCTCAATTATTTCATTAACGGAATGAAAATTGAACAAAGATGAAAAGAGAAATATTTCAACTTCCTTAGCAGCACTGGAGAGGAAAACCTTTTCTCCCACAGCATATTTACTCAATTATTTGACAAATGGAAAAACCAACTATTACCGCTGAGGATTTTTGCTGGTGAACATATGCCAATGAACCTATCAGATTTGTTCATTAAGTCTGACTCATGGAAAGACTAAAAGAGTATGTTATCTCAGCAACAGGAATGTGCTGTACTTATACAGGCTTTCTAGTCAACACATTGCCATTTTCTGACAGATTAGTACCCGCTACCCAATGTGAGAGCCAGAGATTCAGCTAATGTCCTACCATATGGCAAGAGATGTATACTGATTTTTGTAGACCAAATTAATTCAGCCTATTGGATTTGTTTTACATACACAGGCAGGATGCTAGCCCCCAGGTTGATACTCAAGCCTTGCAATAAAATATGTGTCTGAACTATAGCCAAAGGGGGATGAAACCTTATTTATCTGAACCTCTTAAATGTTTTGTACTTATTCCTTCATCCTTTCCGAAAGCCTCTATATACACTGCTGATCTCCTAACAGCTACTCTGAAACCAAAACTGCCTGCAGAACATTGCCTATCAAAGACTTATTTCAAAAGCCCCAGGGACAGGACTGATTTACAACTATATCATGCAAGAGCTGATGCAGGGAGAAATGGATGAGAACATTTTCCCAGTGACTCCCCAAGCTGCTCTTGCTGCATCCTTGCAGCTAATGCACTGTATCTGTAATGATGTTTGCTGGTATTTTAGAGAACAGGCTTATGGGTCGTTTCCTTCCCATGTTCCTTGGGGTGTCTCCAGGCCTAGGAACATAGGTAGATCATCAAGGCATGCCTTGGTGTCAGAAATGAAGTCACCTCACAAACCACTTCACTGTCACCCAAAGGAGAATACTTCAAAAAACAGAAAAGTGAGTATTTTTCTTCATATGCAGAGAAAGCAGAGCACAGCATTCAAGAAATATTGTTTTAGGAGTGTTCAGATACATACTCATTTGTCTTGGTGTTCCAAATGTCGTCTTATTTTTTTTTAATTATCTCTTTTGTTTTCCTTTGATTTAAATGTAACTTTACAGTATTAAAATTCTTTTTATATTCAAGACTGATGCAAAGAGGGAATAGTTGGAAAGTGAAATGAAAGCAGAGATGTAGTGAATGGAATCTAAAAGTCTGCCCTAAGAAAACAAAGAAACAGAAAACAAGAAGAGATGTTTCTGGGAAAAGATGATGAAGGACATGGTAAGATTCATCTCTACAGGAAAAGAGATAACAGGAATATTATTATTATTATTTAAATAATAAACCATAGAATTCTTCCAAAATAATTTCATGTCATCAGACTAAGCCTAACATAATGTTTTTCTTCTGCAGATGTTTGAGAATAGCCTATATAAGAGCTTATGCTATTGGCTTCATACTATGCATTTATACTACATACTCAAGCCTTTGCTGTAGCCCAGACGCACCCAATCTCTCTTCACATGTTGATCCACATACTCACCTGCAGCTCAGACCCAGAGCAGAAAAGTACTCAAAACCCCTTGCCTTCATCCAGGCTCCAAGCTCTCCTCCATCCAGTCCAACCACAATGGTAATAGGAAGTGCTGAATACCCTAAAGCTTATCCATCAGAATCCATCAGCATGACTCTCAGACTCAGAACTGTGTGGATGTCCAATCCACATTTCCATACATTGTTGAGAATAGAAATTGCACGGTTCACAGTACACTGCATACACGTGTGCTCTCCTGCACCCTTGCATCAGCTGGAAGATCAGTCAGAAGCAAAACCTAAACAGCAGACACCTGAGCTGGCAGACACAGCAACAAGTGCTCAGGTTCTTGAACAATGGCAGGATTTTTTCCATTAATTATGTATGATGCCTACCTCAATGACATCCTTTGATTACTGTTACTGCTACTTACTAATAAATTTCTCTGGATTGCATGAGCCATCATGGCCACACCTTCCCTTTGAGCTTTTTAAGTCCAAAGTTTATATATCTCTTGTTTCCAGTGCTGTTATAAAGCAGCACTTTTTGGGTCTCCATTGTATAACACTGCAATGACACAGGCTGACTAAATGACTGAGGAGTGACCAAGATCTTAAAGTCATAGACAGGGAGGAAAGGTTTGCTTCGATTAGCATTCTGTTAATGTGCTTCTTGTTGCTAATCCTTGACCTCAATCTGCTAATACAATATTTTCAGATTTGGAGTGCTAGGATCATTTCTAAGGTCACCCATTCTGGTGCTGGAAATTTAATTTGGGCTTACAGTAAGTGACAGAATTAAAAACTGAGAAGGTGATAGTACAGCATATTATAATATTAGAATACCTGATTTCTGATTTATTTCTTGCAATGCTACAGAAACACACTAATATGCAGAGGTCAGAGGTCTGAAAGGACTGGAAGACAGTATCCATATCCAGTAAATCAGACATTTAGTGCAACAAACACCCAATGATTAAGTGTTATTAAAAAAATGAACTACAGTACATGCAATACTGCAAGAAAGGAAGCACTGTTTAACAAACATTCATAACCCCCTGAAAGACAAAGAGACCCTGTGTACTTATGAGACATGCCAGTTGGGATTCTTTGTAGTTATAATTTGAAATAAGTGATATATTTGTCATTTCGGTATCTTAGAAAAGGCTGAATTAACTCACTCTACCCTCATATGAAACAGCTGCAATCATAACTCCTGCATCATTATAATACCAGAGAACTAGATTATGATTCCTAATATTTGCACTACAGGTGACAAGAGCAATTTTGTCATGAGATTTTGCAAGAGAATCAGCCTGAATACTACAAATCAGTATTTCAGCTTGAAAAAATGGACTTTGTGTAAATGTTGACAAGCAGAAAGCATAACTGCTCCTGCATGTTCAAACAGAAAGCGAGTGAATAATCATTAGAGAACCTCTTTACTCATGAAAATTCAAAAATTAAGCACAATCTTGCTTTCTTCTTTAAAATGGCTTCTGATATGTAATCAATGTATTTCAGGATATCTCCTATCTAAGCAGTACTTACTAAAACCATAAAATTAAAAAATGCACAGATAAAAAAGTAGGACCCTTCAACAAACATTTGACTTAGAGCTGTAGTCCCCATTTCAGCAAGTCTGTGGAAATTTTATGCCTTTCTTTTCTTATCCCTATCACTACCTTGCTGGGGCAGTTGGGGAAACTACATATTTTCCCCATCTATCCAATGGATTTCTTGGGACATTTGATCAGCCAATATTTTTAAGTCTTTCGGGTGACATTTACAAAAAAAAATTAGTATCTTATCAGTGTGAAAAAAAAGGATATGAGAGGGTGTTTTTTATAATTTTTTGTGTTGAAGTCTTTTTTCCATTTATTTCCCTACAGCTGAGAAGAACTTCTGTTTAAAATTTCTTAACCAC